>NC_056728.1:1810801292-1810893792 GCF_019279795.1 Protopterus annectens | reverse complement strand
TATTTTGCAGTCACCCTAATGATAATGGACATCAGCTGGGTATAACAACCCTGTGTTTCTTATGCTTAGTCAAACACTCTGCTTATGCTTTGCTGATGAGGGAAATTGTCCATTAAAATGACTTCAAATGTAAAAGTCATGGGCAATCAGGAATGCCATATAGCTGAAACACCTGATGTTCATAAGGGCCATTTGCATATATCCCATGTGCCTCTGTTACAGGAGGTTTGGAGGTCACTCATTGGAAGTTCTAGCTTGGCTGGAGTTTTCATTTAATATATATATATATGTATGTATATATATATATATATATATATATATATATATATATATATATATATAATAAATATATATACATGTGTATATATATATATATATATATATATATATATATATATATATATATATAGTGACCCATAACGGGAACAGTTCACTTGTAAAACCATGCATCTGGACTCGTATTGCACCTCAAGGCAGTTCACCTGTGAGGGCGGCAGATGTTGTATCAGCATGATGTTTCAGTCAGGTATGATACCTCATGCTGCCATATGTGTCAGTACATTCATTGTAGCCTATTTGTCAATAATATCACATCCATGGGCATTGTTAAGGCACACAGACCCACTTCTGACCATGTATAGGTTGCAAACATATGGATATGCCAGACACATCTGTACAGAGGACTGTACAATGGTTTAACCTAGTGCATGTGAGGCGGATGCTGTTACCACACTATATAAAGTAGTAGCAGCAGGAGGTAGTCACTAGCCATGTAAGGTATACACATCAAAATTGTATAAGCCATGGAAGATATGATCCTCACACACACACACACACACACACACACACACACACACACACACACACACACACACTCAAACATTTGCCAGCATAAGAACTCCTGCCTATCTAGGTATGTCTTCTATACTGTTACACAGTTACCACAGGAGCTACAGAGCTTACTGAGCTTTCATATGGCCAAAGCCGCTGGTAACTGCACAGCTGTGGTAAACTATTACAGGTGGCAGAGAGTCTGACTTCTGTTCCACCAGTACATCATGCTAGTTCTTCCCGTCTTGCACTTCAGCTAGCATTATGCCTTTGCACTTCACCAGGTTATTGTATCAAGAAGTGTGGCACTGCTGGGAGCCATTAGCAGTACTTCTTCATCACAGAAGTAGCCCCAGTGCTTGGTAGTTATGTCCACCCCTCCTGGCATGTTTGTAGGGTGGAAAAATAAGTAGGCAAGTGCCCACCGATACCAGATACCAAAACACAAAACCACAGCACAAAGGCAGAGGTCTAAATAATCGAGACTGTGGATCAGGCAAGCAGCTGTTTATTGACCAAAACTTTACTGGCAGTTGGTTTTGGAAGCTAAAAGAACCCCTGGGTTGAACGAACAATTTCCATTGTACCATTTTCTCAGGATGAAAGCTGCTAAGTTGTAAACATTTTTCAGCATTTATTTTTTGGTCAGATGGCAGTCTTGGTTATAATAGCTTGTCTTGTCACTTTTTCAGTTACCCAGTATTTTTTCAGCTGTCTAGTGTTTTTTAATATACCTGTTTTTTAACATATCTGTTTTTTATACATGTTTTTACAAACATTCTACTTATGTTTTTATTCAAAACCTTGCACATGATTTTTATTTGCATTTTTTCGAAGGATTTAAACATGTTTTCTTATTTAATTTTATTTTATCCTGTTTCTTTAATACTTAATTGGTTAATAAACAATACTTAGGGAGGGTTTGGAATACTTAAAAGGAGGGTTTGACAGTGGAAAGCATATCATCTGATGAAGTCTTTGCGACGAAAACGCTTAACTTTTGGAGTGCGTATATGTTTTATGTTTGTAGGGTGGTTATCTGTGCTTTCACTCATTAACCTTGAGCACTTGTCCATTCTGAGGCACTGTTGCAACTGCCTTATGTACACAAATAACCCTCCCCTCTAAACTCCAAACACGCAGACCTGTGAGGGTTACCCATATATCACCCAATGTGGACATATTCAATCTCCGGCAAAGACTTGACTAGCAGGTCATGAGGATATGATCAACACCTGCACCACACCATGTGGAACACTTAGTTCACCATGCCACCTACTTTAACAGCCATGACGTATAGTTTAAAGCCACACACCCACCTTTCCAGAGACACTCAATGGACATTTATCCAAATAGCACAGACCAGCAAGACAGACACCCACTCAGACACCGCGACATGCCACATGCCAAGGGACACATATTTAACTTACACAGTGTGCCCCTCAACCTAAGTTCCTAAGGCTAACCACCTTGCACAAAACAGTGATCATGGGCAACTCAGTAATGAGACACACACATATCCCACTCAATAGGGTCAATATGGAGCAGGTAACAGCCAAATATCAATCACATGCCAGCATCTAACACATGACACAGCCAGTCATGTCACTCCACATCATCTATGAGTATCACTCTGTATCCATGTGGGTGTGAATGACCTGAGGCCCACCTCCCTGGACTACATGACAGGAGACATGGTTGAACTCTCTGATTATGTGGTCCAGGCAGGTGTGGCAGCAGCCCTGGGCACTGTACCGCTGTTCCCCAGAATGATGCTACTGTACTATCAACAGACTTGACTGCAACATTAGCTTATGTGTTATGTGTCATTCTCAGGGGATCCAGTACCTCTCTGCTTGGGATGACATGATTGACAAAACCTAATGACCTTGCCACAGATGTCTTACATCCATCAATGCTGGATTTCCAGGTACTGGTTAAGTGTCTTGCAACCGCTATGATGCCTTATTAGGCAGTGTTCCTGATGTTATTACCACCATAACAGCTTCACATGTATGCACTCTGAGGGTCATGCTGCTCAACAATAGACATCTAACTGTCAGGATGCAGTCAGTCAGAGCAGTCTTTGGAGTGGAGGACACACATGTCTACTGTAATGGAGAGGGGGTTCACAGCAGCAGACAGCAGACCTGCAGTATCAGGCCAAGACACATTCCACATCTGTCAGACCCCAAACATGGACCACACCACACCTCCACAGGTGGTGTTGTCTCCATATTCATTATGGGTAGGAACACCTCCAGACTAGTATCCCCTCATAATACATTGGAGATACTTCCGGTAAAACTGCCTTGGGGTAATAGTGCAATCCAGACCATAGACTGCTATGGTTCCACATTTAGATCCCTAGACTGCCAATGCACATTCCTCAACACCCTGCCATTTGTGATGGTCCAACACAACAGTGACATAGTATGAGTCTTCAACTACCCCGCAACCAAGACCTCTACAAGGACAGCAGGTGCACAGGCTCAAAAAAACGAGACAAGAAATTACAAAAAGCCAGCACCCAACTGGAGACAAACATCTTTTATGTGTAATAACACAAAAAACAAACCGGTTTCGGCCCAATTGCCTTTTTCAATGTGTAACTCAGTCTGTTCAACCACCACATTATATACAGAGCCATAATAGAATAATTAATCATTAATTAAACAATTATAACTGTTCATTTAAGTCAGGTGGAAATAATCCCCCCAGTTTCACAATCCATGATTTTTCTTTTTTATTTAACAATTTATGCCAACCTATTTTAAAGGATCTATGTCCCATAATTCTGTCAATAATGATAAATTTAAAAGTTGCTGTCTTTTGATAAAGTGTGTTTATATAAAGCATTGGTCAAATATTTATTCCTGATGTTGCTAAGATGTTCTGAAATATGAAATTTAAAGGGTCTAGAGGTTTGGCCAACATAAAATGCTGAACATGAACAAGTTGCAAGGTAAATAACCCAATCACTGTTGCAATTGCCAAAAACATTAATAGAAAAAAACTTTAGAAGTATTTTTACTAGAAAACTCTTTGGCCTGAAGAATAAATTTGCAAAAAGAGCAGTGTCCACAAGGGTAACACCCCACAACTTGTGTCCCATCCAGTGTAGCCTGTATAGAACATTTCATGGGCATGAAACATTTGTAGTAACTAAAGTGACTCCCCAAAGTATTACCTCTATGGAAAGAGAATGAGCATTTGTCCCCTAATATATCACATAATTTATCATCAGCTAAAAGAATATCCCAGTGCTGTTGCACTATATCCAAAAAATCATGGGTATTTCTACCATAAGTGGTAATAAACCTGATTGTATTGTCCCTCTGAGAATGACGTTTCTTATATGTGAGTAAATAATTTCTGGAAAGATGTTGAACCTCCCTTCTAGTCTGCATAACCTTAGACATAGAATATCCACGTTCACTAAAGCGGTTAATTAAATCCTGATCAAAGTGTTTGTAATCTTCGGTGCTAGAGCAAATTCTATGTATCCTCATAAATTGTAACTTGGGGATGTTGGCAACAATGTGTTTTGGATGATAGCTGGAGGCATGTAATAATGCATTTGAATGATGGGGTTTTCTATATAGTGAACTGGACAAAGTACCATCAGGTTGTTCAAATATGGTTACATCCAAAAAAGAAATAGATGTTACATCATAATTAACTGTAAACCTCATACCCCATTTATTTTCATTCAAATACTGGACAAATTCCCTGTAAATATATAACGTCCGATTTCCACACCATCCAGCAGTCATCCAAAAACCTCCAACAAATATCTATTTCTCCAAGAAAAATGTTATGATTGCTGTCATATATAATAATTTGTTCAAGATAACCCATGAAAAGGTCAGCATATATGGATGCAAAATATGCACCCATAGCTGTAGCTTTCAACTGCAGATAACATTTGGAGATAAAGTAGAATACCTTTTAGACAGGACATGCTCTGCCAAACATACAAGGCAAATTGTCTTTGCAAAGATTCCTGGAATTTTCTTAAAGGCATACAGCAAGGACTATATAAGCCTGACCTACTGATGGTTACAATTGATATAGTTGAGTTATTTCCCAGTATTCCTCATGGCTTAGGTTTGGAATGGTTTAATGATATTCTAGTAGCTGACTCTGGCTTAGATTGTAACACCATTGGATTGTTAGTAGAATTCATGGAAATTGTATCAGAAAATAATTTTATTTATTTCAATGGTGAATTTTTCAAGCAAAGGAAAGGTGTAGCAATGGGCACTGCTTGTGCCCCTAGCTATGCCAATATAGTTTTGTACTACTGGGAAAGTAAATTTATTTTTCCACACATTGGGTTCAGTATATTACCCACTATAAACGATACCTGGACGACATTTGCCTATTTTGGGATGGCACTTTAGACCAATTCATGGATTTCATGAATTACATTAACTCCACCACCTCCTTTTTATCCTTTACTTACAATGTTAGTAATGATTCTTTGAATTATTTAGATGTGGCCCTTTTTAAGGATGTTAACAACGGCATTTTTCAATGCAAAGTATACAGGAAAACTTCTTTTTCTAATTCCTATTTACATTTTGATAGTGGTCACCCTTTTCACCAGAAAAAAGGCACAGTTAAGGGGCAGTTTATATGCGCAACAAGGATGTTTAGTACAAAGGAATGTTTTTTGGAAGAGGTTAATTTCTTGAAGCAGCTCTTTAAAGAAAGGGGATACCCGGTGCACTTGGTTAACGACTTAGCCCATGAGGTTATTGTTGGTAGGGAGGGTGTCTACTCCCCCTTGTTGGGTAAAGGCTCAACACAAGATAATCCAACAAAACCATTGGAGCAGCTTGATCTTCACAACAGTTTTGTTTATACTTTTTCTGAAGATTTTTTATGGGTGGAACAGTCGATTTTAAGATATTGGCCTATTTTAAAGCAGCATGATGAGTTTAAAAAGATTGTTAAGGAGCGTCCCTATTTTGTTGGAAGAAGAGACACGAATCTTAAAGGCATTTTTGAAGGAAGGCCTAGGGTTAGTAACAAGCAGGTTTGCTCCAGGCTTAGAACTTACAAGTGTGGTGCATGTAAACAATGTTCCTACGTGCTTAATGACAGCTCACTATTCATCCCCTCTAGAAGGTTTAAATTTAGGGCTGAGCATTATTACAATTGTGGGATGAATGGTGTTGTTTACTTAGGTTTGTGCACCCTATGTTACAGTTTTTACATAGGCAAAACTGAAAGAACCCTTAGAAGAAGGATATATGAGCATCTCTACGATATCTCTAAAACGAAACACTAATGCCTTTGTTAAACATCTTGGTATGTCCTAACATGCAACTTAAGTTTATGGTTTTGGAGCAGGTTTTGCAGGACGACAGAGGAGGTGACTGGGAGGCTCGGCTTGAGTATAAAGAATTGTTGTGGCAGCTCAAACTGAATGCAACCAAGTCCCCTGGTTTGAGTGATGGTACTAGTATTACCAGTGTTTTGAAATTAAGAAGGGCTAAGCTATGATTTTATGTTTTTAGAGTTTAAACTGCATAGAGGCAGTTATTCTTTTACAAAATGGTCATAAAATACGTTTGGTAGTTACAGAAAGCTTTTTAAAGTTTTGTATTAACCTTTGAATTTCATTAACTACATTTTTTAATATGGAACTATTTAATAAGAGACATTTTTAATATGGGTTACTTTCATGTCTTTTAAAATATACTTTAAATGTATTTTATTCGGAACATCATTCATAATTTGTTTCATTGTTCATTCAAGTTTTATTTAGGTGGTGATTGGTGCTTTAATAATTTATTAGCATATTTCATTAATTAATTCATTAGTGTATTTGGCACATGATTATACTCAGTGAAGTATTTAAACTTGGAATTTCTCTATTTGGTTATCCTGAAAAAGCCTGGTATTCACCCAGGCGAAAGCGCTTGATGGTATCCTATTTTTTTATTTTCTGAATAAAGTCTTTAGTGAGCTACTTTTGAACTGGTCCGTTTTTCTCCAAGCCTTTGAATTTATTGTCCTTTTGGACAAACCTAACATTTTTTGTGCTTTTGATAAGTTTAAACGGCTTCCCCAGTTGATAGTCCCTCAAATCCCTGTGGAACTTCTGAAATTTTCTGTCTTTTCTGTCTGTTCAAACTGGAGCAACTCTTTCCTTAATTTATCAAAACATTGTTTATAAGTTAGTGAACTCTCAAAAGATTTAGCCTTTTCACAAATTTGAGTAACCTCAGGTATATATGTATCTATTCTACATTCATAAAACTCATGTAAGGTTTTAGCAAACTGTATGGGTGCTTTTTGCTGCATTTCAGCCCAAGATGTAAGTAATGTGTCATCAGGTTGGCCAACTAAAGGTTTTATATGAATTCTTAAACCCCTTGGGGTGATATCTTTCTTAAATAGGTTTTAAATGCCAAACACATGATCTAAGATTTTTCATGTGTTTACTAAGCTGGTCAAAATTAGAGACACATGCTGTATCTGGACTAGACTTAATTTGATCAATTGTATTATGTATATTTCCAATCCCAAATACTTGAATATCTTTCTTGTCCACTGACAACCCCTTCAGAATAGTAGTTAGATCCATGCTGAAAAATGCAAAATATTGACAGTAAAACCATTTAACTAACCCGATAATTGCAAAGCCCTATTACTCAGGTGTAATTGGTAACATATGAGACCAAAATAGTTATATAACTGTCAAAGATTTGCAATAAATAAACAAACACCAGCACCCAAATACTTGACAAATGAGTAATCAGTCAAACAATGTGTTACACAACCCCATGTTAATATGTCACCAACCCATTAAGGCATATATCAAATACAATTCAAAACAAAAAATATGAAATAAAACAAATTGTCTTTCTTTTTATCCACAAAACAACTATTACTGCCCAAAAAAACAGACAGTTTCACCAATTGGTAAATATATTTTGCTTGTCCAAAAGAGTTCTTGTTGTCCGTAAGAAATAGACAGTTGCACCAAAAAAGTCAAAATTATTATTTAAGGTTATGGGCCAAACCAAAAGTGTCTTAGAAAGTCAAAAATGAAGAAGCCCAAATCAACCAGCTGTTGGAAAAAAACATTGAGCAGTAACTCAGATAGTATTCACCTCTTCCGATGTGAAAAGAACATACAATGAATTTGTATAAAGCCTTTAGTTGGGCAACCTGATGACACATTACTTACATCTTGGGCTGAAATCCAGCAAAAAGCATCCATACAGTTTGTTAAAACCTTACATGATTTTATGAACATAGAACATATATATATATATATATATATATATATATATATATATATATATATATATATATATATATATATATATATATATATATATATATATATATATATATATATATATATATATATATATATATGTATATATAGCTATAACTGAGCACCAGTACAGTGGCCCAAAACTTCTGGGAGTCATTATTTCTGTTGCCCTGGACATGCTTATACTGATCTCCAGTAGAGGATGCAACAACCTTGCCCTTTGTTGACTACTTAAATATGGGACTGATGCTCATCCACAATTGTCAGTCCCTACACGTTGAGATCCACACAGGCTGTAATCAACATGGAACTCAACATGTCAGCCACACCCCCACAAAGGTAACCACCTTGCAAAACGTCTCCAAAGCTGGCTTTGCAGCCATGAAAACAGGGGTGGATGTCTTCACTGCACCCATGGCAATGGGAAATGGCTGCATGACTGTGGAATCATACACATATGCACTGTATAAACAGGTGCATGAATGCATGGTACTAGCCAGAGCCAACCAAACCCAGACACTGTCCTCCAAACACTGGGAGACAATGTGATGGTCCCCTGCCATTACTAAAGTGTACATCAGAAGGAGGACACTGCTGCAGAGAAAGGTGGTGTCCCATGACTGTTGAACTCCTTTATTAGCCTCAAACACAAATTTGGATCCCACATGGAATCCCCTATGGGCATCTATGATGGCAGAGATACAGCAGACAATGATGACAATCACAACAGCCTTTAATAGTTATATCAGCAACCTCCACAGCATTAAACACAAGTGCTGTGAGTTACTACACAATGCTAATTCCAATCCTGAGACAGCAGATATTGACCACAGTCTTGGCAACACATTTAGTGCCAGCTTTACCCCTCTCTACCCCACAAGTGAAGTGCTGAGTGAATGTGTTCTCACATGTTGTATCCCATTTCCGTTCTAGGTGTCTGTGTGTCACCAGGATGTGGGTCTGCAGCATGACCATGGGGTATGGCAGTGTGGTGACACATCCACCATGTCATAGGCAGGGTACAGTATGTGCATGATAATCCCCGGTCTGTAACACAGTGATTGCATATGCCTCACAGACTATAGGGCTGAGGGTTGTGCATAGGCATATGTTGATCTACATCTGTTGTAGAATGGAGAATGGTACGTGTTGTGGTTTGGACACACCTCCGATTGCTAATAACCACAGCCGCAGGGGATATTCATCAAACAAACACACTGGCATTACTATTCACACACACACACACACACACACACACACACACACACACACACACACACACACACACACACACACACACACACACACTCACTTGCCAGTACTGAGATCCATAGGTTCATTGCTTCATAGGTGTGTAGCAGGTGAATGGGTCTGAAGGCTGTACAAGGCTAGCCCAAGGAATACCCTGGCATCAGGCCACAAGGCCACATGAAAATAGTCCCCAGTGTGACTCAGGACTATAGTCACTGGAGTTTTCCCCAGGGGTGGGTATTGCATTCACCATCCACTCATCCAGATTTCTATTGTGGGTGGCCAGTGATATGCACTGCTGCACATGTATGTGACTTATATTCCATAACATAGACAGTGTCTGGGTTGTGCACATGTCCCACATGCATATTCTTTGAAGTGTGGAAGTGTGCTTGAGGTCTCTGGGGCATGTTGTGTGGACATATCGGTATCTTCAGAAGTAGCATTCCTGACCCCCTTTGTTGAGACCTGGCTAGTGATTGCACCTACATAGACAGTATGATACAGAGATCCATTGGAGTTATTGTGTCTGTCCTTACAGGGCATGTGCATAAGGCATGGTATTCCCTTTATGGGTTACGTTTGCAGACTGTACAGTTGTTGCAGGCATCCAGTGGGGAATATGGCAAAAGGGCCATTGTACACATTGACTGGGCTACTGAGGGGATGGAACAGGGTTCCATGTCCTTCTACTTACTGCACAACACATGCTCCATCAGGAGATGTAACACATCAAAGTACTTTCTGCTGTCTGTGGCACTGTTGTGGTCGATAGGCATGTAGTCTACTGCAGTCACACCATGGGTAGTATCTGTGAGGCAATTTTCAGGAGAACTACCGATATAGTGGTTGCTGCCTAGCCAACCGTGTTTGTGTATGATGTGCAGGTGGAGAGTAGTCTCTGAGTATTATAAGGGTTGATTATATTGTTCAGTAATCCATATTGTCACATAGTCATTTCACATGGCACTAGACATTTATGACTGTGGATTGTCTACACCAACCTCTATGGTGTTTGACAACTGTTGGCTTTGTAATGTGGACATTGGGACATATAGGTCCTCAGTATAATAATGTAGCAAAACCCACCCTGCAATGGATCCTGTTATTACACAAACATACCAACACCCACACAGGATACTGATGATACCCACACACACACACACACACACACACACACACACACATTCTTGCCAGTACTGAGTTTCGAATCCCTACCTAGCTATGTATTGCTATTACAGCGTTACGCATTTATCACATGTGAAAGAGCATATATGTTGGAGAGCAGGAATCTTTGAAGGTAAGTGACATCAGCAGCAGTGCTAAATGAGGGATAAGGGAAGTATAGTAAGTGTGAATGACCCCAAAATCAGGTGTCAACAAAGACACACACGCTCTCTCACACAAACACATATTTTCACAGTTGCCAGGACCAGGATTAGAACTCCAACCTAACTAGTTTGCTAAACTGTAGTATTACGCAGTTATCGCAAGCACCACAGAGTTTATATGTTGGACAGCTGTCCAAAGGTATCTTTGAAGGTGAGTGACATCAGCAGCAGTGCTAAAGGAGGGGTAAGGGAAATGTAGTAAGTGTGAATATCCACAAAATCAGATGTCAATAAAGACATACTCACTCTGTCACACAAGCACACACATTTTCACAGTTGCCAGGACCAGGATTAAAACTCCTACCTACTTAGTTTGCTATACTATAGTATTACACAGTTATTGCATGCACCATGGAGCTTATGGGCTGAGATGTGGCCAAAGGGTTATTTCAAGGTGACTGACATCAGCAGGAGTGATAAAGTAGGGCAATAGGAGGTGTAGTGAATGTGAATGGCCACAAAATCATTCATCTCCAAACACACACACACACACACACACACACACACACACACACACACACACACACACACACACACACACACACACACACACACACACACACACACACACACACACACACACACACACACACAGTTGCCATGTCTGGGATTAGAACTCCTACCTAACTAGTTTGCTACACTACAGTATTACACAGTTATTGCAAATGCCACAGAACTTATAGGGCTAAGACTTGCCCAAAGGGTTATTTCAAGGTGACTGACATCAGCAGGAGTGCTAAAGTAATGGGAGATGTAGTGAGTGCGAATGGCCTCAAAATCATCCATCACCACACACACACACACACACACACACACACACACACACACACACACACACACACACAGTTTAACAATTGCCATGTCTGGGATTAGAACTCCTACCTGTTTGCTACACTACAATATTACACAGTTATCATGCGTGCCAAGAAGCTTATAAGACTGAGACTTGCCCAAAGGGTTATATCAAGGTGATTGACATCAGCAGGAATGCTAACATGAGCAATGGGAAGTGTAGTGTGTGTGAATGGGACAAAAGTCATTCCTCTGGAAACACACACACTCACTCGCACACATTTGACAGGACTGAGTTTACAAATGCTACATGAATACTTATTTGTACTATAGTGTTACACAGTTATCACAAGCACCACAGACATTATAGGGCTGGGGCTACCAAAAGGAATGTCTACAGTGATTGACATCAGCACATCATGTGATATAGGCCAATGGTATGTGTAGTGGGTGGGACAGGCCTCATAATGGAATTCTCTCTGTCACTGTCTGTCTCTCTTCCCCACATCTCTGTGTGTGTATGTTTGACATGTTATAGTCTTTTGGCCTTAGATATGTGTGAGTATTCCTATCCAATGTGTGTGTGAAGCATAAACGGTGTACAATTTGGTGTGTGCACAGAAATCTGCAAATGACAGACATGTATAGTCCACTGTGTTGTCAGACATGGGCTTCATTTCTCTAAGTGTAGGAGCATGCCCAGTATGACCTTCTGTATTGATTGTGTGAATCCATTCCAGGTAGGATTGTACTCCAGTTCAGGGTTTGGTGTTCTACAGCTACAGCTAGCAAACTGTTTCTACAGGATATCTGTAGATAGATTGACAATATGTAGTCACAATTGGTGAAAGAGCGAAAAAATTTACATGTTGGTATAATTGTATAATGAACTTAGTTACTCGATGCAAAACATTTAATTTAAACTTTTAATTTATCAGAGTCAGATTTGTTAGCTTTTAACAGTATACTTCCATCTACTCAAGATCTATGCAGAACAACAAAGAACTCCCCTTTTAGATCTGTACCTAAATTTATAATTCTTATACATGAAATGCTACATGGAGAAGTTAGATGGAAAAGTTTAATCTCAAAACTCTATAAAGTCATAATTAACTACAAAACTATTCCTGATCAGAAATTTTGGGACTTTATTACCAGGGATTATACATTATCCTTAACCTCTGAAAATAAAACTAATCTCCTACACTCCATTAAATTAACTTCTAATTTACAAGTATGGAGAATTTTTTTCCTGGAAATTTTTGCATAGAGCATTCTACACTCCTAATAGAATTGCTAAATTTAATCTTTCTAAGGAGGTAACGTGTTGGAGATGCTCTCTAAAATGTAAGTCAGATTGGTCTCATATCTTTTATAAATGCTCTCTCATCAAAAAATTTTGGGAAGACATTGGAAATTTCCTTCAAGCTATCTTTAATGATTCCCTTATATTATCAGAATCTTTAATTTTTGAATATAAATTATTCTATTACAATGAATAACAAAAATAAATATATTCTTTGGACAATTTTGGCAGTAACCAGAAAATGCATCACAAGAAGATGGATATCACCCTCCATTCCAACTGTTGAAGACTTCATAACTCTACTGGACGAAGTAGCATCAGTGGAAATTAAAGTTAAAGAACTAAGAATTTCTCCTACAAAATGGACTAATAATCCCTGGAAGAAGGTTTACTCCCTTATTAAGACAATGAATCCAGATACGACTCCATCTAACTAATCAATCTAGAAGCAAGAACTATAGAATATTGTATAATTATTTTTTTTGTTTATATTTTTGCTATTCCCATCTTTTTTTGACTGAGGCCTGTGTAAATTTTGTACATAGTTTATGATTATTTGTCATTTAAATTGTAAATTATTCTGTTTTCTAAATTGTTATTGGAAAATCAAATAAAAAATTTGAGTAAAAAAAAAAAACAATTGGCGAAAGATAGGGGATACTGTAACTATTACTGTCTGTGCTGTTTGTGTTACATGGTTGGTGTTAGCAGAGCTATTCAGACATATGTCCTTTTTTACACAGTGATGTATTATGTCATCAACTACTGACAGATATAATTATTTGCTCACAGTTATTTACCGGGAAATACAAGATGAATGAAGCTGAGTCCAGTATTGTGGGCTGCAGCCTACATATTCCTGCACACTCCTGACATTCTGGAGGGGTAGCTACAGATACTTGCTGGTGGGTCTGTGTAAATGGTCCAGCACCTTGGTAGTATGGTGGCTGAGGATCCCCTTCTTGTACATATATCGACTTAACAGAATGGCCATATCCTGCTGTGGCCATACCTCTCAGCTGTACAGATTCACCCAGGTTACCCAGAGGCAGGGCTCATATATCTGGTCAGTTCCCCTTCACATTGTGGTTTATGAGGAGGTTTGTAGCCACCCATTAATGGGTTTGCAGTCAGGGGTAGTATGGACACACATCAGAGTTTCAGACTTCACACACTCCATGATGTCCATGCTTCTACACCCCCCCCATTATTCTACCCTCTTCCTAACATTATGTGCCCGATATCTGAGAAGTATTCCATAGTTGGCCCTTCATCCCAGCAGTATTTATGGATTGGTCCACAGTTCTTGCAGCAGGACATGGGGGGCATGCTACTGGGATTTGTCAGTATGGCCTTGCATTTGTGTTCTGTTGACTGTGTTAGGTTGCTAGTCATTACCCCATGAGATACCATACATTGGCACTATGGGTGAAGCACAGGCCTTTGACAGAGGACTGTAGGCCATTTGGTAGTGATGTGGGCCATTTGTAGCAGGCCAGTGCATTCTGTCACTCCCACATTCTCAGGCTGTGAGCCAGTGGTTGGGGTCACAGGGTAGGTGTGCGAGGTGTTACTGGCAATACTTCCTATACATACTGATCCATTGGTCTGGATGCAGGCAGGGTGCTGTTTACAGCTAGGGACACACCTGCATAGAACACCTCTTGCTGCATTCTGTGGGTATTCTCATACAGAAGTGGGGTCATACTGTACTCATTCCCAACTACAAAGATATGACCTGTGATAAACCTATGGCTGATGGTGGGGTGAGCTGAGTGCATGTGTTAGGTTCATAGGTTCATAGGTCCATACTAGGCTATCTGCCCTAAGGCATTTATAAGCCTAGCCAGAGTGTATGTGGCTTACACCACCCCTTAGGATGAGAATACTATGCCCTTTTAGGGTTTAGTTTACTATGCCTCTGTCTAGTAGTGACACAGAGATGACCCCGGGGTAAACCTACGATCTCCCATCCACTCGTCGAGATTTCTCTTGAATAGAGTCAGTGAGGGGCTCTGCCTAACATGGACTGGGATTCTGTTCCAGAGTGTAGGGAGCCTCTGGGTTATGAATCTGTCCCTCCAGCACGTCCTATTTATTTCTGTGTTGAGGTTTAAGTCACTTGTTCTCATGGCTCTGATGGATTTGGATTTTCTGAGGTGGAGCATGTCCATTAATTCAGGATTGGACATGGCCTTGTACGTCAGGCACAGATCACCTCTGAGTAGGCGGTATGCGACTGAATAGAGCTGGAGTTTTTTCAGTCAGGCAGCATATGACATATGTTTAAGACCCTTTATCCTCTTGGTGAGGAACTTTTGGGGTCTTTCCAACTGCTGCAGGTGTCGGGTGAGATACATCCCAAATGGGGCATTGTACTCAATCATTGGCCTGATAAGAGAAGAGTACAGGGGCACAATGACCTCTCTTGATCTAGATGTGAAACCCTGCATGATAAGGTGGGCAATATAGAAGGTCTTCCTAACCACTTTGGCAATGCGAGTGTCAAATGAGAGGTTACTGTCAACCTGGGTCCCTAGGTCCCTGATTACCTCTTCCATACTTAATGGATTACCGCCTATGTGGTAATTTGTTGGTACCTTGTTTTTCCCAAAGGGTATGACTATACATTTTTTGGCGTTAAGCTTAAGGCCATGGCTCTGGCACCAATTATCCGTTTCTATGAGGCCTCTCTGAAGGATGTTTGTGTCCGCTGGAGTATCAATTATGGTGCCCAGTTTGCAGTCATCTGCGAACTTTGTCAGCCACAATCCTCCTATATTTGCCTATACCTCGGAAAAATAAATGCCGAACAAGAGGGGTCCCAGGACTGAGCCCTGTGGGACACCGCTTGTGACTGGCTTAGAGTCTGACATAGCTCCAGCAACTCTGACCCTGTGGGTTCTGTCCTTGAGCCAGTTTGCAACCCATCTTGTGACATATGGGTTTACTTTTAAGCTGGTGAGTTTGTCTATGATGCCTGAGTGGGGTATTGTGTCAAAGGCTTTTTTAAGGTCAAGGTAGGCTGTGTGAACTGCCTTACCCTCATCAATGGCCTTAGTGACTGTTTCAAAAAAGTCGACCAAGTCCAAAAGGCAGAGTCTGCCCTTGACAAAGCCAAATTGGGTAGGATCCAATGTCTGTAGGTCCCCAATGTCTTTGTTTATGAGTTCCATAATGATCCTCTCCATAGTTTTGCGGACCAGGCTCGTCAAGCTTATGGGGCGGTAATTTCCAGGGTCCGTAGAAGCACCGCCTTTGTGAAGTGGGACCACTGTTGCCGTACGCCACTCTTTGGAGTTATCCTGTAGTAAGGCTAAGATTAAACAGCAGCCTTATATGTGGGTTTAGTTCCTCTTGAGTTCATGTAGCACAGCCCAGGACACCATCCGGTCCCATTGATGCTGTTTTTAGCTTTAGAGGCGGCTCTCACCTGGGCATCTGAGATGTTAGGGAGGCTACACTCTGCTGGGATAGTTATTTCTCCTTTTGGGGGGAGGAGAAATTTGCACTGAACCTGTCTGCCAGAATGTTGGCAATGTCAGTGGGTTCAGTGTATTTTGTGTCATTTTGGACTAACTCTGAGCATATCTGGGAGTTTCCACCCAGGTTTCTAACATAGCTAAAGAAGGCCTTGTGATTGTCTTTTGTGTCTTTTATGTGCGTTTTCTCTCAAAGTTGGCCTTGGATGATTTTATGAGTGATCGTAGTTTTTGCTAGTACTGATCAGAGACGCCTTCCCTTTTAGGGATTTTGCTCTGTCATGTAGTAGCTTCCTCCTCCTGTTGTAAAGTTTGTTTATGGCTCGGGTCCACCAGACCCGCCTCCCTTTGTCGCAATCCGTCTTGGTTTTATTTGGGATTGCATGATCCATGCATTCTTGAAGGTGCCCCTAGAAGGCATTTGCAAAGGATTCAGCAGTGTGGGTTGTGGTTTCCAGTGGCCCAGGGGCCTTGAAGGATACCACTTCAGTCTTAAGAAGTGTGAAGTTTGCTTTTGAGAAGTTCTTCACTGTGGTCTTTTGTGCAGGGGGTGGGTCTGGGATGTGGATTTCCAGTGAGATTAATTTATGGTCTGATCTTACCAAAGAGGGATATACTTCCAGTGTGGAGCATTTTGTCCCCATGTTTGTGATGATCAGGTCTAGTATATTGTCTCCCCTTGTGGGAATGGTGACTAGTTGTTCCATTGCATTTGAGTTTATGAATTCTAGGAACCTTTGGGCTAGGGTGTTGGGGCTTGAGTAATGTTCCCAGTCTATGTTTGGGTAGTTGAAGTCTCCCAAAATGATGGTATTTGGAGAGACATTCATACTCTCCAGTGTCTTCAGGAAGGCTGTGTGGGGTTCCTGAGTTTGAGAGGGTGGTCTGTAGCATGCTACAAACTGTAAGGCAGTTTTGCCTATGGTTAGTTGCACCTGGATAGTCTCCGATGCTTTGTGCGTTGCCACTAACCTGGAGGTGTGGGTATCTTTGATGAAAATGGATACTCCCCCTCCTTTTGTGGTTCGGTCCAAGTTTTGGTGCCGGAAAGCATGATATGAGGTAAAACCTGATAGTGCTAGGGTGCTCTCAGGAGCCTTGAACCAGGTTTCAGTCACTGCACAGACATCGATGTTCTCCATACTGAGGAGGGCTTCGAGGGCGTGCATCTTGAGGTTTAGACTTCTGGCATTTATTATGTGTTATATGGAAGCTACTTGCAGCTGACTCGCAGATATACCTGGGACATTCCTGTTATGCTACCTTGTGTGTGGACATAGGCAGCCTGTCATTACTTTATAACTGTGCCTTTTGTGGTCTGCCAATGATTAGCCAGACTACACCAGCATTCCATGCTACACAGACAACTAATGTGCTGCTAACTGTATGTACAATTCCAAAGTTGTGTGCAGTTTGACAGTTACTTTATACGCACTCTGTCTAGGGTATTTCCAACTGTGTACTGTGTGTATGTATGGGCACATGTTCATGGCATGTCCATCTTTCAGATGGTGACAGATATTGACATCTGGAGAGTGAGTATGGATGACTGCTGACATGGATATTGCTGAGAAGCATTGTGGTTGGCACTGCAGTTGTTGGAACATGACCCTGTCAACCACAGTACTGCCACTAAGACAAAACCCTCCATGCCTACATACTGACCACTTCCAGACAATATTGAACACACACCCTAACACCCAGACCCCTGCATATTGTACACATGCAACAAGCTATCCAGCAGATCGGGCCAGCTCGGGCAATCAGTGCTCCACTGATATTACTTCTCACACTTACATGTTACTGCATTCTACATAGAATTGTGGGGGGGGGGGGCACACCTGATGATTTTAAACATTTGCCATGACTGTACTGGTATTTCAGGTACTCTGTTGGCTTCCATTTCATATTGTATTCTGACCTATCATGCAGACTGGAGGCATATCAGTAGAGTACAGATCTTAGGTTTTATTGACCTACATTTCAGTTTCAGACTTCTTACCTTTCAAAACTAACATACAACTGCCAGACCTCTTGTAGTCTGTCTGTGTAGGTTTGGAGGGGGGGCTGTTCACCATTACCATCATTTGGGGGCATTAGCCCAGCCTTTCTTTATGGTCATCTACACCTGTCCTGCTGGCTGAGGCTGGTGGTGGGTATGTGAGCCTCACTGACATGCATGTGTGTGTCATATGGACAACCACAGTTATTTGGGCCACCGCATGTACTGCAGTGGGATTTGTCACCTTGTCTAGTACTGCCTAGTATGTTGACACCAGTATTTGTTATGGATTTCATGCTGCCCATATAGGTGTCCACTATCTGCTGCCATCCCATTCAGCCACCCGATTCCCTTGCATGCTTGCATCCATACCATAGATACAACTATCAGAACATTCTACTCCATTCAGTAATTGATAGGAAGAGTGACTTACCTTGTGGCTGGGCCAGTATTGAGGATGGTGCTGGAGGGCTGATTATGTCGGATGCACAGAGTACACTCCCTATACATGGTAAAGCACAGGTAGTGTCATGTTTGGCATTCCTTTTACTGTATGTGCGAATCAGAGTGAGGTGTCATTCCCGGGTCTCTACCTTGTCAGCGTATGTGCTATGCGTTGCCTTTTTGCCAAGGCTTGGGCATACTGGGCACGCCTCCTTCTGCCTACAGGGGCAGGCTCAGGTAGTTCCTCCTCCGAGTCACTCTGTGCCTGTGATGGTCTTGGCAATGGTGGGGGGATGTGTGGCCTTGCCCCGTGCTGTTCCTGCTGCAGCTGTTTCCACAGGAGCATATTGTGTAGCATGGCACATACTATGAACATCTGTGTACATGTCACTGAAGAGTACTGCAAAGCTCCACCAGATATGTCCAGGCAGCGGAACCGTGACTTAAGCATCCCAAACGCATGCTCTTTAAAGATTCTGCCTTGTGTGTGTGCCTCATTATGGAGTTCTTGTTCAGGTGTGTGTGCATTTCTGAGGGGTGTCATCAGCCACGGCTCTAGTGTGTTGCCAGCATCCCCCACTAGGTGGCCATATGGGATGTCCCCACTGGCAAATGACTGGTACAGCTGGGTCATATGACAGATGTGGGAGTTGTGATAGCTTCCAGGGCTGCCAGCACACACTTTCATGATAATGCCCTGGGCTTCGCACACAACCTGTTAGTTGATGGAGGGAAAGCCCTTGTGGTTTATGTAGACCCTACCCTGCTCTCCAGATGGTGCTTTGATGTGTATATGCATGCAGTCTATAGCACCCACTACCTCAGGGTATTCTGCTATTTGGTGAAAGAGGAGCATATTGCTGGTCAATGCCTGACGGGTGCTGAGAAAATATATGTACTCACTGGCATGTGCTGACATAGCATCCAGGAACTGGTGGAGTACCCTGTATGCTGATGCCTGTCAGATCCCCATATCTCCAGTTGCCCTTTGGAACGTACCTGTGGCTAGTATTCTTAAGCCTACACATACCTTGGTATCCACTGGGATGAATTCCCCTCTGTTGGTTCTGTGTGTGAGGCGGGGCCAGCACAGCTCAACGATTTTCTGTAGAATGTCCCTGTCCATCCTATAGCACTCCACTATCTCCAGCTCATGTAGCCCCTGGTAGGTTACCCTGGGTCTGTACACTCTTCTCCTCCTCCTTACTGTGAGATGGTCATCAACATTCACATCCTCACCACCCTCAGCCTCTTGCACATATTGATGTATGAGAGCAACAGCAGCCCCTAACATTTTGTTAGTTTTTCAGGTAAAATTCCCCCGTCTGTATACACCGGTGGTGTAGAGTTTGTGGGAAAAAAAAGACTGAAAGGTGTTTGCATAGTTTATAGTAGTGTTCTGGGCTGGGCTGGGCTTCTGCCTGTGTAATTGGCTGATTATGATACATTTCACCTGCCAGCTATGCTAGTTCTCCTTGATTGCCTTCCTACTGCTGTTTTCCCTTCCCATTGCCTTACTGTTTAAGCCCAGAGGCGTGACCCACATACCCAGTGCTCAGATGTGAAAAGTGCTGCTATTTCCTGTATTTTTTTTTGTTTAAAACCCGGTGCGCAATGTGCACATTCGTTTAAGCAGGGAAAACAGTGCTCAACAATGTGAGACACACCCCCTTCCTTAGCTGTGTTTAGCTAAGGGCAGACACAGGTCACAGAGCTCCAATAAGCTTACAACATGCATGACACATCCCCTTATGAGGTCCTCTACCTCTTATACCTATACCATGGTGTTGCTGCACCTACACGGTTGGGTGCAAGCTAACAATGAGAGGAAATCTGTGATTCAGTATCAGTCCCCTCATTTGCATAAACTAGAATGCTAATTCATAGTTATCACACTCACACTGAGCCTTCACCCTTAGCAACCACTATTCCCTGGAATTGTTGTCTTATGCAAGCCATTGACTATTATGGCAAAATGCAGATTTGGGTATAAAACTTATTTCCCCCTTTTTTATTTTCATGGCAATCCGGTTTGCGCACCGCTGCCCTACGCTTAAACGGCCGAGATCGGACAAAAAAATAAAACTTGTTTTTTTATAATATTTCACCTATTTTTCATCCCAGTGGCCATATATTTGGCCATTGGCATGCCTATTACATAGAATACATGCTTTCTTTCGAGCTGTCATGCCTCCGTTTTGTAATTTGCAGAAATGTATTTGGTTAGTAACGGAATACATTTCTGCACATTACACTATTCCTGCACAGACATCTGCCTGCTTCCTGGATCGCTAATTCACCTATTTTTGCATGGTTTTCATCAGCAAATGAGGTAATTAGCATATGGCAGTGGTGTCCATGCGGGAATAGTGTAAGGGCATTCATTCACGTCTCAGAGACTGGATCCTGGATTGCTTGTCGGCCATATTGCGTGCAGCAGCTCTTGCACTATTCCTGCACTCTGTGCAGAGCCTGCTGAATCTGGGGCTTTTTTATTTTAATAAAGACTTAGTGAAGAGCATCTTTGTCTCTTATGTATGGGGAAACATATCTGGGCTGTGGGCTACTGATACATAAAATACAAGTGCTTTTGGTTATCTATACTTCTAATAAGGACTATACACATCTTGGGAATGGATGGCTAGGCTTCAAAACAATCCTAATGGATCAATACTAGTTTAGATTCCCGATCCCTAATGACCAGGTTAACAAAGAAAGAATGAATGAATAATACTTTGCTAATGAACTTACAATCTCAGACTGTCCAGACAAATGCTTCTCATCTAATGGAAAAAGTACATGAAATAATCACATCTGCTAGGGCTGTGGATTAATAAACATATTAAAGAGAAAATGTGCATTTGTCTATATCATGTAAAGGAATAAAAGCCCTGACTAGGAAGAACTAGCTCAGAGATGACTACCAATGCATGTGGTGGGTTATTGAGTGGAGTTGGGGGTGAGCATTCAATGCTGACTTGCCTGTGTTGATTGAAGAAATGAGGCCTGGTCTGTTGTTATACTGACCCTGAGCTGACATTGAGGGTAGTACTGCAGCATGATGGACATTGATTCACATCAATCAGTGCATAGTCATTGTAGCTAGATGTAGGCACATGCTCAGTCTGTTCTTATGTTCCCTGCTTGGACAGCATGCATGCCAGGATTTTGGAGAGTAGGGAGCTCTGAAAATATTCCAAAAGTAAAACACTGAGGATGAAACTTCACTAGAGTTGCTTTGTGGTTTCCTATCTTGAGATCAATTTAATTGGGAAAGAGAAGTCCAATAGGGAAGCTGATGACCAGACCACCGATGGGGCAGAAAAATCAGCATGAGAAAAAGAGAGGCTTTGCATATTAACAACACATAGATGGGATTTTCATATAAGAAGTTCTTTGCATGGACAGTCGGGTATAGTTCCATACTAGCTAAAACCTCATGAAACTTGCAGGTCACAAATCCAGTCATTATAAACAAAGCATCTGAATGCTTAAGCAGCCTTTATGGGCAAAAAGGCATTAGATTAGTAGCAGACAGACTAATTACTTACAGAGTAAGATTGGTGGACACTTCATATAAGACAAAAATCTGGACATTCTGCATAAATTTGGACAGTTGAGAGGTAGGAGTGTTGACACATGGATGTGCAACACTTCTTAAGCCAGTCATACACTGCTGCACAAAAAATCAAAGGCAGCAAATTATATTCCAGATTCAAGTGTCTTCACAGGGGAACAAGATCATCTGCTGAAACAAAACAAAATTATTCCAACAAAGTAAGAGAAAGCAGTTGGCTTTCAAAGAAACCTGAATAATGCCTTTGTCAGGAATGGGAATGTATAAATGTTGTCAAAACCTGAATTAATTTCGTTGTTTTTTAACATTTCTGCCTTGAAACATGGCTAACTGAAATGATATCCATATATGTACACAAACATAATAGGAGATAAACAACATATTTATGCATGCGTGTGTTTGTGTTTGTCTGTGTGTGTATGTGTGTGTGTTAAACTGTTTGCAAAAAAAGGCGTGACAGAGTGTACATAAGACGACCGTGGTGTATGACTAGGTATGTACTGGGAAGCATGAGTGCAGATCATCTGGATCAGCATTTATTTATTTATTTCATTTATTATCATTCATTTACTGGGAAAGTAACTATTGGACACATTTATAAAAATAGATAAGACATACCATACGTAGTTAAGTACAATGCAGTAAAGAAAAAAGACAGCATAAGATGCTGTACATTAGGAAATTAGAGGGGGTAGTGATGCAGACTGAGACATGACAAATTATAGAACATTAAAGTCCCTAAGCATAGTTTGCATATATAGCTATTTCATAAATATGGTAAGAGCTTAAGAACCAGATTGATAAGTAGTAATGAGTTGATTAGAAAGTTTTAAAGCTGTCTTCTCCAAAACACTGAAGTCACTCATTACACCTATGAAATATGCAAGAGGAAATGTTGATGAAAGAATTTCTGCCTTTGTTCTAATGCACATTTAATGGGCACTATAATTACTAGAGAGACAGAAAGAGGCAAACACATACACACACACACACACACACACACACACACACACACACACACACACACACACACACACACACACACACACTCACTCATAAACACACACGCTCTCTCTCATAAAATACATGCTGTGCAACACTAGCTATAGTGTGGGTTGCTCACTGAATAATGTGACTGAAACTTTGCAATGCAATAACTTCTACATCTGTTATCCATTTTAAGTAACTGTTAGTCTGCAGGACAGAATAAGGTGAGGCAAGAATTATACGAAGTTCAGAAAGTGAAACTAAATTTATTTCAAACAATTATGCCAAATCATAAGGCATGATGTAAAACTGCATTACTACCTCAAGGGGAGATGGTATCTAACTGCAATTAAATATACATAATGTGATTTTTTAAGTAAATAAGAAAGGTGTCAATGAGACGAGATGTAGTCACCTCAGAAAATTAATTAATTGCAGCTGCAATACAGCCATGCAGTATGAACTATGAGTGTGTAATTTTTAACTAAGGTTACAGGTAGATTTAATGACATGATATCCTCTTTCACAAATCATCTGTACACAATTAAATAAAACTTTTAATAAAGTGGCAGTCCTGTGGAGGAAAGTGATAAAGCCCTTAGTGCACCCCAGTTGACCAGAGTTAGAATATCGGCATGGGCACTGGATTAACTGTATGGGCAGAATGAGTGTGATTGGCTGACATTTGCTCACCCATCCTGGGGGAGGGAGACAGCAAAGGCTTGTTGCAATAAGCAGCCTTAAAAGCCTCACAAGCTCTGTGTTGCATAAACAGCGAGCCTCTTGGTTTGAGGTTGCACATCCACAGAAGCACACATACCTGAATCTTCTGAAAGCAGCAAATGCTGAAGTCACAGGGCTGCTGCAGGGTGGTGGGAGTTTGGGCACACTCCCTGGCAGCAACATCCTCAATCTTCTCATCAGCCCTGGATGTGGGTCAGGCTCAAGCTGAGGGAGGCTATGGAAAGTCCAGTAGACCCAGTTAAAGAAGAGAGGAATTGGTGGCAGCTAATGGTCAGCTGTGGGACAAGAAAAACAAAGCAGTTGGTGAAATATTCTTAACATGATCAGTCAGCAGAGATTAAAATGGGATGTGACTGAAATGATCAAAAACACTTTTGAGGGTACAGGCAAAGCCAGATGCAGCCCTAGGTGACCAAGGCAGTCACCTAGGGTCCACTGGCTGGGAGGGGGCCCACTTGCTGAGGGAATGTCACATCTACTTCTTAATTTAAAAAAAAAAAAAAAAAATCAGTGTTTTTGTTTTTAAGGGAACACCTCCTATATCCAGTCTCACACACCTGTTGCATCTGTGTGTGCGTCATCGCACAGACCTGTTCTTCCTTTCTGCATGCACAGAATTTAAAGAAGACATTCCGTTCTTGCACTGCTGCTTCTGCAGAATGAATGAATGTAAACTCAGTACTCACTCTTAGACAGATTCTTCTACATACTATGGTTCCAATCCTTTCCTTTTCTTGTGCTGCTGCTTTCTGGACAGATTCTTGCAAGTAAAGTGTGTGTGTGTGTGTGTGTGTGTGTGTGTGTGTGTGTGTGTGTGTGTGTGTGTGTGTGTGTGTGGAGTGAGTGAGTGTGTGTGTGTGTGTGTGTGTGTGTGTGTGTGTGTGTGTGTGTGTGTGTGTGTGTGTGTGTGTGTGTGTGTGTGTGTGTGCATGTGTAAGAGAGGGAGGTAGACACAGAAAGAGAGAGAGATATGTATGCTTTCATTTCAGAAGTCGCATCTTAGCATTGCAGTGCTCTTATACCTATTCATTTATTTCAGACAATAGTAAATCTGATTATTAGGCCCTATAATCATGCTTAACCAATTAATCTCTAGTGATGCCTCCAGGCATTCCTCTAAGCTCAATATCAGTTCTGTCTGTTAATATTATTAACTGCAATGTCATACTACATGCAAGTCATTGTAATATATCTGCCTGAAATTTGCATGACGGGCAATACAACTGCCAGTGGTAATAGACTTTAACTAGGACAGCTAGAAAAATGCTTAATAATATTCATATACATAATTGTGCAAACGGGTCATAATTATCATACCTTTACAACAGGTGGTTAGTTAATTTGCTTAGGCTCAAACCCTGTACCTTAGTTAGAGGAAGCAAGAACTTGAATCCTCTACCCCAACCACCAACCTTTTAAAAAAATTGAGTTTCAAGGAGTTGAGTTTCAGGTACATTTTCAAGGAGTTGACTGTCAAGTGCATTTTCAAGAAATTGTAAGCTTCAAAGCAAGAGAAGTTTACTGTTGTTCCTGCTAAGACTGATTACAATGTATAACTGTATTGTTTAACAAATACTATCGGTATTGTGCCACAGAATTTAAAAGCATTGTTAGTAGTACAATAGGTAGCATATTTGCTCTTGATACAGAAGGCTATGGGTACTACTCGTACAGCATGTAGATGGATTGCTGATACTGTGTTATACATTAAGGGGGGTGCTGCACTCCTAAGTATGTCCTCCTTTGGATGAAATGCCTATTAACTATGAACCTGTTATCAGTTTGCCATGTATTCCTTATTGGAATATTACCAGCTTACCATTTTTTTGTGTAATATAGGCAATTTATTCTTCAAGGTCAGCAGGTACTGAATTTGTAGATGAAACACTGAAATAAAAAGCTATTTGCTAGCAGCAACCTCTTCATTAGTTGCAGATCTCTTTAATGTGGAATTATTCAGATGGCTTTTACTTCTGCATAGATTGTGCTTATTGGCTGATATTGGTGGATTGTAATGACAGAAGTTTGAGTAGACTTTTATGGCTGAAATGTTCTGAATTGGGCAGTTTTGTCATTATTGTTTCATACATTTTGCTTAATTGCTTACTGGAAAAATGTTCAAAACTACAAATTTAAAACATGCTCACAAGTAGTGCTGTATTATTCAAGGAATATAATTAAAACAATCAGGAAGGTGAATCGAAAAACACATGCATGTATGCATGGTCTTAAAAATGTGTGCAAGGGGGCCTATGATTTGAAAACAGCCCAAAGGTAAACATTATCCACCTCTGGACAGATGCATTTTCTTTGAATGTGGGTTTCAATGCTGTTTCAAGGGCAGAGAATTTTATGGTTAATGCTAAGTCTGTTTTCACTGTGAGACTATTGCTATGTTTAGCAAATGTCTATCAGTGTTCCTGCTATAAAATTTGAAGTAAAAGTTTTAAATTAAATCCAAATAATCATTGCAGAAGTAAAGCAGAAAACAGTATGAGAGGTTTGAACAATGTTCATAGGATCATAGGAGATTATTAGGCTATCGACCCAGGGGTTATTTTAAGACTAGCCATTTCAACCCAATGTAATACTATAGAGATACTAGTCAATACACAAGATTGCATTTAGTGATGACTGCCCATGTCCAAGAGGGTTGTGGGAGCTATCACTGGTAAGAATTTACAGTGACCCATTTACTCATCCAGGTTCCTCTTGAACAGTGTCCTAGAGGTTTCTCAAGAATTGGTAGCCTGTTCCAAAGATGTGGCAGTCGCTGGTAGATAAATCTGTCCCTCCAGCATGTCCTATTTAAGTCGCAGGCCATATTTAAGTCCCTGGAATGGGTGTTTATGGTAACTGGGGATAAACAGCCAAATAATGAGACACTAGAATGGCTATGGAGGCCCCCGATCCATTACTCTGCCTAGGGCCTCATTTGACCATGATCCAGCTCTGGGTACAGTATGCAGCATGTGATTACCTTCAAAGAGATGAACAGAACCAGGATTGTGAATGGAAGGTACACATCAGATATAACATTAAAGGAAGAAAAGTGTACAGGCAAAGATTATAAGGAGCTAAGGATTGACAGGTCAGTGTGTGAGGTCAAGGATTTACAGATTTCAGCCTATTGTAGAGTGCTTTAAAATGTGATCTAGGCCCTGTTGATTCATGTGAGACATACCTTACTCCTCTACCAGTTTCTGTTATACCATTCTGTTGGCAGTTCCCTTGAGAATGTGTAATAATAATATTTGATCAATCAGACATTTTTAGAAGCTTTTCATCACTGATTGAACTGAGCATGAAAAAGGTCACCTGAAGTGAGCACCTACCTGGTAAACCATCCATTTTCATTTTGTTCAAAATCATTCACTTTCATTTTGCCTCATGATGACACTGTTACACATCAGTTTGCTAAAACCAGCTGATATTTTTTTCTATCTCCTGTTTTTCTTATTTTTTTTTTATTTCAGTAAGTTCTCTTATTTGTTTTATGTATTTCTATATTCACTATTTTATGTATTTGTACAGAGCTTAGCTGATACATATTTAATAAAGATAATGCTAAAGTTGAAGGCAGTGCAATAAAATGAATGATAGTAGCACATATACCTGAGGTGAGACAAATGATTAAGTATAACCAGAGCCAATAAAAAAGATAACTGCACTGGATTCTAACGTATAAAGGAAATGTGAGTAAGTATCTTGAATTATGAGTATTATCTTCACTACTGCCACCTTGATTACTGTGGAGAGCACTGAAGGTAGTTAATAGAGGTACTAACATTATCATTTAGGTTGTATTTGTGCTTTCATTTAAGGACAGTCTTGTGCAAACAGCTTACCAAAATGTCAGTTTTGACAAGATGGAGTGACAGTTTTCTTAGTCTCACTTTACTGGTTTGCAAACACGTTTTGCAACTTTAATATTCTGTTTAGTTAGCAGCATATTGTATTCTGTATATGACAATGCTATATAACTGTCCCTTCCTTCTCTGTTCTGTGTGCATGTCATTTTAATAATTTAAAATAAAAAATCCCCAGATGACCATAGCCATTGTCAGCTTTGAATAGAATGTATATATCTGATAACAGTATAAGGATTAAACTGAACACTTATTATTTTCTGTTGGAAAACTACTAAAATTATTTCCTTTATATAAACTGAAATATGTATCTGCTTTACATTAAAACAAATCTAAATATTACTATCTCTTCTTGTACAGCACAGCACTGAAATACAGTACTCCTTCTGTCACCCCAAGAAGATTTTTACAGCTGCAGTAGAATAAACATATTATCACCCCAAATTAATTTATTTTCACATATAAGGAATGAGATATATCAACACACACCTCAAATATTTTTTACTGCAAGTAGTGTTGTACACTGGAAGTGTACTGTTACCGTTAACCCTTATTTTAAGTCTGCATTGCTGTGTCATTGTAATTTGTGTTACTTGTCTTGTTTTACTAAGTGAAACAATATTGTCCTACACTGGATCTGCTTTAAATACTGAGGTAGTAGAATGCATTTATTACTGACATCTTACTGGACAAAAAATTATGTTAAATACCTTGAGGCACCTTGTGATCCATCTACCAATCACCCACTAGGCAATCCTGTGAAAGGGGGGGTTCAAACAACAGCAGTCTATTGACTTGCACAGTTGCAGATGAGGATTAGTTTCAGCAAATGGAACACAGTTTATCAGGTTCATAGGTTCGTACTAGGCTAACTGCCCTAGCGAGCCATTTTAAGCCTAGCCAATTATCCTCTGTGAGACTCAAACCCTGTACCTTGTGTTTGTAAGGCAAACACCTTAACCATTAGGCCACCCTCCGAACCCCGATGATCTTGTACCTGGATTTATATCTAAATATAAAAGCATATAGGGGTACAAATTCTTCTCACTAGCACATTATATTACCCCTGTGCATGACAACCCACTTTTTCCTTTTTTTGTATATGGTGTCAGGGTGTCACACCAACTGTTGCCACCTCTCTGTATTCAATACTACTCTCCCATCTTCTTTGATAGTCATGCCTGGCTGTCACAGGACTTCTCTCACATGATCTATCCATTTTTTTTGCTGGATGCCCTAATTTCCTCTTGCCTTCTTCCTGACCCTCCCAAATATTCTTCAGCAAATCATCCTGTGCTTTTCAGCACATGCCTGAACCACTGTAACCTGTTTACTCTGACCTTCTCTGCAACTTGAGCTAGTATAAGTGTGGGTTTGTTAAAAGCATTCTTGGGGTTATTGCTGTGAAAGTCTAGAAAACAATGTCTTTTCAGTGGCAGTAAATCCTCAGCAAAATTAAACTTTTATTTTACAGACAGGTAACAAACACACTCCTGATTTCTTAGACTGGTGAAGACATGTCACGCTTCTTGCTCCTCAGTAGTAAGTTACTGTGGGATTCCCTGGTGTATGACATTTTGTTGGACAATCCTGCTCATTGATAGGAGTCGCACTGTATTTTCAGTAGATTGTTCTTCAGTATGTATGGCAATACCATTAAGGACACAGTTTTACCAATGTCTCTTAATCTGCAATTGCTACCTGCTAAGCCAGAAACTCCACATAGTCCAATTACAGTTTTTTATAAAAGAATGAACAGCTCTTCCAACATTTTTATCTTTAAATAACTGAAAGCCGGTGAGACATAAAGTGCATCTGTGGCAACCGCGGGTGTTATATTGTGGGCTCCATTAGAGTGGTAATAAGATTTAATTGGCGGCATGCTCTCAGTTGAGAATTAGGCATATGCACTGCATTTTGTTAGTGATGTGGTCTTTAGCTTGGTTGAGGTTACCACATAGAATAACTGAATCTAGCACTGAGTTGTTGCACAAACATTATTGGACAAATAGTGTTTACCAACAACTTCTTCCTTATTTGCCAAGCGATGCAGTGTACAGTGAATACATTCAATCCTTTTCTCATAGGACTGACTCCTACACAGCCATGCTTTCTTTAGAACTAACTCCTGCATATCCATGTTTCTTTTGCAGTTTGCATATCTATGCTTCCTTTACAGTATGCAAATTACCTGATAGCTGCTTCTATAGTCTTTTTGTATTTTCCCTCGTCGTAAATAATACATAACATTTCTTCATGCTAATGCCCTTCATCTGGCCATGGGAGTAAAAATAAGTAGAAGGAACACCATCCGAGTAATGAGCATGTCACTTTATAATGCATAATGTATCACTTAATGGTGGCAAATGGGTAGACCGTTCCATCAAAGAATGTCGTATTTCAGTAGTTAATACTTAATGTAACCATGCAGGGAAGTTTCCATATTTCAATTCTGATTAATCATGCCATGATATTGAGCTTACAGTGTACACCTTGTGCTAGCCTGCCAGCACTTTAATAGCCTAATTATCTCACAGTCTCATTCTGTCTTACATAGATCATAAAAGAATGTAACGCCAGTGTCCAGTCAATGAAGAGAACAGAAGAGCTAATACGCCTCAATAACAAGATTCATTTTGAAAGTAAGGTAAGCTAATTTAAATTCTATCTGATAGGCCTTGACTGTCTAAGCCCAGAGTATGAGTTGCTGCATGCCCAGGACTCTAGCTGCTATAACAGTAATGTGGATAAGCAAACAGCATATGGAAACAAAATGTGATGCAGAATTTGTAATTTTTTTTTTGTATTCTTTTAGACTGGTCCCGCCACTTGACCATCTTGCTTTGTCCCTCCTGCCCCTGGATGAGTCAATACATTAGTCAGGGATTGATATCAATGGCTCATTCATTCTCCAGGTTGACAGACAGGTATAGCAGCAGTAGGAGAGGTTATCCATGCAGCAAGGATTAGATTTTTGTATGCAAGTCCTGCAATCCCCTCTTTGCATGCCTGTAGCATCCAAGGGGTTAGGGATGGAATTGCCTAACACAACATATGTCCCCCCCCCCCCCAGCATAATGTAATCAAAGGCCCTGCTCACACGTTGGAAACAGCACCCGCTGTGAAATTCCTAGTCTCACCTGGAGAATCAACCACAATGAAAATGCTTTGGCACATGCTCTCTACTCCTTCCCTAAAGAGAGGTGAGCAGATGAAGACTCCACCTATATACTAGCTCCTGCACTTACCTAATCTACTATTCAAAGTTAGGTTGTCTGGGTTGTAATGAGGGCTTTTATACTTTTGTGCCAATGGAGTCAATGTGTGATGCTTAATTATGATATATCATTCCTTTGTTGTGCAGTCTCCATTTCTGACAGAGTATATTGCTCATTTGCCTAATGCCCATAACATATGCACTAGTAATTAATACTTTTTAAAATCTGGATGATGTTTTCCACAAATGGCTGAGCATTTAGTGATCTCCATTTCTACTTTGCTACCTACATATTACTTAACTGAACTGTGATATAGAAAAGCACTAAGACGACACAGCCTACACAACAGTAAAATGTTACATTACAATAAATAGAGCAAAACTAAACACTTTGGATGTCTGTTAGGGCAGCACATTCAAAAGTAAATATTAGTTACTGTTTTTCCTGCCTGTAGTTTAGTGTATAGTGACATGATAACTAGGTAATCATATGAAATGTTAAAACCCGCTATAACAAGTCCTCTAATGTGAAGACTGAATGGGCAAGAATACAGACTTAAATATATTAAGTCTGAGATGGCCATTTCTTGGACTACTCACATTTCTCTAAAGTATGGTGATCTCGGAGTTTGTAATATAAATCTGGGGCTTGAGGGAGCAAACAAGTAAGCCTTATACATTGGAGGGTCCAGAGGGGCATTTCACCTGCAAAACAATAGTTTAAAAGAAAAGAATGATGTTCAAGATTTGCTCTTCTGCATTTTCAATCTTTCATTTTTTTGGGTGGGGCTTGTTGGTGCTCTGCATTTTGAGTGCTGACATTTCAAGAGGGAGCCTGGTAACTGGTCACTACTGTCTCACTGCATGATGAGGGAAAATGCATAGCTGACCAGGCATGCGAACTTTGAATTGATTGAAGAGCAGCTTTAAGTAAAAGCTGCAGAAGCAGTTATCAGACCTCAGACATAGCAGTGACCACAGCTGGTATCCATGGACAATGGTGGCTGCAGAAATAAAAACATAGGAATCAGATGGTGTAATTCTTTCTAGGTTTTTAATACAGTGACGGGAATGGATCCCATTTCTAAGTGAAAGTATGATTAAACTTCATGAAATTAGTATTGTTTTAGTCTTTGATGTTAGCTAGAAGTGCTCTTCGCAGCACTCACATTGTGCCTAGAAGTGACGCTTTCTGCAGTTCATATGGAGTTACATGTATCAGTAACAGATCTAAGTTTAATTGTAAATTATTTTTTTACATGACCCATTGCTGCTACTACTATTGGGATTGTCTGGGTATCCTTCTTCCACATTGCCCTCATTTCTGCCTGTAAATACTGGTATTTTATGACTTTATGTCTTTCTGTACACAAGACACTGTAGTCACTGGATGTAGCAATTTCAATGATCAATGTTACTTTTGTTTTCTTTTCATGGTCTACTATACCTGGTTTTCCCGCATCTATTTTTTGATCTTTTGGTAATGGTGATTCCCATGTGATGTAAACTTCATCATTTTCTATAATGCTTTGTGGCTCAAGTTTCCAATGCGTCTCAGTTACTTCAATATTATAATGTTTGCACAATCCTCAATGCAACTATACCTGGTTTTCTCGCATCTATTTTTTGATCTTTTGGTAATGGTGATCCCATGTGATGTAAACTTCATCATTTTCTATAATGCTTTGTGGCTCAAGTTTCCAATGCTTCTCAGCTACTTCAATATTATAATGTTTGCACAATCCTCAATGCAACAGTCTTGCCACATTATTATGTCTTTCAGTATATAGTAATTCTGCCATTAGTGTATCGCATCCAGCAACAAGTTGTGGGACTGTTTCCAACTCTGCTTTACAAAACCTGCATTTGTCTGTTTCTCCCACATGTTCAGTGGACTTTATGAACCAACATGTACGTAGTCCACTATCCTGGGCCACCAATATTCACCTTTCATCTTTTGGTTTAAGTTCACCAATCCTTAACCATTCTGGCATTCAGTGGTGATCAACACAATGTTGTTCAAGGGGTTTTCGTTACATGAAACTATATTTATGCATTTTCCATATTTCTTGTCTTCTCATCTGGTCCTTCACCTTATATTCTTTCTTTTGTTTTTTTAGCGCATTCAGTTACTGCCTGATTTTTATCTACTTCTGGTTTGATTTCCATTCCTGCTTGACACCGAAATGCTTCTGCTAAAATAAGCAGAGACGTTATCTTAGACTTATTCTCCTCATGTTTTAAAAGTTTCACATTTTTATCTTATGAGGTCAGAAGATATGTATGCATTCCTGCAATTTCAGATCTATGCATGTAATCAATTTCGAGGAGGCCCATACCTCCTTCAGAATGGGGACTATATAATCTTGGTATACACCAATTTTTGTAAATCATTTGATAAGCATGAAGCATTTTTTGTTGTTTTCCTGTCCAACTGATCAAATTGGTTTATTGCCTGTACTTTGTTCCTAGATGTCAAAGCTGTTTTCAGTATTAATGTTAGTCTTCTAAAATATGCTTATGTGCCCCATACAACCTACAACTCTGTTGTCTGTTACATATGTAATGAAATTAAATAACCAGTACACTAACTAGTGACAAGACAGAGACAAAGAACTTTTTTTTAAAGCTTAGCTGTTCTACAGAAATCGCAGGCTCGTCCACCTCTAGTAAACATTGAATTGAAAAATGTATTCTAATGCTATTCTGATAATTCATGTATTAGCAAATCTAGGAAGTGCTTCTCCATTACTTTAGATACTTCATAGGTCAAACTGAATGATGAATTTTTATTTCCATTTGTTTTCTTTTCCCTTGCAAACTGTTACTCTAATTTTGATTTTCCAATTATGAAACATTACATCTTGTTGCAAGGACACATGTTTATGATGAAATAAAGGGTGTGTTGTCTTGTTGAATGTGAATATCACCTTTACAGTATGAATGCCAGTGATGGTCTTCCAGTTACAGTAATCAGGAAGCAATAACAAACTTGAACAGCTCCACGCCAGAATTTAATTCAAATAAACATAAACTAAAGTAAATAAGACTGATAGGGTGAAATTGTATTGCTTCTGATGGGATATTAAGAATCAGCCAAGAAATTTAGGATGCCAGTTAGCAAGAAGTGGAGGACTAGTAAGAATGGACATCAAGTCTTAGATGGTCCATAAGATACCCAAACTGAGGTTAAAAAGTTAGGCCTTGTATCCTTTAGGAAATGAGCCTATGGATAATGCAGCCATTGGGTCAGCATTTCTTCTACTATGGATGAGCTAGTCCAAATGAATGTCCACCTAGAGGAATATATGGCTGTGTCAGCGACTAGAGACAGAAACATCAATAAGGTGTTAAATAAGCAAGCGATCTCCATATGCTCCAAGGAAAGACGGTTTATATTAAACATCAACTAATCATCACAAAAGTCAACTATGTACATGTTGGTTTACAAAGTCCATTAAACATGTGGAAGAAACAGACAAATATGGGTTCAGCAAAACAGAACTGGAAACAGTCACATATATTGCTGCTGGGTGTGATACACTAATGGTAGAGGGCCTGTATACTGAAAGGCATAATAATGTGGCAAGACTGTTGCATTGGGGATTGTGCAAACATTACAATACTGAAGCACTGAGAAGCATTGGAAACATCAGCCACAAACCATTATAGAGAATGATGACATTTATATCACACGGGATCACAAATTACCAACAATTCAAAAAGTAAATGCGAGAGAAACATTTGTAGTAGTTCCTGTAAAGACGACAAAAGTAGCATTGATTAATGAAATTGCTATACCCAATGACTACAGTGTCATTACAGAAAGGCACAAAGTCATAAAATACTAGGATTTGCAGGCAGAAATGAGGCAATGTGGAAGAAGAATATCCCGACAGTTCCAATAGCAATAAGAGCAATGGGTCTCATAACAAAGAATTTACACTCTTATTTAGGTATGCTACCAATACATGTAACTCCATATTAATTGCAGAAGACCTGTAAAAAGCATTTTTAGCTAATATCAAAGACCGAAACAATACTAATTTTATAAACTCTAATCATACTTTGACTTAGGAATAAGGGCCATCCTTGACATGGACTCAGAAACCCAAAAGACTTGGAGAAATTAAACCAAGTGAAGATTATAGGCACAACGGTTAAGGTGTTTCACTGGCACAAAGGTTTTTCACCTTTGGGCTTTACTAGAAAACCTCACTCAGACTCTACCACAGTTTACTATGAGGGGAAAGGTTAGTCTATTTTTGCTTTCTTCTAGTTTGTATTGTTTTATTGCCTTTTTCGATTTTATATATTGTGAATTATTTTCTTTACATTGTGTTTTATTTGTATTCTGCTTTTAATTGCATATTTAAACTAGGAAAGAGACCACAGCTTTGTCTCCTGTGAGTCACACAGAAATTAAGTTTTTCCCCACACTAGTGCTTTTAAAGTCAAATGTCTTTCTAGTTCCCTGCCCCTTATTTTAATTTGGCCATATATCTCCTTCCCTTTCATCTTTCATTGGCTATTGTGAGTTAGCACAAAATTATCATTTTGTGCAATCACCCCCCTTCAGCTAATTAAATTTATTTGCCATCCTACTGTGTTCCTTAGAATCAGATTACAAAGTGCCACTCACTTCCTATCTATCTTGCTCTTTTAAAATTAGTGGCTCTCCACTTAGATAGTTAAAGCTTAAGTTACCCCCCCCTTTCAAATCTAAATGCTTAGTGCACACTGCAGCTCTTAGGATATTAACCCATTTTTCATCTTACCTTTAAATTCTGCAACATCTACTCCAAGACTACCAATTATTGGAGAGCCCACATTCTTCCTGTCAGTAGTCATTTTCTGTTTTGCTCCTGGTGAGAGAAAGAGCACAGGGACATTATTTCCTGGAAACTACTGATCACCAAAAAGCCTTATAACTGCTTCATAGGTACCAGCTTAGAATTTGTACTTTTTTTTTACTCCTGGTAAGAGAAGGAGCAGAGTACATTGAGTGCTGACTGTGATTGGGCAGTGAGTGTCTTTGTTCGACCTTCTTAATTAGTCTGGTTGCCATTTAAGGCATCTACCAGGAAAAGACTACAACAAGCCTACAAACCCTTGCACCATCTGGGGCAAGATTCTTGATCACTAAAGTGCCTATGGCCTTCTTCTCATCTTGGGATTGGTGCTACTGTTTTGCTTTTAGTGAGAGAAGAAGCAAAGTAGCATTTTATCCTAGCAGCATGAAGTTGTGGTGAGAGTAGCACTACTAGTAGCCGGGCAGTTGCCATTCAGTCAACTCCTCTCTTTTCATCATTCTTGACAAGCTAATTCTTTCTTTTCAGTAAGTACTGCTTGATTTGCTTCTTTATAACCTAACTTCAGAATATTTGTCTAAATACTCCATCCATAAATCTTCAGGGTCTACTTATTAGTTTCCCCTCAAGTGTTTGGCAGTGCCCTGTATAGATGCAGACATCTTGAGATGACACTTTTGCTGTAAAAGCAATACTGAAATTTCACCAATACCTAGTTCCATGTAGGACAACTAGTTTGCAGTGACAAGCACTGCCCCCAGAGTTGCAAACCAGATATTTCTGGCATTACTTTATATTCTCACTCCAACTGTCTAATCAGTAAAAAAGGGTCTGTTGCCATGGATATGAACTTTCCCACTATCTCCATTACCATCTTGGTGGATACGGGCATCCCAAGGCAATGTAGAAATTCCCTCATGTTCACTGACAACCAGTGAATTCTCAAACAAACTGATCTGCTGTGTGAGAAATATATTTACACAATGTCACTGGAGGCAAAGCTCTCACATTAAAGCACACCTAATGTCAATCAGGTTGTCAGTAGCACACACGCTGCACCCATCACACACATTTCAAAGCAGACACATAGACCTACATATGCTGAGGCACTTAAATATAACCTTCCTAAACCCCAAAGACCTCACACACAATGTACACATTACAAATGCCCTCATCAATCCTGAATGCACTCTTTCAAAACAATACTCACATCAGCACATGCACCCACATCTCATGAGCCTCTACCTCTAAGCCTATAAGGCAAGCATACCTCTCAACTGCCCAGATTTTTCCTAAAATGTCAGGTTTTTGCTGCATATTTTTTTGATCTGCCGCTCATAAAATATGAGTTTTTGAGTAAATCATTGCTATATGAAGTCATTAAATAATGACAGACTTTTGAATTTCAGAATTCATATCCTTCAGAAGATACATACTAACTCAAAACCTGTTATTTAGCTCTTTTAAGTTTGCAAGAGCAATATTTAAAATGTGTCCCTAATTTTTGGCCTTTGTCCCCCCATTACTTTTGGCTTTGTCCAGATTTTCTGTGCTAAAAGGCTGAGAGCTATGAAGGCAAGAAACCACACAATCCAACATTCTGGTCATTGGAAACTCCATTGTGAGACTCACTGATGTCAATCTCACCAGGCTGAGTAAGGAGAAAGTTACCATCAGTTGTTTATCAGGGACCGGGCTCCACCACATTACACTCAGGTCACTGGACCACAAATACCAGTATGACTCAGTCATAGTTCATGTAGTCGTAAATGACTTGAGACATACCTCCTCAACAATATGAAGAGAGACGTAATAAAGATCTTGAAATATGTGTCCCAGGCTGGTATAAGCCTAGCACTGAACAGCATTTTACCTTTTCCAAGGATGATGCCACAATTCAAAGAAAAGATGGCTGACTTTAATAATTAGCTTAGTTTCTTGTGTCATTCTAAGGTGGTGCAATATTTGTCAGTATGAAAGGAGATGGTCAACAGACCACTCTGCTTGGCCAGGGAAGGTCTGCACCTATCCAATCACAGCTTTCGAATATTAGCTAAAACATTGTCCTCCCCCATTTTTTAGGCAATGCCAAAGTGAAAGTACTTCTGACATAGCAAACCAAAACCAAACAAATGTAAAGGTATTACTGCTCAGTGCTAGGAGTCTAAGCAAAGAACTCCACTCCCTAGAGAATTCCAATCTCTGTCTGGTCACTGAAACTTGGTTTAAAACTGCTGAGAGCACATCAACAGTGCAAGCTTATAATGCTTTCCACACATTTAGACCAACTACTACACAGACAGAGACTATAGGTGGGGGTGTCCTGATTTACATCAAAACTAAATACAACTGAAGGCTGATCAAACAGGGCGATGCACTTCAGTTTCTCCACATTCAAATCACCATAAGCAAAATCCTGTACCACTTCCTTGCAGACTATAGGTTCCCCTCTATGATCCAGGAAACCCATAACATGTATTTAAATTTATGAATAAACAAAGAACGCCACAGGAGCAGCACCAACATGAAACCAAAATGATGTTTAATGCATAAACAGCAAACACGACAATGCAGCACAACCGCTGCTAACCACAGCAAGTAAATGAAACAATAAAGCCGGTGTAGTATTAAGCGCTTTTCATCTGCACAAATAAACAGACTTGAAGTGAGTAATTGAGTACAATGCCCCCTTTGATATGTACCTAACCAGGCATATCCAACAACTGGAATGTCCACAGAGATTCCTCATCTAAAGAATACAGGTCATAGGTAACATGTCCTGTGCAAACCATCTTAAGGTCCTATCCATGTATTCTGTCTCCTACAGGCTGTTGAGGGGGAGATGTATGCCTGGCATACAACGCATTGTCAGAACCCACTCTAATGGACCTTCTGAATATCTGCAAAACAAATGGAAGAATTACCAGTTCTAAAGAGTTAAACCTTGCCTGTGATATAAATAGGGCTATTGGAGAGACAGGTATGTATCCCAGAAAATACCCCTTCTCTGGAACAGGCTTCCCATCCTTGAGAGGAAGAGTTCGTCCCTAACCCAATTTAAGTGTAGCTTGGACAACTGGGTGAGGAACAGGAAATCTATCCCTGGTTTGGCACCTATGTCTCTGAAGGACACAGGCAACCTGTAAATTGTTCATCTCCCAGGCCCCTGCTTATAAAAGTTTTACCTCCCAAGCCCCTGCTTAAACTTATCAAGGGTACTAGAATTTGTCAGAGATTTGGGATGCACGGCTAGGTTTACACAGGCCCTTGTGGTCATTAGCGTAGTAAACACCTATGAACCTATAAATACAAAACTGATTGATCTAGAGTGCAGGGATAGATGGAAAAATATTTGAGTAAGTGATCTACTAAGAAATTAGAAGTTAACAAATATCATCCCTTCATATGATCTGCCCTAGCTTAATGGGCAGGCCTTCTCAATGATAGTGGAGTTAATTGAGCATCCTATTGCATATACAATGTTTCTTATTCAACTGTATTTAGACAGCCAAGTCAACTATCAGCTAGATTTGCCAGCATTTTAAGAAGCAAGATAACGAAGACTAAGGACTTGTATATTTGTTATGAGATGGGGTTCTTTAGTGATACGCATAAAAAGAAGAGGAAACTCATTTCTATAAGGAAACTCTCTGAGCTGAAGTCTCTAAAATTTAAATTAACTCACATGGCTTATTTCAAAACCGTTTTCTTGACAGCTAAAAATTGTTTCTACAGTTTCAGGATGAAAAATACTTTCTGAGCAAATATGAACTGGCAGTAGATCCTCCAGATCTGAATTTAACCGGACTTTAGGAATGGAAGTCAGAGAAGGAACTTGAGCTGGTCCAGAATAAAAAGAGGCTTCCCAAGCTATGCTTAATGTTTAAGAGTCATCTCACTTCCAAACAGAAAACAACCCCTATGACAGTAGTGCACTCACTATAGCCAGATGGTCCTCTAACCAGCTACAGTAGATAGACTTTGTAAATATATCGCTAGCTTCTTACTATGAGTAGTAAGGATTTACGGTGAGTTGTGTATAGTATATCCTTTTATGTGTCGTTTAAGGTTTTAGAAGCCTTTTAAAGCTTGTGCGCACAGTGGTAAGTTTGTCCTCTTTGTGGGTCCCTCCAATTTTATTTTTCATTAAGACCTGCAGTTTTTGATGGGATCTTGTGGACCTGCACCTTTTTCTACCAGATGTTATTGCTTTAAATTAGCCTGATTTTTTGGCATATCAACATTGCATTTAGGGTACATAACTCATTCACACATACAGCACATTTTTGTTCACTTCCATTTAACACCCATAGCTTCTTATGGCATCCTGATGTCTTTGGGTCGAGTTTTCTTAAGTGACGACAATTAAAAATGGGGAGCATAAAAATGTGCAAGATGTAAGCATTGGAATGACATCAAGACTGTTAATTTTAAGATATTTTGGAGAAGAGATATTAATCCCCAATATTCTCTTGTTCTTCACATTTTCTTATTTCATAGTTACATTTGTATTTTTATAACTGAGAGGAAACTTAATGCTTTTGAGAGAATTTGTTTGAAATGCGATGAAGGTAAACAGAAGAATGCATTGTCACTTTCCAGATATAATACACTGTACTGGAGACGTCATGTGTTTGCTACTAATTATGAAGCTATTTAATATTGCCATATGTACATCAATATTTCCAAAACCAAGTAACTTACACAGTATTGTATGGTATTAGGTGAAACATTAGATGACATTAAAATAAAACTGTCAGTATGCTAGTATTGTAATTTGGACATTCTCAGAGTTGTTTTATATAAATAAGCATTGGAGGTGGTAATTTCAGTGTTAGTTGCGCTGCAGGTAGCAAATAAATGGGTGGAGCTAATTGGAATGATGTAGGGCTGTACTGTGAGAGGTCAATGACTGCAATCTGTGATCAAGCAGTAGCTCCATCCACAGGCAACCTCAGAAACCACTCATTGTAGCCCCTGTTGGACTATATAAACCTCAGATGTCTGAATGCAATCAAGAAGGCCAGCCTTAGGTGAAATGGAGCCCTAAGTCAAAGACGTCTATGCCCCTGCACCTCCCCAGTGTCCATTACCTGTTTTCCCACTATCTTGGCCCCACACTATCCAAATAGATGGCTTCTTTCCTCTTTTTTTCATAATTTGTCTTACTACTTTAGTTTTTATTTTCTCCACCATTTTAATTCACTATAACTGGCCAAGACCTCATGATAATACATTTGGAGGAAGTAACTGAATTAAGCTGGGGGGTTCTGGATTCTTTTTTGGTGCATTTTTATCTTTTGTATTTCATTTTTTATACAGGCTTTTGATTCGGTGATAGCCTGAACACAATCATGAGTAAAAAAAGAAATTCAGTCTTATTTTTCTTTCAAGGAAAATAAATTATGTGTAAAGATTAATGTTCATAGCTAGCTGAACAGTATTTCACAATAAAGTGATATGGAGATTCTTGCAAAGATATACAAATCCTATGTGGGGAAAAGTGAATGCCTGCTTACCTCTCCATAAAATATAGTTATCTTCTGTGTACCTCTCTGATGTTAGATTGGGATTAAAGTAAAAGCACAAATAGCCACAGACCTACATTACACAACTGAGGGTCAGGGGGAAATAACAGAGCACTTGTATAAAACTTAAACAAAGAAAAGGACCACATGCAGACTCCACTACCAAATCTTAACTAGCCAGGCCCTGAGAGATGGCAATGCTACTTGCTGCACAACTGTGCCAATGATCAGTTGGCCATCACATGCATCCTAGCCAAACAAGCACAGTCAGTTATTCTGTACAATGTAGATGTTTGTAATGCAAAATGAAAAAATATAAGCAGCCTGTATTCACCAACAGCCAACATGCCCAACAATTAAAGCTGACTACCTCAGATATGAGATTGAATTAAAATAAAAAAAATTAAAAATTGACCGCAGTAATTTATTTTAACCTACACACACACCAGTTACAGTAATGTCTGTGGCTGTGTACATTTCAAATGTCTATCTGGATTAAATGAATGAATAAATATTTAAATAATAGCTGCTACTATCAGTACCATACAGTATGTTTATTTTTATTTTATTTATTTATTTTATTTTACATTTGTTGACCGGGCTAGTCTAGCTGGATATATGTCCATTTTCAGTAGAGGCCCGGGGAGAAAAGCTCCAAGAGTTATAAAATACTAAAAACAGAGATTGACAATACAAATACAAGGATTTTACATCAGGACTAGTTAATACATGTATTATATAAACATAATCAGAGCAAAAACATAAGTATAATAAGCAAATGATTTTAAAAGATTTTTTTTTTTTATCAAAAGAGAATAAGCATATGACTGTGTACAATATTTTTATAAAGGGGGAGCTATGAGGAATATAGACAAAGGTAAATGCAGGAAATATAGGGAAAGAAAGGTTAAAGAGGTAGAAGTAGAGTTAAGCTGGGTAGGTGCAGGAGCACAGCCAGTGTTTATTAAGATGAATTTTCAGCTGTTTCTTAAAATGTGGGAGAGAAGACAAAGTTAAGATATCAGAGGGTAATTTGTTCCACATTTTTCCAACAGAATTGGAAAAGAGACAGTCACCTGCAGAGTTATTGGGTTTGGTTGAATTAATCAGTAGTTTATTGGAAGAGCATATATGTTTCAGATTATTGTATGGTGAAATGAGGTTAGAGAGTATAGGTGTTTTAGTTGGTTGGTATAGTATCTTATGAGCTATTAAGAGCTGTTGAAGTATGAGTTGGTTCTGAAGTTCAAGCCAACCTAGTTTTCTTAGGTTTAGGCAGTGGTGAGTTCTAAATGGGGATCCTGCTGCAAATCGAGCAATGTTATGGTAAGATATTGTTAGTTTCTTGAGGTTATGTTTGGAGAGATTAGTGTATATGGGGGAAGCATATAGAAGAGTAGAGATAAGGTGAGATCTGGCTAAGGTTGTCCTTGCTTCAGGTGTGAGGAAGGGTTTAATTCTGTAAAGGGATCCAATTTTTTTATTAACTATTTTTATTGTGTTGTTGATGTGAGTCTCAAAGTTGAGATTATTGTCCATAGTTATACCTAAAAGTTTAGTAGAGGAAACTGGAGAGATGAGAGTACTATCAGTGGATGTAAGAGTGAGGTTTAGTGGGGTAGATCTACGGGATGGAAAAATAATAGCAGTTTTGTTTTCTTGGGGTTGAATAGTAGGCAACAATTGGAGAACCATTGTTCAACAGTGGTAAAAGCTTTTTGGGTTATTAACTGTAGTTCAGTTTGAGACTTAGCAGTGCAGATAATAGTAGAATCATCTGCATATTGTATACAGGTGGTATATGGGATAGCTGATTGGAGGTCATTAATAAAGATGGAAAATAGAAGGGAGCCTAAGATAGAGCCTTGTGGTACACCTAAAGAGATGGGGAGGAGATTGGATAGTGCATTTTTCCAGATAACTGCCTGTTGCCAGTTTTCTAAGTAAGACATGAACCAAGTTAAGGAAGGAAGGTCAAGTGAGAGAGATTTTAGTATGTGCAGAAGAAGTTTATGGTTAACCATGTCGAAAGCTTTAGATAAGTCAATGAAGACTGATGATGATAGATTATTATTATTATGGTTATAGTTGATTGAGTTGGTAAAGGAGAGTAGAGCTGTGGTAGTACTATGGGAAGGTCTGAATCCATGCTGACAGTTAGCAAGTAGGTTGTTATGCAGAAGGTGATTAAGAAGTTGCTTATGGATACATTTTTCCATGATTTTAGCTATAGGTGATAGGAGTGCTATGGGACGAAAGTTAGAGAAGTCATTTGACTTACCTCCTTTGTGTAGAGGGATGATGTGTGATATCTTCCAGATAGAGGGAAAAAGTCCTTCTTTTATGGATCTATTTATCAGAATAGAGATGGGATAGGCAGTGGCTTTGGCTCCTATTTGCAAGAATTCTGCAGGAAGTTTATCTGCAGAAGGAGTGGTAGATTTTAGTTTTTGGAGCAGTGATAAGATAAAGGAGGTAGATACAGGTTGTAAGTGAAGTGAAGGAGGTAGATTTAAAGTAGGTGAAAGTAGCTTGGAGGTGTCGGGTGTTAGGTGACTAGCAATAGTTTGAATAGTATTAGTGAAGAAGGAATTAAAGTCATTGGCTGTTTGTGTGGGGTTCTCTGGGTTGCAGTCCTGAGGGTTAGGTGTTATGGATTGGCCTGGGGATAAAAGATTATTAATACTGGACCAAAATCTTTTTGGTTCCTTTTTGGAGGTTTGTTGTAATTGAAGGTAATAATTCTTTTTGTCTATTAGGATGTTTTTTTTTGTACTATTTCTAAGTTCTTGGAAGTTTTGGTGGTCAGTTGGATTCTTTGTGGTACGCCATTTGGTCCAAGATTTGTTTCTGAGGATGATTTTTTGCTTAGTATTGTTGGTCAGCCAGGGTGCTGCTTTAGCTTTGGTTCTAATAGTGCGACTAGGAGCATAATGGTCAAGGATAGATAAGAATGTTGAATTAAAGAATTCTACTGCTTCATTAAGAGCGTAGATATTTTAGTGGGGACCAATTACATTGTAATAATTCAGCTAGAAAATCTTCAGAGTTAAAATGCTTTTTTGAACGTAGTGTTCTGTATATGGTTGGTAAATTTAGGTTGGTTTTATGCCTAATGACATAAGTAGGTGAGTGGTCGCTTAGATTATCTGGGAGAGTACCTGATTGGTAGGTTTGTTGAGGAGTATTAGTAAGAATCCAGTCTAAGATGGTATCATTTTTGTTGGTTTTATTTATTCTAGTAGGACTGTTTATGAGTTGGGTAAAGCCATGGAGGTTTATATGGGAGGTAGGATTATTACTATTACAGGAATACCAATTGATGTTGAAATTGCCTAGGAGTAGTGTTTCTTGAGGGAAGTAGTTATAGAGTGAACTTAGAATGCATTCAAGTGTGTTAATGTTATTTCCTGGGGGAAGGTAAACACAAATGATATTTATGGCCTTAGTAGAGTTGATTTGAAGTTTCGAGCTGAGTATTTCTGCATGATTATCAAGGCAAAGAGTCTGATCTATAATACTAATTTGGATTTGTGCTTTATAGAGAATTGCAACCCCTCCACCCTTTTTTGTAGTGCGATCAAGTCTAATGATGTTGTATCCAGGTGGGATAATTTCATTGTCTTTAATGGAGGGCTTTAGCCATGTTTCAGTTAAGCATAAAATATCAAATTGATATGTTTCTAGAAGGGCATGAACCTGAGTAGTTTTGTTACAAATACTTTGTATATTTAGATGGGCTATAGAGAGAGAGTTGGTAGGTTTGGTGGATGATAGAGAACTAGGTTTGCCATGTTTTTTGTGGTTGTTGAAATTGGTATGATGTGGGCCAGGGTTGGGATTAATATCTCCGTCCAGCAGTAAGTGGAGGAATATGAAGTCTCTTGGCAGAAGTGGTTTGTGAAAGTTATCTGTTAGTTTTTTAGATTTTGGTTTGTTTAACTTAAAATATGCAAGTCTGTGGAATTTGGCTAGTAGGTAATTGGGTTGAGTAGTGACATTTGAGAAGGTAGGAGAGAAAGTACATATAGGTGTAGAGGTATGTTTGGATGAAAAAGGAATGGTAGAGTGAAGTGGGTATTCGTAAGAGGTTAAGAGGTAAGAAGTAACAAGACAGGAAAGAAGTGATAAACAGATAAGAAGTTTTAGTTGAGGAGGGATTGATGTTCTGTGCATTTTAAAAGTTAGGGAGATGCACAAGGAAGAGAAAGGAAGGTTGTAGTTATAGAAGCTGAGAAGTAGTTTGAGCTTAGGTAAATAGGGTAGGAGTTGGTTAGTTAATTAGTGAGTATGATGTTCAGTAGAAGGGGCGGAGTGAGTGTAAGAAAGGTACTTATCTGATTGGGTAGGTGAGATAGGGGGTGTGGTTAATAGTACTATAAAGGTAGGAGCACTGGGGGCGGGTGGAAATTGGGGGCAGGGTAGGGGAGCAGAGTGAGCCCACAGGGCGAACGGAGCGGGTAGAAACAGGTAAGAAGCAGCTGGTAAGAAGCAGTTGTGGGAGAAAAAACAATCAGCAGTGCAGGCTTCAGAAGGTACGTTTTCTAAATCTTAAGTAGATAAAAGCAGTGAAGAAAGAGCCTAGAGATGGTAGAAAAAGAAAGAAGAGTACACGGTATAGTTGGAGGAGCTAGAGAAAATTAGGTCTGGGCTAACAGAAAAGATAAAGTAAGTAGAAAAGACTCAGGAGACTAAAGAGTACAGATAGGACTGGAAACTAGGGAGCCCCCTAGTGGCCAGGTCTACAATTACAGGGTGGCTCTATGAGGGAGGCAGCTGTGTGAAGCTAGGAGAGGGGTGAAAGCTGGGGTGGAAGTTGCGTGAACTCACTAGAGAAAGAAGGGGTGTTAGAAAATTGCAGAGGGAGGGGGGGGTAGAGGCTGCTGGCTGACCAGACTCTGAACGTGCTTAGGCCCTGTAGTAATGGTACAGCGGAGGAGAAGCTATCTGGCAGTAGTTAGACAGCAAACATACTTTTATAGTTTCCTTGAATGGGGATGCTGGGAGTCTAATGCAGAAGGTAAACTCCACCTTAGTTTGGAGAGGGTCCTTTGGTTCCTGTAGTCAAGTGTTGGAGGCAAAGGAAGAGCAGGGAAAGCTTAAGTAGAAAAGGAGACAAGGTGGGAGAGAAAAATCAAAGTTAGCACAGGTTTAGGCTAGTGTGGATACAAATTGCACATGATATAGACAAAGACTATGTATGGTTAGTATCAATGCAGTTACATATACTTACTCTGCGTTCATTATTAGCAGTTAAGCGTCTTGTATTATGCTCAATATGGGTGTCAGAAGGGCTACTTATGGTGATCACTATGAGAGAGCCGTAGTTACAGGGCCACTTCTTGGCTTGAATGCCAGAAACGTAAATGTAGATGGAATAGTAGGGCTATTCTTCTGATTAAAAGTAGTGGGGCATTGTCAAGTTTGAGAGCTAATTACAGGCTTGACAAAGGATGAATAGTGGTGCAGGGAAGGTTACAGCTGGTTTCGGTAGAGCGGCGTTCTAATTAAGTAGCCAGAAGCTACTTAAAGGGTTCTAAAACGTCTTCACAGCTCCATAATGAGGTAGGAAAGCAAAGCAGCAGATTGTTATAAGAGGAAGTTCAAGTGTCCTCGCTTAGCCGCCATGTGTAAGGTGCAGTACTCAGTACACACAAGAGCCAAAAAAAAAAAACACTCAATGGAGCAGTGGTAAATGATGAACCACCCAAGAGAGGTGCCACTAGGGGTACCAGAGTAGCTATAGCTGATTGCCGGCACTTTCAAGAAATAAACAGTAAGGTTAGGGGACTAGTTGAATTGTACCCAGCAGTGAAGTGAAATAAGTTGCACGCTGCACTAGCTCAAGGGAAAAAAGTTGTCGCTGAGTTTGAACAGGAATGTGTTCAGCGACGGCAAACATTGAATAGTTAACATTAGGGGATAGGTTTAATCTGTACCATATGGAGGTGCTTTGCTACAAAAGGCATAAAATCAGGTTCAAGATGCCTTCGTTAAGCCGCCAGTGCATTCAAAAGGGCCAAATTACACTTTGGGGACCAGTGGGAAAAAAGCCACCAGAGAAAGGTACCACTAGGGTACGGTCGTTGCTACTGCCTTTGCCGGTTTAGAAAAGAACTAAGTGGTTCAGGACTGGTTAGTACGCAACAAAGCGAGTACTATAGATAGCTAGCACGCTACCTTTATAGTGGTAAGATGTGGTCCATCTCACCCCCCCCCGCACATGCATGCATGCATATATATTTACATACATAAATATACATTTAGACATACACACACACAGACACACACACACACACACACACACACACACAAACGTGAGCAGCCTTTACAGCTTCTGATATGACTATGGCTGTACAGTTCATATGCTTGTTGCAGTTAAATGAATGAATAAAAATGTGTCTTCTCAGCTCACTGCTGTTAGAATACAGTGAGCAACCCACTGCAACTCTCCCCTACACACACACACACACACACACACACACACACACACACACACACACACACACACACACACACACACACACACACACACACAGCTCTAGAATCAAGGAGAAATAAAAACAATGTGGGACAAATTATCAAAATCAGGTACTAATACAGGAAAGTTGATAGAATACCATGTTTTTATAAAGATTATTAAGTATGAAACTAGTCATTATTTACTGACTGTAATCCTGATTTGACAGAAAAAACACAGGCCTTATGAGGTAGAGACCAAAATATGAGGTAAAATCAATAACATTCTGCAAAATCAGGCACAGTTTTGACCATTTATACCTCCCATAACTACATATATTAGACACAGACACACACACACACACACACACACACACACACACACACACACACACACACACACACACACACACAACTATTAATCAATTACAGCCTTTTGCATGATTCTGATAGTACACCCCAGAAGCTTTGTTGCAATCAAATGAATAAATAAATACTTAATAACTGTCAGAGAGGAATATATCCTCTCAGTTCACTGATGTCAGAATGCAGTGTGGAACCTACTGCACCCCCCCCCCATATATCGCTCAACATCTTATCTCAAGCTAAATCAGGGGTGGATGCTGCCTTTATATACCTATAAAATTGTTATAATAATAGGTTGTGCATCTGATTGATTTTTCTGAAGGCAACTAAGTCTGAAGCTTAAATCCCTGTCATTATTTTAGTGACTGCTGTCCTCACTGACTTACCTGGAAAAACACAAACATTATGCGGAACAGATTGAAATAAAAGGCAAAATCACAGACATTCTGAAAAACTGAGAATAGTCTAGTGCATCTATGCCCCCACTCATACATACATGACTATATTATACACATATATTTGCATGCAATTGATCACACACAGATATGACCATCCATTACAGCCATTGGTATGACTGTGACTATATAACTCTGAGGTTTGTTGTGATCACATGAATGAATAAATGCATAAATAACTATAACTATCACATAGGAATGTTCTCAGCTGAATGTTGTCAGAATACATCATTTAAGCCACTGCAGCCCCCCCACCACACATGCATGCGCATGCGCACACACACACACACACACACACACACACACACACACACACACACACACACACACACATGTGTAAACACACATACACGTGCTTGTGAATTAGAAAGATTTAGCACAATGCAGACAATTCCCAGGCTAAGGCTTTCACAATGTACTAAGTCTATCTGAATCACAGCATTTGTGTGTTTTTGTGTAAGCATTCTTTTTATTTGTTTGTTTGTTTTTATAGTCATAATGGATCTGATTATAAAGACTTTGATATCAACATAAGATACTTAGACCACAGGCTTCCCTGCAATAATTAGATTTAGAGAAAGCCTTTGCTCAACCTGAATAAGACTTAACATTTCTTATGCTAGATGTCTTTGTCTTCCCCCTGAATTTATAAATCTGCTTATATGTCAATACTGAGATTTATTTGTTATGATCAAGACTGTGGTAGCGCATACTGCCCCACTCAGATGGACTTTGCCACCGATCAGGGATGCCTCTTGCCCCCTTTTTTATTTGAACTCCGTTTTAAACCTTTGGTGAAATATCTCAAAATCTCCACTCGTAGGGATTATGGATGGGTCGGAGAAGGGATTAAATATTTTCTGAAACTGATTTGTTAGTCCATCTTTCTGACCCTGAACTTGATATTGTGAGGCTGTTCAATATCCTTGATTCTTAAGGGAAACTTTCTTGCTACCAGGATAACCGGACAAAAACTAGGGTTCTGAGCCAGAAAAAACAAGGACTTCTTTTCCTTTGGTTGGTGGTCCATTTAAATATCTTGGGGTATGCATGGGATCATCTGTCTGTCCTGGAGACTGCTAAAATTACCTAAACAGAGAATTTAAGGAAATGAAAGGGACAGCTTACCTGATAGGAAGCTCGTCTACCTTATTTATCATGTAATATATAAAGAGCAAATGGTAATCCTGTCCTTGGCCTGATCTGGTTTTAACTCTATTGCCTGGGATCAACTGAGAGAATAGTTCTTCAGAGGTCTTAATAGCAGAATCGATTTGTTTGTTTCTCATGGTCGCACAGGATAAGAACAACTTCACTGATGTGAGTGGATGTGGTTTATCTTACATTAGCCTTTCTTTTAGGTCAGCACCACCACTGAAACAGCCCTGTCATTGCCAGATGTCTAGTTTTGAAGTACACCATTGCTGGCCAGAAACTTCGTTTTCTTTGGCTGCTAAGAGAAGGAAGAGAAAGGATGGCTCATTTATTGGACATACATACATGCAAACAATCATTGGGTGCCATCTGAACTGATCATAGCTGCATAGATTGAAAAGTTCTCCTCACTAGATTATGGTGAGACAGGACTTAATTGTGATAGAGACCTAAGATTTAGCTGAAGCAGGTCCCCTCACTTAGATTTTGGGAGCATTTACTAAATGGTACTGGTTATATATTTTGGGATAATATCAAGACTTTAACTTAAAAGGTTATGTGACTATATTAGTACTGCTTGGTAAATAGATTAAAACACTGAAATGAATGATAGGCATATGTGAGTGACATTTATTGCGGAAATTAGGAGGCACTGAAATCTAAGGCGCAGTTACTCAATAGGACATATAGACAGTATCCCAAATAAGAATCAGATTTACAGGACACTACTAATGGATTGGGGAGATGTAATGTACCTTCATACACACCAGGTAATATACAACAAGCTGTGTCTAATGCTTAAGCATTCCACTAAATTGAGGCATTTTGTGATCCTTGGCTGGAAATGCATATATTTTTTCTTTAGACCCAGTTGGTTAAGGCATATGTATCCTAACATTTCTCCCATGTTTTATTGATACACTTGTAGCATAAGAGGGAAGTTGATACACATATTCTGGGAGTATGGTAGTCTGAAGTTGTTTACCAGGGACATGTAATTAATTTCAGATAGGTTAGGGTCTCATCAGGTGACAATGGTGTCACCTTTGGTTCTTAAAGAATAATGGCAGTTGGATGTTTGTCACAGACACTAATTATCACTGCTGGCATTATTAATGCCAGTTGCCAAAGAGGTTGTGACAAGAAGAATCTACTCAAAACTATGCATAATACTAACCTTGCACAGAGAAATGATGCAAGATTTAATTCCAAGTAAATATCTGATGTAAACGTAATGCTTACTCATTTTTTATAAAATAATAAATAAAATGATCTCAGAGTCTAAGGAATGCCAAGTACTCCAAACAATCTTCTATTATTTATTACTGTTGATTAAGCACTTTCATCTTTTGTGTTTAAAGACTTCATCAGAACCAAAAACATTGAACCATACACCTGCATAAATACCTATTACATAGTTACATGAGTGATGAAACACCTCTTAAAGCTACAACCACACCCGTAGGTTATTTTTTATAAAATGCAATCACTATTTGTATAGTAGCTGTATGCCTTATATGTATCTGATTATGTGATGTGTATATTTTGTTCATTGTCCCTGGATAAACATGTTCTACTCTGGTTAGCAAATACAACATTTTCTAACCCTTCCTGTTTTAGAGGATGTAAGAAAATATCAGTAGAGCTCTATGACTGTGAAATTAGCCCTAGTAAATGGAATGTTTCAACACACTGATCTCCTTCTACTGTGCATAGATAGATAGATAGGTAGGTAGACAGATAGATAGATGAATAGACAGACAGATGAAGACTAAAGCTAGCAAAGTCCAATTTCTGAGGAGTGGTTGATTGCAGTGAGTTCCACTGGGGAGGCCTGACTTATTAGTGGGGTTAATAGGTTTGTAGGTTTATAGGACGATACTAGGCTAATGGCCTAGTTAGATGTTCATTGTTAGCAGAGCAATTCTATGATCAGCACCGACTGCCCCTGTCTATGTGGAACATAGGTGCCAGCCCCGGGGTGAATTTATGGTCACCCATCCAGTTGTCAAGTTTGTGCTTAAATAGAGTCATTGAGGAGCTCTGCTTCAAGTGAAGTGGAAGCTTATTCCAGAGGAGCAGCAGTCTCTGGGAAATATTTCTGTCTCTCCAACATGTTCTGTTATTATCACAAGCTAGACTGAGATTTCCTGGAGTGAGTGACTCTTGTCCCATTTGATTTGCGTATGTGCAGCATTTCCATTAAGGCAGGGTCAGAGACTGCTCTGTAGGCCAGGCACATGTCACCTCTCAGCAGCCTGTATGATACAGAGTACAGTGACAGGGCTTTCGATCTTTTCATGTGTGACATGTTTTGCAGGCCCTGGAATATATTGGTTTGAATCCTAATTGACATAAATGTACAGGGTTTGATAGATAGGAGTTGTTCCATCCTGGGTTCTGAAACTGGCCTAACAATTGAATGACTAGATAACTTAAGGAGCCATGCAACTTACTTTGATCACTGTCAGTACACAAAACCTTGAAAAACTTATTTTACATGACTTAAGAGATTATGATAAAATACAGATTTTCAGAAACTGTTGAACATACATAAAATTTGCACATGTATATACAGGTGCACAAGCTAAATGATTTAGCCAGTAATTTTGCTGATTGTCTGTGGAAAGTTGAAATGCATCATTTTGTTATAGTTTCTTCATCTTAAGTAATTGATTTTATAACTCAAACCTGATTTAGAAAAAAATTATGAATGTGCAGTGATCTTGGCATACTTCAAGAACTGCAGCCTTAAGATATACAAGTTCAAAATTCTTACCTAATATATTAAAGCAATTAACTTTATGACACATCTGGACAGAGGAAGGAGGACAAGGAGAAGAGAGAGAGAAGGTTGGATGATGGGATAGTGAATCAGGAAGTGAAACAGATTCCAGATGACATACCAATGGAAGCATGGAGGTTAATGAAATTTTGATGATTAGTGATCAGCAGTATGGTTTCATGCCAGGAAAGAGCACTACAGATGCATTTTTTGCTCTGAGACTGATGGAGAGATACAGAGAGAGAAGGTCAGAGGTTGCATGTGTGTGTGTGTGGACTGGGAAAAGCATAAGACAGGGTGCCCTAGGAGAAGAGTTGTGGAGTGGTACAGTGTGACAGTGGTGAGGACTGCAGTGGGAGTGACAGATCCGGATTACATCAAGGATCAGCGTGGTGATGGACAGGTTGACAGATGAGATCAGACAATGTTTGCAGATGACATTGTGATCTGTGGGATCAACAGTTCAGAGTAATGGTGAATGGGGTGGAATAGAGTGAAAGGGAAGGTCTACAAGAGTGTAGTGAGACCAGCTATGTTATATGGGTTGGAGAGACAGTGGCATTGAAAAAAGGCAGGGAGTCAGAGCTGGATGTGAGAGTTAAAGATGTTAAGATTTGCAATCGGTGTGACTAGGATGGATAGGATTAGGAATCGTATATTAGAGGGTCAGCCTGTGTTGGACAGTTTGGGAGACAAAGCAAGAGAGGATGGAGCTGCCAGGTAAGAGGAATAAAGGCCTAAGATAAGGTTTATGGGCGTGGTGAGAGGACATGCAGTGTGACAGAGCAAGATGCAGAGGATAGGAAGAAATGGAAAGAGATGATCCGCTAAGAGAATGATGAACTTTATGACCTTGTGTTAACTTTGGCAGTAACTTGAAATATGCCTTTTATGGGACCTATTCTCACAAATTTTGGAGTTGTCATTTTGCAGTTCAGTCAGTGATGGGGATTTTATACTGCAAATGTGAAAACACCAACTCTGATGAGACATGGCAGTGACAGTGACATACTTTTTAATGTGAAACCCTATTGCATTCCAACTATTTGGCCCCAAATTGCTCAATTGTCCTAGTGTTATTAGCTTATCCTAACTTTCTGAGCTTATGTTTCGACTTTCCTGGCCATCCCACTCAAATGTAATAAGAATGTTGCAGTTAGGACACCATAATAGCAAATAATAAAGTGATACTTGCATTTTGTACATTCTTCAGGAGATCAAATTTGAAACCTCCAACAGTGCCTTGATATTTGCTCTAAGGAAAAATAAACTAATAAAAATTAGTAATACGTTTTATAAGCAATTTTGCCAATGATAAACAGAAAAGCACACTTTAAGGTCATGCTACACTGATGATGCTACTGCAAAGTTAATAGCTATAAAAACCTTTTTGAGAGCGCTGTTATTTTTCAGGATGCCGTAATTGTAGCACAAATAACTGAAGATGGAGGGTAAGATGTTTTTTGTTGATATTATTACCTCAACAATAAGTTTTTTCAAATGCTAGGCTTTGCTATTTGGATGCTGGAGAAGATGGAAAGGTGAGTGTTATTTTTGTTTTACATCTTTTCCCTTTCTTCCATGTCTGTGCATCCTTAAATCTAGTGTATATAGAGACTGCACATGTGGAAGTTTGCCCCAACATTAGGGGTGCAGGGGGCTTGCCTCCTTGCAAAACAATAATAAATACATAAAGAAAGAAAGAAATAGCATAAAATGAAATAAAAAGATGGTTTTCTGACACATGGTGATTTTTTTATTACTTGTGCATGTGATGTACTATGGTTGTGTAACATTTTGGAATTTATTAATTATAGCACAACTATTGAATATGTTATTAATCATAGTAAATCCCATACTTATATGTACTATAAACAAGAGCAGGGATTCATTAAGATACCATGATGTGTACATCTCCATGTACATGTCTCAGTAGCTTTTCCAATTCAGCATCAGCCCTAACATGGTGCTGCATGTCTACGAGCTAGAGGACCATAGGGCTGGCTCCAAGGCCATGCTGAATGCTAAACAGGTACTCTGGGGGACAGGCATATGCTAATTAGCTCTCTCCCCAGCACCACCTCCAGGAAGGTATCTTCATAGCAGAGCTATTGAAGAAATCACTTAACTATGTAGATCAGCACGGCCATCCTCACCATGTCACAGTACTGAACATGGCCAAAAGACTGTGTTCAACCACTTGTCATAAACACGGTACAGGAACATGGGTGGGGGAACCACTACACACCAGGAAATAGTCTTACAGTAAGTGCAATAATGGCACCTGAAACACAGTGGGGATTGGGGGTGGAGGAAACAACTAGGCCCCCAAGGAATATTCTTACAGCAAGTATCATAAAGACACTAATGGTGGTGCAGGGATCAGGGATGGAGGGATACAATAGACCACCAAAGATTACACTTACAGCACTATATTGGCATGAATGACAGTGTTGGAATGGGGGAATGCACTTGACCATCATGGATTACGTTTAAAGTTGTGTAACAGCACCCACAGCTCAATGGTTATTGGAGGGTGAGGAGATATACTAGATCACCATAGATTACACTTAAATGTAAATGCTGTAATGGCACCAACAGCAGTAGAGGGATCAAGGGTGAGAGGATGCAATAGACCATTACAGCATAATAGGTGGGTGCCATAATCACACTCCAATTATTAAGGCAATGAGGGGTCACAGGAGGCCAGTCAGGTTAGAGGCAGGTATGGGGACTGCATTTTGTGTGTATATGTGTTGGAGCTGTGCAGTTGTGTGTGTAGGTAAGTGACTGGGGGAATGACACAGCCTACACTAGCAGTAGTTTATTACCATAACATGTAGATCAGCAATGATCTGCACACCGTGGTAGTAAGTACAATTTAGAGATATGCACATTAACTAATAATGAGGTCATACCCGATTCCAGTTAGTATGTCTCTGAATCACAAATGGGCACGTCGTGGGAAAGGGCCTTTTTAGCATGAGAGGTATGACTCATGCTGAGCCCTTTTTTGAATCCCTGGGAAGGTGCCTGAAACTTACCAAAAGAGTATATGCATTTCTGCTGTTTTTTTGTTTTTTTTATATTTCAAGAATAACCATTGACTAGTTAATGTAAGATATTTAAGGCAAATAATGACCAGAAAGGGAATCAACATAGAAATAATAAGTGGAGCCAAATATGATGAAAGATAAAGAGGACATTTTATTAAATAAGTTTCATCTATACAGAGTGATTAAGCAATGTATTTTACTAACGTGTCATTGTTCCCGTATGGAGTGAAATGATAATAGCATTATTAAAAGGGGAATTGGACTACATCAAATATTGGGATAAAGTTCTCATGTTTTACAAAGGCAATTTAAATTATTCAAGTTTTGCAATCTTTCTGTGATTTATGTTCACAAATGCAATCAGAAATAATAAGCTGAAAGCAATCTTTGGATTTCAAAGTAAATATTAATAAATTAGGGATCATGATATTTGGTGCAAATAAATTCATACAAAAAATCAGAATGAGCCATCTGTTATTTAAGGCATGACGATTTACAAGCCAGGCTATTGGCACTGCAGAGGCTCACCTCATGATTATCCATAATGCTGATCTGGGAAAAGAAATAGGGAAAGATTACACTGTAGAGTACAGGGCATGGAATAGGAAAGTGTTAGAAGGTATGGTCATTGTGGTACAGTGACTAGTGAAAGCTAGCCATGGTATAATTCATGAAAAGGATAATTATATCAATCATATAAGTAGTGGACAGTGATAAGTAGCATCCCAGGGCCACACCATGCAGAGGCATGAGATAAATGATGAGGCATGTTGACAGGAAGAGACAACATCCAGTCAATCTGCTAGCGCACCCTAAAGGTTTTGGGGTGAACTAACTGCCATTGCACCACTTGTGACATAGAACTCAAAAGCTGTCCTGATGCATGAAAATCACTGCTGATCAATGTTCTGCCATTGTGAAGGACACAGGTTGATGACAGTAATGCTACATGATGTGGGGACCAGTAATTAGTGCACCAGCTGTGGGGACTGTAGAAGTCAAGTGCTAACAGGATGTTTGCGTATCAAGAGTATTTCTAGGACCAGTAGGTTTGGGTGGGCCAGAAACTCGTCATTGATATGATATCCTTGCTGTTAGACAAACCCTAATTACTGTCCTGATAAACAGTAAGTTTACGCAATTGCTGACATGCTGGAGAAACTGAGCAGGAAACCTCAATTCCTATCATTCTAGATGGGAGTCTTTACAGAATGATTCTCCTGCAACTCAGAAATCTAAATACTACCAGACAGGATCTGAAGGCTTAAATTGCTCTGACATTGCTCACTGCTGTGATAGTTGTGGTGATTTGCTAGAGTTAGTTGTGGAGATTTGCTGGAGATAGTTGCAGTGATTTGCTGGAGAGCTCTAGTCACTTTCAGCACGGAAGAGGGACACACACTGCCATAACAGGATTGCCTATCCTACATTTTTTTCTTTTGCTTGTAGTAGCTACCATAGTAGAGACATTTTTTTTTTATTTATATATTCATTTGCATATTTATTTATACATGTATGTAACTTTACTAACTAAGCAAGTGACCTGGTTCAAAGACCCTTTTCACCCATGACCCTAAAGGCAAGTGAACAATTCTGAGACATTCATAAGATATAATGAACAATCTTGTGACATCCATATCAATACAAAATATTGACTTTTTTTTTTCATTTTGTGCCAGATATATAGATAATACATACTGGCAAACTAGTAAAGTAGTTTGTAATTACAGAAAATGTATTTACAGTTACAGAAAAAATGTATACATAGAAAAGAAGTGTATAGATAATACATAGGATAAACCATTTGTTTCATCTTACCTTTAAGCATCTATTGCAAGACCACCAGTTACTGGAGAGCCCACATTCTGCCTCTCAGTAGTCATCTTGGGATTAGTGCTTCTGATTTCTCCTGGTGAGAGAAGAAGTGCAGTTGCATTATTTCCTGGAGACTGCTGATCACCAGAAAGCTTAATAACTGCTTTACAGGTGACAGCTTGGAATCTGTGCTTATATTCTGATCCTGGTGAGAGTAGGAGCATAATGCATTGGTTCCTGACTCTTTCTGGTTGGAGAGTGATTGTCTGTGCTTAACATACTTGATTGGTCTGGTTGCTATTTGAGGCATCTACCAGAAAAAGGCTACAAGCCTGCAGACCCTTGCATCATCTTGACTGGATCACCAAACAGGTTGTTGCCTGCTTCTCTTCTTAAGATTGGTGCTAATGTTTATAATTACTTAATTACATACAATACTCCTTTGCTTCTTCTCTCACCAGAACATTGGTGAGAGAAGAAGCAAAGGAGTATTGTATCCCAACAGAATGAAGCTGTGCTGAAACCAGCATTAGTAGTAGCCAGGCAGTAGCCATTCATGTGACTCCCCTCTTTTCATCATTCTTGACAAGCTAATTCTTTATTTTTCAGTAAGTACTGCTTGATTTCTTTCTAACTTCAGAATATCTGCCTAAATACTTCATCCTTAAATTTTCAGGGTCTATGTATTACCTTCCCCTCAAGTGTTTGGCAGTGCTCTGTACAGACTCAGACACCTTGAGTGACATTTTTCCTGCAAAAGGAATATATAAGGAAACAGCTCCAGTACTTAGTAATAATGACCATCCCTCCTGGAATGTCTAAAGGTCACTTCCCTGTGCTTTCTCCTGTTAACCTGGTGAACTTGGGCATTCTGAGGCAGTGTAGCAACTGCCTCATGTACACAAACAACCCTCTCCTCTTACCTCCCAACACTCAGACTTGTGAGAGATGCACTTATATATCCAAACTGGAAGACATGCACTCCCAAGCCAAGACCAGAATAGCTGGTCAAGAGGAGAAGGTCAACACCTGCACCACATAGCCCTCCAGAACACTTACCATCACAGCTCTCACATAAAAACACAAACCACACACCCGCCTTCATGGAGGCTGTCAATACCCAAACAATAGAGACCTCAATGGCAGAAACACAATTGACCACCACAACACAGCACAAATCACAAGACACATAGCTGACCTACACGGTGTGCGCAAAAGACACAAAACATCAGGATAGAAAAAGTTTACTGATGTGTTTGGTACCTCGGCTTATGCCTTCAAAGAATAAATTGTTACATCAAGCAGATTTCTTATATACATCGCTTAATACATTCAATTAGCCATCCTTCATTATCCAATCAATAATTTAAAGTGCCCGTCACACATTATACATTGCCCATGTATTAACCAAGCATAACATATTTTATACATAATTTTAAAATTACTGAGATGAATCCCACCTATTTCTGATGTTAAAATGAGACAATGACAACAGCATCATTCCATTTCCATTAATTAAATGTGAGATTTGAACCATATAGCTGACAATATCAGTTTACTTATTGTAAACATTGGTATCTAATTCCATATTTAAACCTTTGGGATGTAGTGTCCTGAAGTTTATAATACACTTGGACTCCAACAATAACAACTTACTAGTGTCCACCTCCCTGTCATAAGATTTGGGTTTTGCCAACACAAAAAGAAAGTTTCTACTGAGCTATTATGTACATGAATAAAATGTGTAGCTACTGGATTTTCCATCCTATTCCTTCTTATATCACTCAGATGTTCCATGATTCTTTTCTTGACAGCTCTTTTAGTCTGTCCAATGTACCATTTTATCTGCGGGCACCCACAGCCTATAATATAGACAATTCCACTAGATTCACGTGTATATTTCGCTGGCTTTGTAGACCTTGCCATTTATATTAACCCCATCCAAGTTTTTAATTTTCTCACAGACTATATCAGTTTCTGCAAGGTAAACTTCCCCTAATGTTTTTTACTCTAAACACTTTGCCATATGATAAGAGCTATTTTAAATTGCTAGATCTCCCATAAGAAAACACTATCCTTTCCAGGAAAATGTCCCCATACCTTTCATCATTCAAAACTATTGGCCAATATCTACACACTAACCCTTTAGTTTGTCCAAAAAGGGAGAATATTTAATGACAAAGAAAAGAGAATTTTGCCCATCCATCTTATTATTCGGATTGGCCTGATGCCATCTAATACATTTCACTCTCTCCCTGGTACTCCATGTTAGGCCTAGCTTTCATCTGGCCTTACTTTCTGCAGCTATTAGGACATCTTTCTGATAGCCTCTTACATGTAATGTTTTTTACTCTGCTGAACTCATTCACCAGTTCATCCTTATCTGATGTATTATTTGCTATCCTTACAAACTCACCGTATAACAGAGATGCCAAAAGATGGGAGGGGGGGGGGGGGTGCATACTGTCTGCTGTCAAAAAATTGTTCACAGTCATTTCCTTATTATATGGTCTATGAGCCACCCTAAAATTGTCATCCACAAAGAACTCCAAGTCCAAATAATGTATTGCCTCTTTGCTTGTCTTATATGTGAATTCTAAGCCAAAATTATTATCTTGCAACATGTTAATGAAGTTTCCAAACTCTTCCATGTCTCCACTGCAAATGAATATGAGATCATCAATATATCTCTTAAAAAATACCACCTTGTTCTTATAAAATGGCATGTTATACAGTTATGTTTTCTCAAAATAATCCATGAACAGTACTGCATAAGGGAGCATATGCAGCTCCCATTGCAGTCCCTTCCAACTGCAAATAATAGTTTCCATCAAACGCAAAACAATTATGCATTAGTGAAAACTCAAGGAGACGAATCAAGAAATCTGTTCTCTGACACTCACCTAACATGTTGCTAATGGCGCTCAAACCCCATTCGTGTTTTATGCTTGTATATAAGGATTTCACGTCTACCGTGGCCCAATATAACTCTTTGGACCACTCCTTACCCTTCAAAAACTCAGCCAACATTTTTCCTTTCTTAATGTAAGAATTCACCTTATTTAGATTATTCTTTAGATGAAAATCCAAAAATATTCCTACATTTTCAAGGAAAGCTCCTTTGCCCAAAACTATTGGCCTCCCTGGTGGTTTTTGAATGTCTTTATGTATCTTGGGAATAATTTCAAACATAGCATCCCTAGGGCATTTTATGTGTAGCTTGTTGACATCAGAAGCATTTAAGAAACCTAGTCATTCTGCTCTCTCCAGAATTTCCAATAATTCCCCATTGTATTCTGAAACTGGGTTCCCCAAAAATCTCCTATAAACAGCATTATCATTCAATAAAGCATACGTCATTTCTTTATATTGAGCCTCACTCATGATTACCCAATTGCCGCCCTTGTCAGCTTCTGTAAACACATATTCCCTTCTACAAGTTCTTAGTCATTGAACCATTTCCCATTGTACTTTAGTTAAATTAAAAGACTTGAATCTCCTTTTAAATGCATCATATTCTCTTTCCACATGTTTGTTTAAGACATTCTTGAACATTAAAACATTATTAGAGATTTTAAGTGGCATAAACATACTGTTATAAGGTACAGGTGGCATTGTCATTTTACCATAACTAGTAAAAAAAACGGGAATTGCCTCCATTTTGTTTGTCCCCGCTTCCATGGCTTCATCATACAAATCAGTATCATCATAGCCATATATGGATAGATTTAACAAAAGGCTGTCAGTAATATCAAAAGGATAATTTACATCAAGTGCTCTTTCTAGTGTGTTGACATTAACATCCAATGCATTGCTATCACCTCTTGCTCCCTGCCTTCATTTATTTTCAAAAAATATTTTTAAATTTAACTTACGGCAGAATCTATTTATTTCAAAAATCATATCAGCTAGGCTAGGGCAATGTGTAGGAAAATACTTACTACCCTTATCCAAGACGGATAAAGCATTAGAGTCCAAAATAAGATCAGACTAATTTACCACTTTTAAATTGTCCACACATATATCAGTCTTAATGTCCATTGAAATATTCCTCTCATTGTCGTTAATATGGTTGATCTCACAGTTTCATTCAATATCTCTTCCTTCGCCTCTTGTTATTCAGTTTCTGCTGGAATCCCTCTCTCTGCGTACCTTCCTCATTGCTGGTATTCCGTCGCCATCTTCGCCCTTGGTTAATACATGGGCATATAATATACATGGGCATTATACAATAATCTCCTCTCCTCTGCACTATTCCTAGACCTGTCAAAAGCCTTTGACATGGAACTAATATACTACTTCTTTGACAAACTAAATCTCTATTGTTGTGTTCTACTCAAGCACTTCAATGGTTCAGCTCCAACACACAGGCAACAACAGTCATGGGAAGTTCACTGGGAGCTATCTTTCTTACTTACAGTAAACATAGGTGTTCCACAAGGCTCAATCTAGGGCCCTTGTTTTTTCCTTTTTTATTTAATGTTAATACATAACATGCCAGCCATATGCAAATTTATCTGCATTCTCATCAACTTAATCCTCACTTTAAAATACTGCTGCCCTTTTGTTTCCTCCCTCCAAACCAGTTTTTAACATTTTTTGAAAATTGGTTTGAAAAACATCTCCTCCCTCCCTTCTTAAACAAATCTTCCTCAAATTTTCTCCATCTTTTCTTAATCTTTCCTTCTTTCCACCTCACCTTTCCTATCACCTATATGTATTACACTTGATACCACCCTTAATTATTATGCCGCCTGGAATTTTGATCACCATATTGGAAACAATTTACAAAACTTACAGAAAAAAACACAAACAAAACAGAATTAAACAAAAAACAACCCTCTCTACAGAATTAAACCCTTTCTAACCCACCCAAACCCCAACCATAACCCAATCAAAAACAAATCTACTCTCTATACTGCCCTAAATACTAATAATAACTTATCAACATTAACAACAACAAACCTTCAGAACTTCCTCCTGTAACAACTGTCTTACTTTATTTCCAGGAACTTACAAACACTTCACCATCAACTTAACACTATCATTCTTGAGCCTTCAGAACTTAGCATTATCATTTCTAACAACTATCAACTGATAACTATTTATAAAACTTGCAGTAGCCCTATACGAAACCTAAACTACCTAACTAATCTAAGCCCCTACTTCAAATCCTGGTGACTCATCTAAGAACTAACTATAAGAACATTGAACTAAATCCTCAAGAATTGCTTATCTGTTTTCAAACAAAAATGAACAATCTGGAACCTAAAACCCTAAGAAATAACTAACAAATACACTGTTTTAAAAAAACATATCAAATACACCTAACCTAACCCTGACTGAAAACTGGCTACCTCCTGCCTTACTTCTTCCCCCTACTCTGCCTTCTTACTCTTTTCTTACTTTCTTGCCTCTAAATGCCACACTTTTCATCTTTTATTTTTGCTTATTCTTTCTTTCTTGCTCAGCTTCTTTTTATTTTTATCTTCTTTTTTCCTTTTAGCCTTATTTTATTACTCTTCTTTTCTCTTTTATTACTATTTTATTACTTTAACCTCTAACAAATCTCAGTTTTTTCTGTTGTTCTTTACCTTCTTAGTCTTTACCATTGTACCATTGTACCTTGGTCTGTCTCTTTGCTTTACAATTTTTCTTTATTGTTTGCCATGCTTATATTTGTATACAGTTTGCTATATTTGCCTCTTATTGTCATTTTTATGTTAATGTTTCCCTGCCCTCTACTGAAAATGTAAATAAAATAAATAAAATAAATAAAATAAAAAAATGTATAATATGTGATGGGCACTTTAAATTGTTGATTGGATAATGAAGGATGGCTAATTGAATGTATTAAGCATGATGTATATAAGAAAGCTGCTTGATGTAACAATTTATTCTTTGAAGGCGTAAGCTGAGGTACCAAACACATCAGTAAACTTTTTCTATCCTGATGTTTTGTGTGTTTCATGGATTTTTTGGAGGTGTTTGTGTGTTTTGAGCTATACAGTGTGCCCCTCAACCTAAGCCCCTAAGGCAAAACAGCTTGCCCAATACACTAATCATAGGTGACTCGATAGTGAGGCACACTGATGTCCCACTCACTAGGTTGAATAAGGAGAAGTAACAGTCAGCTGTCTATCAGGTGCCAGAATCTGACACATAACACATGCACTCAGGTCACTCCACAACAAATACAAGTATGACTCTGTCACTGTCTATGTGGGTGTGAATGACCTGAGATGCACCTCCCTGGACTACATGAAAAGAGACATAGAGGAGCTCCATGATTATGTGGCCCATGCAGGTATGACCCTAGTCCTGAGCAGTATCCTACCGTCACCCAGAATGATACCACAGTACAAACAGAAAATGAGTGACTTCAACAACTGGCTAAGTATCTGGCTTCATTCTAAGGGAACACAGTATCTGTCTGCTTGGGATGATATGACTGACAGACCTCGATGCTTTACCAGAGATGGCCTGCATCTGTCACCCCTGGGTTTCTGGATACTGGCTAAGGCTCTTGCCACCCCTATAGCACCTTTTTAGGCGATGTTCCAAAGACCAAATTACTACCATAACAGCTGTAAATAAATGCAATCTGAGGGTCATGCTGCTCAATGCTAGAAGTCTAAATCTCAAGATGCACTTGCGTGAAGCACTCCTCAAAATGGAGAACATCGAAATTTGTGCTATAACAGAGACCCGTTTTAAAGCAGCAGAAAGCACCCCTGCGGTACCAGGCTATAACTCATTCCACACCTTCCAGCCCCAGAACATGGACCGAAGCTCCAAAGGCGGTGGTGTCTCCATAGTCATAAAGGATATGCATACGTCCAGACTAGTCACCCAGCATAACACATCTGAGATACTTCAGGTGCAACTAACATTGGGTAAGACGGCGATTCAGGTCGCAGCCTGCGATAATCCCACAACCATGTCCCAAGATTTTCACTCCATCTTCCTAAGCATCCTGGAAACTATTACAGTCCAACCCAACACTCTTATACTAGGTGACTTCAACTACCCCTCCATCAACTGGGAAAACTCCTCATGCACCAATACACTGGCCAAGCGCTTCTTGGAATTCATCAATTCCAATGCCGTGGACCAGCTCATTCTTACCCCCCTTGGGGAAGCAACATTCTTGACCTGGTTATTACTAACATGGGCAACCATTGCTCTACACCAATAGTCAATTCCTCCCTGATTAGATCTGACCACAAACTAATCACCATGGAAATTTACATCCCTCCCACCCACTCCCACAAAAGTAACCACCATGAAAAACTTCTCCAAAGCTAACTTTCGGCTCCTAAAAACAGAGATGGCTAACTTCACGGCACCCATGTCAATGGAAAATAGATGCATGACTGCCAAATTATACACCAATGCACTGTACGAACAAGTACATAAATGCATGGGATTAGCCATACCCAACAGAACCAAGATGCTGTCCTCCAAAAAAAGGAAGCCAATCTGGTGGTCCCCTGCCATTAATGAACTTTACAACATAAGGAAGAAACTGTTGCAGAAAAACGTGAAGTCCCAAGACTTGAAAAACTCCCTTATTGGCCTCAACAAGTTGAGATCCCTCATCAAAACCTCTAAAGCCAGCTATGAAGGCAGAATTGTGGCAGACACTAAAAACAACCACAAAGTCTTCTATAGTCATATCAAGAATCTCCATGGCAATACCCAGGTTTGCTCTGAGTTACTGCACAATGGTACCTCCTATACTGAGCCAACAGATATTACCAATGTACTGGCCAACAGATTCAGTGCCAACTTTACCCCTGTATCCCCCCTGAAAGGACCAATCACAATACCGGAGGAATGGCAGTCACCCATCATTACTGCAGCACAGGTTAAAGGTGCGTTGTCCAAGGCCAGGAATACAGCTTCCATGGGACCCGATAATTTCCCTGGATGGGTTCTACATGAACTACAAAGTGAACTGGCACCACATCTGTGTTCAAGTCAGAGCCTCACCTCAGGCTTTGTCCTTACTGGCACACTGCTACAGTCGTCCCTCTCCACAAAGGGGGAGTGAAGACAGATCCTGGAAATTATCGTCCCATTAGCATAACGAGTGTGATATGTAAGGCTATGGAGCATATCATCATGGACCTAATTAACAAGGATATACAGAATCTTCAAACTCCAGATCCACCGCAATTTGGTTTTGTGAAAGGTAGATCATGCCTGCTCAACCTAGTTGACTTCTTTGAGTCAGTCACCAGAGCTGTGGATGAGGGCAAGGCAGTTCATAAAACCTACTTCAATCTGGCCAAGGCCTTTGATACCATTCCCCACTCAGGAATTATTGATAAACTCAGCAAACAAGGCATCAACCCCTATATCACTAGGTGGGTTGCAAATTGGCTTACAGATAGAACCCACAGTGTGAAAGTAGCAGACTCCAAGTCAGCCTGCTGACCAATCACAAGTGGAGTCCCACAGTGATCAGTCCTGGGTCCTCTCTTGTTTGGCATCTACTTCTCAGATGTCCAGGCCAACACAGAGGGACTCTGGCTGACCAAGTTCGCAGACGACTGCAAGCTGGGAGCCATTATTAAACTCCCCAAGTGATGTAGACATCCTACAGAAAGGTCTCACTTAGACCAATGACTGGTGTTAAAACCATGGCCATAAGCTTAATGCCAAAAAACGTGTTGTCATCCCCTTTGGGAAAAACTCAGTTCCCACTAATTACCACATTGATGGGAGCCCACTGAATACTGAAGATGTTATAAGAGATCTGGGGGCACAGGTTGACAGCAACCCTCCAACCACCACATTGCCACTGTGGTCAGAAAGTCCTTCTATGTGGCACATCTCATTACCAAGGGTTTTGCTTCCAGGAAGAAAGAGATAATCATTCCTCTCTACTCTTCCCTCATTAGACCAATCACTGAGTATAATGCTCCCTTTGGCATGTACCTCACTAGACACATACAACAGCTGGAAAGGCCACAAAAGTACCTCACAAAAAGAATTGTAGGCCTTAAACACATGTCCTACATGGACAGACTCAAAAACCTCCAGCTATTCTCTGTCTCATATCATTTACTAAGAGGCAATCTCTGCTTGATTTACAAAGCCATGTCTGACCCAGCTCTGTTAGAAATGCTAAATCTAAAGAAATCCAAATCCCTTCACACCACACACTCCAGAGACTTCAACCTCATTACCACAGTAAACAGAACATGCTGGAGCGACAGGTTCATTACCCAGAGACTGCCCATGCTCTGAAATAGACTTCCCATACATGTCAAGCAGAGCATCTCACTGGACCTCTTCAAGAGAAATCTTGATGAGTGGATGGGAAATAGAAAGTTCACCCTGGGGATCACTGCAGTGGCTGTACTTGATAGAGGCACTGGGAACTAATGTGGGGCAACATAATGCCAGGGCACTTCTATGGGCTAGGCTTGTAAAGGCTCCAGGGCCATTAGAGTAGTACACACCTATGAACCTATAGAAAAGAGGTGTATAGATAAAAGTTCCATGATTTTCCTAAAGGAACATTAATGAAGTTTTTTGGAATATAATCGCTTACTAGGAGACATCAGCATACATCAAGCAAATACTGTTTTTATAGGTTCATAGGTAGGTACTAGGCTATCTGCCTGAGGGCATTTATAAGCCTAGCCAGAGTGTGTCAGCTTTCGCCACCCCATTGATTAATTAACTGAGCCTCTGTCAAGAAGAGCCAATGAAGTGATCCCTGGGGTGTATTTTCTGTTACCCATCCACTCGTCAAGGTTTCTCTTGAAGAGTGTTAGTGAGGGGTTCTGCCTAATGTAGTTAGGAATTTTGTTCCAAAGCATGGGGAGTCTCTGTGACAGGAATCTATCCCTCCAGCATGTTCTATTTATTGTTCTGGTGAAGTTTAGCTCACTAGAGCGAGTGGCTCACAGTGACTTGGATTTCTTTAGTTGGAGGATGTCCATCAATTCTGAGTTGGACATGGCTTTGTAAGTCAGGCAGAGATCACCTCTGAGTAAGCGATATGCCACTGAGTACAGCCAGAGTTTTTCCAGTTGGGCTGCATAGGACATATGTTTGAGGCCAGTAATCCTCTTGGTGAGGTACTTTGTGGTCTTTCCAGCTTTTGGAAGTGTCTTATGAGGTACATCCCAAATGGAGCATTGTACTCTATGATGGGTCTGATGAGTGACGAGAAGAGGAGCACTATAACCTCTTTATTTCTAGATGCAAACCCTTTAGTAATTAGATGGGCTACATAGAAGGATTTCCTAACTACTTTGGCAATATTATTGTCAAAGGAGAGATTACTATCTACCTGGTTCCCCAGATCTCTTATTTCCTCTTCTGTATTAAGGGGGCTGCCACCTATGTGGTAATTCATGGGTGTTTTGTTTTTCCCAAACGGGATGACTATGCATTTTTTGGCATTTAGCTTGAGATCATGACTTTCACACCAGGTGTCTGTCTCAGTAAGGCCCTTTTGGAGAATGTCCATGTCAGCCGGAGAGTCAATTATGGCTCCCTGTTTGCAGTCATCAGTGAACTTGGTTAGCCATAGTCCTCCTGTGTTTGCCTGTACTTCTGAGAAGTATATGCCGAACAGTAGGGGTCCCAGGACCGAGCCTTGTGGGACACCACTTGTGACTGTTTTAGAGTCGGGCCTGGATCCTACTATTCTTACCGTGTGAGTTCTGTCTGTAAGCCAGTTGGCAACCCATCTCGTGACATAGGGGTTTATGTTCAGGCTGGTGAGTTTTTCTATAATTCCCAAGTGGGGAATGGTGTCAAAAGCCTTGGCGAGGTCAAGGTAGGCTGTGTGAACCACCTTCCCCTCATCTATGGCCTTGGTGACTGTCTCAAAGAAGTCAACCAGGTTTAGTAGGTATGATCTGCCCTTAACAAAGCCGAGCTGGGTCGGGTCAAGTGTTTGGAGGTTCCTAATGTCTTTGTTAATGAGTTCCATGATGATGCGGTCCATAGCCTTGCAGACCAGGCTAGTCAGGCTTATGGGTCGATAGTTACCAGGGTCAGTTGTGGCCCCTCCTTTGTGGAGCGGAATAACCATTGCTGTGCGCCATTCTATGGGCACGTAGTCTGTGGAGAGGCTGAGGTTGAACAATGTGTTTAGGTGGGGGGTTAGTTTGTTCTGTAGTTCGTGCAAGACGCAGCCTGTGACACCATCTGGCCCCACTGATGCTGTGTTTTTGGCTTTTGAAAGGGCTGATTTCACCTGCGCGTCTGTGATTTCCGGGACACTACACTTTTCCAGTATTGTTGTGGGCCCTTTTGGGGGTGAGAGGGGGTGAAGTTTGCACTGAATCTATCTGCCAGGATGTTGGCAATATCAGTAGGTTCAGTATATTTTGTGCTATTTTGCACTAGCTCAGAGCATATGTCCAAGTTGCCACTTAGATTCTTGACATAGCGAAAGATGGCTTTGTGGATATCTTTCGAATCCTTGGCTATTTTTCTTTCGATGTTATCCTTGGATGATTTTATAACGGATCTTAGTTTCTTACTGATACTGATTAGGGATGTCTTTCCTTTTTGGGATTTGCTTTTTTTCTGAACTAGTTTCCTCCTTCTATTGTATAGCCTGTTTATGGCAGGAGTCCACCAGACTGGTGTCCTTCTCTTAAGGGAGTGAGTCTTGGTTTTGCTAGGGATGGCACAATCCATGCATCCTTGTAGGTGCTCATAGAGTGCATTTGTAAAGGTTCCTGTAAATTGGAAACTATTATCCTTTAGCGTGGGGGCTGTGAAACTTACCACCGCTGTCTTAAGTAAGGTGAAGTTGCTATAGAAAAGTTTTTCACTGTGGTTTCCTTGGTTGGGGTGGTGGTGTGGTGTGGACATCCAGAGTGATTAGTTTATGGTCTGATCTAACCAGTGATGGGTTGACATCCGGTGCGGAACACCTGTCGCCCATGTTGGTGATGACCAGGTCCAATATGTTTTCACCTCTGGGAGGGGAGTATACCAGCTGATCCAGGGCATTTGAAATGATAAATTCCAGGAAGCGCTGGACCTGGGAGTTTGTACTTGAGTAGTTTTCCCAGTTAACGGTAGGGTAATTGAAATCACCCAATATCAGAGTGTTCGGTAGGACCTTCCTGTTTTCCAGTGTCTCCAGAAAGGCGGAGTGGTGGTCCTGAGTCATGGAGGGTGATCTGTAGCAGGCCACAATTTGCATTGCAGATTTGCCTGATGTTAGTTGCACATGGATGATCTCAGAGGTATAATGCTGCGCCACTAACCTGGAGGTGTAGGTATCCTTGATGAATATGGATACACCCCCTCCTTTTGTGTTTTGGTCCATGTTCTGTGGCCGAAATGTGTGGTATGAGTTGTAGCCTGGTAGTGCTGAGGTGCTCTGTGGAGCCTTGAAACAGGTTTCAGTTACTGCACAGATGTTGATGTTCTCCATACTGAGGAGTGCTACAAGCACGTGCATTTTGAGATTTAAACTCCTGGCGTTGAGTAGCATAACTCTCAATTTTTTATTTGTGCTGTTTACGGAGGTGGGTTTGACTTTTGAGCCTTGCCTAAAAAAGGCACTATGGGGGCAGCTAGAGCCTTGGCCAGTATTCGAAAGCCTAGGGGTGACAGGTGCAAGTCGTCTCTTGCAAAGCAACAAGGCTTGTTGAGCATGTCGTATCAGCCTGACAGACACTGGATCCCCTTTGAATGACACCAGAAGCTTAGCCAATTGTTGAAATTGATATTTTTTTCTTTATACTGCGGTATTATTCTTGGTGAGGGCAGGATGCTACTCAGGGTCAGGGTCATACCCGCCTGGGCTACATGATCAGAGAGCTCTTCCATGTCTCTTTTCATGTAGTCCAGGGAGGTACGTCTCAGGTCATTTATACCAACATGAGCAATGACAGAGTCATATTTGTACTTGTTCTGGAGTGACCTGAGTGCTTGTGTTATGTGGCAGAGTCTGGTTCTTGACAGGCAGCTAACAGTAACCTTCTCCTTGTCCAGCCTAGTGAGTGGGATGTCAGTGTGCCTGACTATAGAGTCGCCTATTACTAGTGTGTTAGGTATGTTATTTCGCCTTAAGGGCTGTGATTGTGCAGCACACTGTGTGGCACACTGATTTTGTGTTTTAATGTGTTGTCTGGTTTGTGCGGGAGGTGCAGATTTTTTGGGTGTCTGCTTTGGAGGTCTCAGATGCTTTTGCAGGTTTTAAGTTAGAGCCTCCGAGTATGATTTTGTGTATTTACGTGTATTTTTTGCCAGTGCTGGTTTAGTATGTCTATGTGAGGCTGGAGGTGTGGTGCAAGTGTTAACCTTCTCCTCATGACTGCCTGTTCCAGTCTTGGGTGGAGAGAGCTTAGCCTCCAATTTAGCTATATAATTGCATCTCTCGCATATGTTAATGTTTTGTGGTAGGAAGAGAGGGTTGTCTGTGTACATGAGGCAGTTGTAACATTGCCTCAGGATACCCAGGTTCACCAGCTGGACTGGAGAGTATACCTGAAATTGCCCTTTGGTCATGCATGAATAGTAGGGTGAGCTGCTTAGTTGCTTGGTTGGTGGGGGGTAAATAATGAGCCTTGCCCTGCTGGACAATCAAGTGTCAGGGTATATTAGTGCTTGCTATTAGGTCTGAGCAAGTGCTGGACTGTAGGATGCTTTTCAAGTGCTTAGTTTGAGAGTTAGACTACTTTCAAGGGAAAAACTAAAGAGGAGACTTGGTGGAGCCGGGAATAATTTAGCCCTGGCTAACCGGTGCAAATGCAGTTTTTACATCAGGGAAATGAAAGAGATAGAAATTAGCCCAAAATGGCCTATAGACTACTAACTTCTGGGCTGGAACCACTCCTCCAGGGACAGATGGCTTCTCAAAGCTCCCTCTCTCACAGGTGAACAGAGAAACCTCCTTCTATCCAAGTCAAGTATGGGCAATTCAGAAACTTGTAACACAGCCCTGAATTCAGTACTAGCCTGAAAACTTGACTATACTAGCTTAGGAAGGTGGGAAACAAGGACATTTTTTTTTAAAAGGTAAGGCAAAAAACAGTAAAACATACACTTAAAACAGCTTTAAATGACTACAAACAGTAAAAAATGCACTTAAAACAACTTTGGATGACTACTAGCAATCAGAAAAGGCTTTTAAACAAATAACCCAATTAACCAGTAAAAAAATCTCAAAACTGAGCCCTGTTCCTGTAATCTTCAATCAGACAAGTTCTAACTGCACACTCCTGCCACTGGGGTGCAGGGGAACCTTCTCTAAAAAAGAAGGCCTGGATTAGTGCTCAAGTTATACAAACAAAGCTAGATTCAGCAGACCTGAATCTAGTTTATGTGACAGCAGACAAGGCACACCAATTTCAGTAAGAAACAGTTCAAGTATGCAGACACTATAAGCCTCTAACCAGAAATTCCCAGCTCAGAAGGGCAGAGTCCAGCCTCTCCTCCCACAAGAGTGCAGACCACAAACCTTCTTAATGTAAAATGACTGGCCTGAAGCCCAAGTACTTAAACCACAACTAATACACTTTTAGAATAACAGACACTGAGCCTTCAATCAGCAGTTCCCAACTTAGAAGGATGTAAGCTACCTGTCCTGCCACAACAGTGCAGACCACAAACCTTCTTAATGTAAAACAACTGGACTGAAGCCCAAGTGCTTAAACCAAAAAGCTTAGAATGATAGCTACACTTTAATCAGGTTACTACCAAGCAGTAATAAATACAATTGAATACTTTTAAGAAGGCCTGGATTAGTGCTCACGTTATACAAACTAAGCTAGATTCAGCAGACCTGGATCTAGTCTATGCTACAGCAAACAAGGTGCACCAATTTCAGTAAGAAACGGTTCAAATATGCAGGCACTATAAGCTTTTAACCAGAAATTCCCAGCTCGGAGTCCAGCCTCTCCTCCCACAAGAGTGCAGCCCACAAGACTTCTTAATGTAAAACAACTGGTCTGATGCCCAAGTGCTTAAACCAAAAGGCTTAGAATGACAGTTACACCAAGCAGCAATAAATAAAATTGAGTACTTTTAAGATGACGCAAAAGCAAAATAAAATAATAAAGTAGGAAGAAACACAAATACAGTAAAAGCAGATGAATAAAGTGCAATTTTTTTTTTGAGTGAGCAAATGAGATGGGCCCAGGAGGAGTATCCAAATGCAAATTTACAAGAGGGGTGGGCAGTTTCAAAGCCACCAAGATTAACACCAAAACAAAAGTGGGGAGAGTGGGGGGGGGGTGACTAACTGAAAAAATAGAGCCACAACTTCCAGCTAGATAGTATTCAATGCAGCACAAATAAACCAATTTAAATGCTATATTATTTGAAAAAAGTGCAGATAAAGATTTGCGTAAATTCACTTATACATCCAGTTGATTGCAGGTAGGTCTTAGCCGGCCAAAGCTCAGAGTTTAAGCAGAAAATAATCCAAAATGTACCACTTATATAAGGCAGAAACCGAATATCAATGAAGTGAAACTTCCCCCACTTATCACTGGGTATGTAGGAATTCTAACAAGCACTAAATTCTAACAAGCATTACCTGAAAAAACAGAGCCACAACTTCCAGCTAGATAGTATTCAATGCAACACAAATATATCAATTTAAATTCTGTATTATTAGAAAAAAGTGCACATAAAGATTTACTTAAATTCACTTATACATCCATTTGATTGCAGGTAGGTCTTAGCCGACCAAAGCTCAGAGTTTAAGCAGAAAATAATCCAAAATGTACCAGTTATATAAGGCAGAAACCAAATATCAATGAAGTGAAACTTCCCCCACTTTTCACTGGCTATGCAGGAATTCTAACTAGCACTAAATTCTGACAAGTATTAACTGAAATAACAGAGCCACAACTTCCATCTAGATAGTATTCAATGCAACACAAATAAATCAATTTAAATGCTGTATTATTTGAAAAAAGTGCAGATAAAGATTTACTTAAATTCACTTATACGTCCTTTTGATTGCAGGTAGGTCTTAGCCATCCAAAGCTCAGAGTTTAAGCAGAAAAATAATCCAAAATATACCACTTCATAAACTGACATGTCTGAATGTCACTAAGGGTATTCTGCATACCTTTACAGTAGTTGTGACTGTTGTCCATGGTAAAAGTATCTGTAACTGGAATTCACTATCCAGCTCTTATGATTGTTACAACCTCCGAGCAAGAGACTTGTACTACACAAAATAATTATGACTCCTGGCCATAGACTGCCAGTAAATATATTACAGGGTTATATTTGATTTGAAATACATTGGTCCCTGCCCAATTAAGCAAGATCTGGGACATGTTTCATAATGCCAGTGTGACAGACTGACTGGTCCAGAAGAGAATAGTGTCAGATGTAGCTTTACTGAGTTTTAAAATAGCCAACCCATCCTCCGTCTAAACTTGTTGGATGGGGATGCATAGGGCAACTCACAGGAAAAAAATGTATACCTTATATACTATACCATGTTCATAAAATAAACATGTTAATGAACTCCCTTCCCTGGTTTGGTTATAAATATGGGGACATGAAACCCAAGACAGGATATGATATTTTTTATTTATGTATTTATTTATTTACTTATTTTAATTTTAAATTTTTTTGCCCTCTTAACCTGGATCTGATTATCTGAGGGTGGCTGGTCCCTCTTATTCCCCCAGACCTCTTCTTCAGAGGACTACAGCTGCCAACTAGATAGCACTAATTATGGACCATTCAACTATATTTGAAGGTGAGAGAGAGAGAGAGAGATGAGATTGAGGTGCCCCAGTCCTGCATCAGTTTCTACTAATGGTAGAGACTTTTTATATGCCCTACGCTTCATTGAGGGGATGGATATGCAGTGATGCAAGCACATGCCAATGGATGCACCCCACCATGATATGTTGGCATCTGCCCTCCCCTTTGTGCACATGCAACTCCAGTGTGATACTAATGCTGCTCTGCAGACTTTGCTAGAGATCAGCATTGTACATCACAAATCCACCCCCCCCCCCCATTGTAAGAACGCTGTCTGTTAGCCACTCAGCTCTACCACTTCCAACTACCCCTCCAGCTTCCCAGGTTGCTGTGGGCCACAGGTATAACAGGAGAACACCCTGCCCTTGCAACAATGGGCTAGGCATGTGATCATTTTTATTGGACCAACATACATTTTACATTACTGCCGATTCAAGCTTTCACACTTATATGAAGTTGTGTCTATTAAGCCTTTACAGAAAACTACAAATGTAAGTATATTTTCACAGCTGTTAAACAGGAATTTTGGATCATAAAAGACTGGGTATTGGAAGAAAATCAGTATATAAAATGTACTTCTGCTTAATTTCTTTCTTTCCCTTCCTTGTACTTTGAACTAAGATGGAGTTACAAAATAATAAAGGACAAAGTGGTCACAGAATGTTTTTTTTTATGGTTCAAGTACAGAGAACTACTACGTATTGTTACTACACATAACAATAAAATGGAACTAACCTAAAAAATGCAGTAAAGAATGTGTATGTACCTGCACAGAAACATGGCACTAGTTGGACTTCAGAATGACACAGCAGGAACAAAAGTAGAAATAAAATCCAGGTGACACTGTTGTCTGATGAAGACTAGTATAACTAGTGAAAGCACTTACCTATCTCAAAAACAAACAAATGGAGAAAAGTGCCTCAAAAGTTACTAATAAAATGGCAAGTAAAGTACTTCCTGGAATACAGAAATCACGGCTCCAAAGTGAAGTCAGCAAGTTTTAATGTATTTTAACGCACCAAACCACAAAACAGCATTTTCGTCCTGTTACAAACAGGACTTCAACAGAAATATGAACAAAACCACATTTCCTTTCTTATATAGTCTTGCCCCTCAGTCAGTTAATTGCCTAATCAAAATCCAAACAACTGCAATTAATCAAATCAAAATTAAAAATACATAGGTAACTTTAAAATATTACTACAAGCTTTAATCATTTACAGTTCAATAAATACTTTATACACCCTAAAAGTTTAATTAAAAACATCCCATACTCAACTCTTTAATAATAACATAATGTTGTAATAACAGTGAAATTTAAAAACCTGTATTAAATAAGTACAAACTTGTTTAACTCTCCTAAATGTTAAAAAATACAACTATAGCACCATCTGTTGACTAAATAGCCACATTGCATATAAACCCATATCTTCACAAGACAGAAAAAATCAAATAAATAATTTCTTTCTACCAAGTATTCGTGTGAAGTGTAAATTTGATCAATGTATTTTACTTATCTTACCTATCACTTACCTATCTGTTACTTAAACTTGGATTATCCATCAGTGAATAAACGCCTGGATTTTATTTCTACGTTTGTTCCAGATGTGTCATTCTCAAGTGCAACTAAGTGCTGTGTTTCGGTATAGGTACAGGCACATTCTTTACTGGATTTTTTGCTGTTCTGCACCATTAATTCTTTGGGGGTCTGTTGTCTTTGCTGTAATGTAAAAAATAGTTAAAAGCATTTTTGCGGGGTCAAGCATACCTGTTCCTCCCCTAGATGGGTGGTCATGCTTTCCACATACCCACTACTGATATGCTGCTCCTCCAACAACACACCTCTACAAATAAAGGGAACACAACTTTGACTTAATTATCTTTCTTGGTTGTAGCTTGCAATTAATTATGATCTGAAATTGTACCCCTCATAATCAAGAAGGAAAACCATTATAGATTAGGAAATGATTATTAGCTGGAAAAAAATGCTGTGTATGCTTGACAGAAAATAAAATAGATGGAATTAAAGAAAATGAATGCTATATTTACTACATTTGAGAAAACTTCCCTGAAAAGCAATGGAAAATACTTAAAAGAGAAATCAAATATTTTCTGTAATTTTTGTGTATTTATTTATTTATTCATTTGTTGATTCAGTTTGCCTTTGTTACCAGAAAAGTGTAGCTGGCAAAGCCACTTTTCAGCAGAGGCCTGGAGAGAAAAGCATCATATTACATATATTTTCACAGACAGTTAACATGAATTAGCAGTAAAATTATATATTATAACATTGAAATATTATTTAACAAGTAGTCATCATGCTACGTACACCATATCCTCCGCAGAGTATGTTAAGTTCACATGCATATGTAGGAAATTCTGCACTTTGTACTGCGTCTGTACATAGTCACATGTCAATTTTAGTACACAGTCAATGAGGCATATCCATATTTATTTAAACAGTTAAAATTTACATGAGACCTCTAATCAGGAGATTATTATAGTAAAGGACACCACCATTTTGTTGACAAGTATGTTTTCAGTGAGGTTTTATACTGTACACAGTATGGGATTTTGAATATGATACAGCTTATTAATGGTATTGTCACAAGTGATGGTCCATCTTCATGACAGATATGTTATCAATGAGATTTTAATTTGAGATGGGATGGGATATGTCTCATATCTGTTCAAATCAAGTTCCACATACAAAATGTATGTTTGGCAACATACACAAGTATAAACAGTCACAACTATGCTTTTTAAGTGAGTACAAGGTGCTAGTTAGTGAGTGCAGTTCTCTGTGGGGTGAGTACCACTTAAAAAAAAAAATCTGGTGGCAGGGCATGACTCTTTGAAGTATAGAGGCCATTACGGGCAATCATAAGATGAGTGTGGGTTAGCAGATTAGGTAGTACCAACTATTTAATGGGCTAAAGTGCAAGACCGTTATATATTCCGCTAATGTGGTTACTTGCAGACTTTACACCTTTATAGTAAGATTGCTACACTATGGCTAACTGACAGAACTGTAGGTTAGTGAAAACTAATGAGGCATACAGGAGATTGGGGAGTAGATAGGTCTGGGCTATGGCAGAATATGCAGATTGTGTTAGGAAAGGTTTTACTTTATAAAAAAGCCCTAGTTTGTATGTTTTTTTCATGCTGGATGTGAAACTTAAATTTAAATAATGGACAGTTATTATATCTGGTGATTTTTTACTTTGTACTAGCTCAGTTCTGATGTTACTGACTAATAATATTAAGTCTCAGGAGAGTGAGTATTGGGTTAGAGGTGAAAATACCATTAGTTTAGTTTTATTTTGATTTTGGAATAATTTATAATGCTGTGGCTAGTTTTCAATTTTTAATGAATGAATGCTGTAGGTCATCTTGCAGCTGTTTGATTGACGATGCAGCACATTTTCGTGTTGAATCATCTGCATATTGGATTAGATTTGTTGGATATGAGGCTGTATGCATTTTACTTATAAATATATTTAACAGAAAAGGTATTAATACTGAACCTTGTGTCGCACCAACTGTTATTTGATGGTAAGTTAGTTTAGGAAAGTTAGTAATGTTGTTTCAGTACTGTTGCATACGTAAGATCCATGCTGTCTTACAGAAAGCAATATGTTCACTGTTAGATAACTGTTCAATTGTAATTAAACAAAATGTTGAAGTGCTTTGGACAGAGAAGACTATATGGCTATAAATATAAAGTTAGTTAACTAGTGAGATTTGCTGCCTTTATGTAAAGGAATAACATAAGGCTGTTTCCAGAGTTTGGGCACTAGTGCTTCAAAAGTATAGATAAGGGATATGTGCTGGTTTCTGCTGCTGTTTTGTAGATATACTGATGGGCTACCAGCTGCAAAAGAAGAGAGTGTAAGTTTTTGAGTAAAGTTTGTTTGGTGATGTTTAGAGTTTTGGTAAGTGTGAAGCCAGTATTGGCACAATCATATTTGTTGTGGTACGTGTAAAGCTAGTACTGACACAATCCCAAGTGTTGTGGTAAATGTGAAGCTAGTATTGAAAATTCTACATGTTGTGGTAAGTGTGAAGCTCTGAAATTTAGTATGTTTCCATATGACAAATATCTGGTTATGATCACTAATGGTGTCTTGCATGGTTTCCTGCATGGGTAATTTTGCTGGGGCCTGTTGTTATTATCCAGTCCAAGATAATTTATTTTCCAGTTGCTTTTATCTGTCTTCGTGGTCATACATCTACACTGTGATATTCTATATGGATTGATAGAGGGGTGAATAGTCTTGGGTCAATCAATATTATCGTCACATAAGATTATTGTTTCAAGAGATATACTTGTATTTATCCTGGATAATATGTCCTCAGAGGTTGACAGTGTTGCTATTCATATATCTTTTGTGGGGTAATGTTTATTTATTTATTTATTTATCAACGTTTGATTACCGGGAAAGTCCAACTGGGTAGAAGCCCATTTTCAGCAGAGATCTCAGGAGAAGAAACTCCAGATTATTATAAAACATTGAAGAGCAATAATTTTACAATCTTCAAAAATATAACAAAAACATCTGCAGTTTAAATAATTATAACAAATTAGTGATAATGTAAAAACACTGGTTAAGAATCAGTAAAATTATATGATAGTCATTTAATAGTTATAGACATTTTAGAAAGTTTGTAAAGAAATTAAAAGTAAGTTATCCTAATACATACAGGAATTGCAATATGAAGTGAGGAAAAAACAGGCTTGTGGTATATTTAGACAGAAAGTCAGGGAAGAGAATTTGATTAAGTGAAGGTACTAGGGTTTCATGGCACGGTTCAAAGTTTAGTTCACTTAGAAAGGTAATAGAGCATCAACCTACGCTTTTCTAACAACAACAACAAAAATAACAAGTATGACTATGAAACGCTAATGTTAGGCATTACTGACTGGCAGTAATCCTCCATGGCTTTCAGTGAATACTGAAACTTTTATGAGGAACAAAGCAAAAATAACAGGCAAAATTAGGGACATTCAGGAAAATCAGGTACAGTTAAGAGCTGTGTGGGTAACCACTGAGTAAGGGGGCTGTCTGTGGGTGAAATGATTGGCCCTGATGTTTGTTGCTGTAATTCTGGTTTTAGAGGACTAATGTCCATTTAGATTAAACAAACTGGAATGTAAGCTTTACTATTTTGTGAAACAAAAATACATTAATGTGAGCATTATTTTTTATTAAGACAGGATCAATCCAGGTACTATGGGTGGGCGATGGGTATGGAGGCTGTCTGCTGATAACATTTTACTTCTGGCTTTGTAGGTCTAATGTGCATTTTGGTGAAGCTATCTGTAATACAAACCATGACTACTGCTTCTTTGAAACAAAAGTACACTATGTAACCACGTTATCTTTTTTTTTATCCTGGCAGGGTCAAACCAGATAATTTTGAGTATGCAATGGTTCTATGGTCAGTCTGTGGATGGAATGATTGGCCCTGTTGTTTTCTGTTGTAATTCTAACTTTGCAGGAGTCATGTGTATTTTGGTGAAGCAAACCAGAATACATGCTGCATCTACTGTTTCCGTGAAACAAAAATACATTATGTAACCACATTACTTTTTATCCTGGCAGGGTTAAACCAGATACTGTCAGGTGGGCTATGGGTATGGGGGCTACCTGTGGATCAAATGACTGGCTCTGTTTTGCTGTTGTAATTCTGTCTTTCCAGAACTAATGTGTATTTGGGCTGAAGCAAGGTGGAATGCAAGTTGCGACTTCTGTTTCTATAAATCAAACATTCATTTATGTAACTATTTTTTTTTATCCTGGCAGGTTCAAACTAGATACTTTTGAGTAGGCAATGGGTATATGGGCTTTCTGTGAATGAAATGATTATCTCTGCTGTTTGGGTTAAGCAAACTGAAATACACTTTGTGACTAATGTTTCTTTTAAAAATATATACTTTGAGGTAACGATTATTTTGTATATCCTAACAAGTTTTGTCCAGATACTGTGAGTAGGCAATGTGTATGGAGACTGTCTGTCAATAACATTGTAATTCTGGCTCTGTAGGTCTAATGAGTATTTTGTTGAAGCAACCTGTAATACATGCTGTGGGTAGGCTATGGGTATGCAGACTATCTGTGAATGTCTGCTGTTATAAGTCTGGCTATGCATGACAAATGTATATTTGGGTGAAACAAGCTAGAATGCAGGTTGTTTACTGGATGTATCTGATAAAAATACATTAATATAGCAATTATTTTTTTATCCTGCAAATCAGATACTGTAGGTACGCACTCGGTATGTGGGCTTTCCATGGATGAAATTATTGTCCTTAATGTTTACTGTTGTAATCTGAACTTTGCAGAGCTAATACAAGCTGTAATTGTTATTTCTGTGAAACAAAAATACAATCATAGGACTATTTTTCTATATTCATATGTAAGAAGATTCAATTGAAAAATTAAAGCACTACTTAATATTCACTGGTTTCATTGTATTTTCTTTTTATATAGTGTATTTGTATTCACTTTTTTTCTATTTAACATATTTACATATGAATATGTTATTTAGTATTCCCTGGCTTCACTGTGTTCATTTATTTATCCTAGCAGAGTCAAACCAGATACTGTGGGTGGGTAGTAGGTATGGGAGTTGTCCACTGATGAAATGACTGGCTTTCTGGCAATTTTGCTGTTGGAATTCTGGATTTGCAGGACTAATGCGTATTTAGGTGAATTAAGCTGTAATACAAGTTTAAACTACTATTTCGGTGAAGCAGAAGTACATTAATATAACTATTAGTTTTATAACAGACATCTGAGGTGTAAATAGTCAACAAGGTGACTATAACTCGAGAAGCAAATTAGATTTTTTTTTATGTGGCACTTATTTGGGTAAAATTGTGTTAACCTGTATTCATAGCTCTAAACTATCCCTGAATTTGTAGACTGTCACTGATTCTGCCTCATATTCTCATTTGTGTCTTGTACAATCTGAGGTTTTCTGGTAAATTAAGGATTGCAGTCACTTGATATTGACAAGATTTGAGTTTCAGATTTTGCATCCTTTAGCATTGTACACAGTAAGTAGCTATCGTAGGAAGTCTGGATAGATTTAAAGCAACCAATCATTAGTACAGTAGTGCAATAAGTAGTACTGCCCTGTCACAGTGCTTGGTTCTCTGATTGAGTTCTTGGCTTTGGCTGCTTCTATGTGAAGTCTGCATGTTTTGTCCTTGCATGGGTTTTATTCAAGTGCTCTGGTTTCTACCATCTCCATAATAATATGCTATAAGTGAATTGGTATTCCTCCAATTTGCCTGTAAATAAACATATAGTGTGAGTGACTAGTACTGTGTGTGTGTGTGTGTGTGTGTGTGTGTGTGTTTTATGAACACATGCATAGCTCTTTGAAATAACAGTAAAAATAGTTAACAAGCAATTATCTTTCATTGTGGCACGTTGGCAGAATGGAAAGCATTGCCACCGCATAGCAAGAGGTTCCCAGCTAGGGTGCCTTCTGTGTGGAGTCTGCATGTCCTCCCTGTGTTTGCATGGGTTTTCCCTAGGTGCTCCAGTTTGCCCCCACATGCAAAAGATAAGGTGGATGCTCATCTAAATTGCCCAATTGTGTGTGTGTGTGTGTGTGTGTGTGTGTGTGTGTGTGTGTGTGTGTGTGTATGTGGGATATAGAAAAAAGACCTTGCAGCCTACTTCTGTTTCCCCTACTGACTTGTAAACTCTATGGGTAGCAGTCACTAGAGGAGTCAGAAGGGACTCATAAGAAGGTAAGTGCATGAATTATCTTTCAAAAATAAGGCATAAATATATCACAGAGCATATAGACCCTCAGAGTTTCTTGAGGTTTGGCAACCTCCACACCACCACCTGGCTAAGGAGATTTTGACACAGGCATAGAAGGAGACCTTCATCTTCAACTTCAACCTCTGCACTGGGTCTCACCTAGCCTAAAACTGGCCCTGCACAGGCTGTGCTCATATGGCTGCTATAGCTTGTTTAGAGGCTGGGGACAGTGTGGTGATCTTTTTCCATAACTTTCCTCGCAGTCAAACATTAGAGGTTTGTAAAGTAGGTTGCTATAACTTATTTAGAAATACTGTACTGTTTAAGAGTTTAAGAGCAGTAGATTGGAATGTGCAACCAAACACAGACATATACAGATGGCGATCTTTCGGGTGTAGTGGTTAACAGGCATGCTGTGTATGCATCTATACCTATATCTGTATAAATATATTTGCCTAAGGCATCAAGTTAAAATATGTTAATGTGACACTTTGCTTGTTTATTTATCCCAGTCTGACATCACAGAGGTCTACAGGAGGTGGTAGAGGTAAAGGTGAGGAGGGATGATAACAGCAATGTAAAATATGAGAGTAGTCATATTCTTTCACTTTCATCCCAATCAAACACCAGAGGGGTGTGTAGAAGGTGACTATTCTTGGGATATTAGGGAGGCAGACACTATTTCCACACATGACTTGTATTGTAAGCATTTGTCTTTTTATTTTATTGGGAGATATTATTTGATTTTTACACAATGTACACAAGTTATTTCTTTCCTTAGTTAAGATTTTTATTCAGGCCATCATTGGACCAAAAGGTTGGAAAACATCTGTCAAGTGTAGCTTAGTGCTGAAAATGTTGTGTCAGAGTGGCATATAGATATGAGAAACAGCATAAATGTATGTTATTACCAGCAATAAACTTAGCGGTGAGGGTAAATGCAATCTTTAGCCTTTCCATTGGCAGCTAATGTAGAATATTTTGAATGACTTCCCTATTGGAGTCACTAACCTGCCCATACATGCTGGGTAAGACAGAGAACCTCTTAATATGACTATGGCCACACGGGTGATATGTAGATAGAGACATTTTGAAAGATTTATGATTTAGACCCTAATTAACATAAATGCCAGGGACAGAGCCTTGAGTTTATGTGATGCAAGCCCTGGCAGATGCCTATTATGGAACATTACTAACACCCATTCAATTCTATTCGCTCAGAGGTGAATGATATTGTTGAAAAGAAAGAAACATATCTAATTTGTGACATAACTCTTAATTTTTTTCTGAAATTTCCCTTATGTGTTCTGCCTTCAGTAGGTATTTTTATATAACTGTGTAAGGAGTATGATGTTTGAATGTAGTGTGACCATTTGTGCACTACTCACACAGCAAAAAGTGCAATCAGAGCACATGTACTAATCAAATGGGATGTTATCTATGCTGAAACTGCTTTCAGTGAAGGATCAAATCAGCATGCAAAGTGCAAAGCAAAGTTTTTGGAAGATGTGTGTTCATAGGTTCATAGGTTCATAGGGTGGTACTAGGCTATCAGCCCTAGGGCCTATAAAAGCCTAGCCATAACAATTCCCTGAATAGTTCTTCCTACAATATTTACTTCCCTGGACCCCTGTCTAGCAGGGTGACTGACATGATCCAAGGGGTGAATTTCCTATCTCACATCCAAGCATCAAGGTTCCTTTTGAAGAGGGCCAAGGAGGTGCTCTGCTTGACATGTATGGGCAGTCTATTCCAGAGTATGGGGAGTCTCTGGGTCAGGAACCTATCTCTCCAGCATGTTTTGTTCATTGTGATGACAAGGTTTAGATCCCTGCAGCGTGTGGCTCTGAGGAATTGGGATTTCTTTAAGTGGAGCATGTCCAACAGCTCAGGGTTTGACATGGCCTTGTATGTTAAGCAGAGATCGCCTCTGAGTAGATGATATGCCACAGAGTATATCTGGAGTTTTTTTATATGGTCAGCATGTGGCATCTGCTTTAGGCTTGTGATTCTTTTAGTGAGGTATTTCTGCGGCCTTTCCAGCTGTTGTAGATGTCTTGTGAGGTACATACCAAACAGGGCATTATACTCTATAATGGGTCTAATGAGGGATGAGTACAGTGGGATGATAACCTCCTTTTTTTCCTGGATGAAAAGCCCTTAATGATGAGGTGTGCCACATAGAAGGAATTCCTGACTGTTGTGGCAATGTGGTTATCGAAGGTGAGACCACTGTCCACCTGTGTCCCTAAGGTTCTCATCACACTTTCAATGTTTAGCGTACTGCTACTTATGTGGTAATTCATGGGTACATGTTTTTTTCCAAAGGGGATAACTATACATTTCTTGGCATTAAATTTGAGCCCATGGGTCTGTCATCAGGCATCTGTTTCAGTAAGGCCTTTTTATAGAATATCCACATCATCTGGGGATTCATTAATGGCGCACAGTTTGCAGTCATCTGCAAACTTTGTTAGCCAGAGTCCCGTAGTGTTGGCCTGTACTTCAGAGAAGTAGATGCCAAGTAAGAGTGGTCCCAGGACTGAACCCTGAGGTACTCCATTTGTCACTTGTCTGGAGCTGGATTTGGAGTCGGATACTTTTACAGTCTGGGTTCTGTCAGTAAGCCAGTTGGCAACCCATCTAGTGACGTAGGGATTAAAGCCTAGCTTAGTAAGTTTATCTATGATTCCAGAGTGGGGGATGGTGTCAAAGGCCTTGGCGAGGTCCAGATAGGCTGTGTGGACTGCCTTACCCTCATCCACAGCTCTGGAGACTGATTTGAAGAAGTCAGTCAGGTTCAGGAGACAAGATTGGCCCTTCCCGATCTCAAACTTGGTGGGGTCCAGTGTTTGAAGGTTGCCAATGTCTTTGTTTATAAGTTCCATGATAATGCGTTCCATGCCCTTGCAGATCAGGCTTGTCAGACTGATGGGATGGTAGTTCCCGGGATCCAAGGTGGATCCCCCCTTGTGGAGTGGGATAACTGTAGCTGTGCACCACTCAGTGGGCACGAAGCCTAAGGTGAGGCTATGATTAAACATGACACTTAGGTGAGGTGCCAGCTCATTTTGTAGTTCATGTAGTACACAGCCCGGGATGTCATATGGTCCCATGGATGCTGTATTCTTAGCTTTGGAGAGTGCTGTTTCTACCTGTGTGGTCATGATTACCGTAATTTGGCAATCTTTTGGTATTGAGATGGGCCCTTTATGGGGTGAGAGGGGGGTGAAGTTGGCACTAAATCGATCTGCCAGGATATTGGCAATATCCTTGGGATCAGTAAATTTAATGCCATTCTGTTGTAGCTCAGAGAAGATCTGAGCATTGCCATTTATATTCTTGACATAACTATACAATGCCTTGTGGTTGTCTTTGGAATATTTGGCAATTTTATTTTCGTAACTAGCTTTTGAGGATTTTATGAGGGAAATCAGCTTCTTACTGTGGCTGGTGAGGGAGTTTTTTGCATCCTGGGATTTTCTTCTTTTTTGCAACAGTTTTTTTCCTTCTGTTGTATAGTTTGTTTATAGCGGGGGACTACCAGATTGGCTTCCTTTTTTGGAGGAGAGCATCTTGGTTCTATTTGGGATGGCACAATTCATGCACTAGTGGATGTGCTCATACAGTGCCTTAGTGTAGGATTCAGCAGTCGAAATTTCAGATCCCATCTGCATGAGTGTCATGACATTTGTCACTTCTGACTTCAGTAGCATGAAGTTGGCTTTGGAGAAGTTTTTTACGGAGGTTTCCTTACCGGGGGGGGTGGGGGTGGGATGTGGATGTCAAGGGTGATTTGCTTACGGTCAGACCACTGGTGTGGAGCATCTATCTCCCATGTTGGTAATGACCAGGTCTAGGATATTGGAGCCCCTGGTGGGACAATGGATTAGTTGATCCAGGGCATTGGAATTTATGAATTCCAAGAACCGTCAGGAAAAGGTGTTGATACCCGAGTAGTTTTCCCAGTTAATGGCAGGGTAGTTGAAATCACCCAGTATTAGGGTGTTTGGTTGTATCTTAATATTTTCCAGTAAGTTTAGAAAGGTGTAGTGAGAATCTTGGGGCATGGTGGGGGATTTGTAGCAAGCTACAAATTAGATTGCAGTCTTACCTAGTGTTAGTTGCACCTGGAGAATTTCAGATGCATTGTGTTGAGCAACTAGCCTGGAGGTGTGAATATCCTTGGTGAATATGGACACTCCTCCTCCTTTAGTGTTTCGGTCTTGGTTTTGTGGCCGAAAAGTGTGGTAAGAGTTGTAGCCTGGTATTGCAGGGGTGCTCTCTGGAGCCTTGAACCAGGTCTCAGTTACTGCACAGATATCGATGTTCTCCATTTTTAGGAGTGCCTCGAGAGAGTGCATTTTGAGGTTTAGACTTCTAGCATTAAGTAGCATTACCTTCAGATTTTACATGCTTGTATCTGTTATGGTGATGGTTTTGTCTTTTGAACCTTGCCTAAAAAAGGCACAATAGGGGTGGCAAGAGCTTTAGCCAGTAACCTAAATCCCATGGGTGATGGTTGCAAACCATCTCTGGCAAAGCATCGTGGTTTTTCGATCATGTCTTCCCAGGTAGACAGATACTGGATCCTCTTTGAATGACACCAGAAGCTTAGCCAATTGTTGAAGTCAATCATTTTGTCCTTATACTGTGGTAAAATTCTGGGCAAAGGCAGGATGCTACTCAGGGCTAGGGTCATACCTGCCTGGCCCACATGATCCTAGAGCTCTTCCATGTATCTTTTCATGTAGTCCAGGGATGTAAACCTCAAGTCATTTACTCCAACATGGACAATGACAGTGTCATATTTGTACTTGTTGTGGAGTGACTTGAGTGCATGCGTTATGTGGCGGTCCTGGCACCTGACAGGCAGCTGACTGTAATTTTCTCCTTGTTCAGCCTGGTGAGTGGGACATCAGTGTGCCTGACTATAGAGTCACCTATGACTAAAGCGTTGGGTACATTGTCTTGCCTTAGGGGCTGTTGTCAGGTGACACACTGGTGCTGTGAGCTATGTGTCACTTTGGTTGTGACTGGTGTGTGTTTGCATTTCAGCTTCGGAGGTCCTTGTTGCTTGGGCAGGTTAAATGTTAAGGGCCTCTGCATATGTGGATTTAGTGTTGCTATGTGTGGGTGTTGATGGCGTGGGTTTTGAAGGGCTATGAGTTGCTTGAGGTGTAGTGCAGGTGTTAACATTCTCCTCTTGACTGTCTAGCACAATCTTGGCCGGAGCGAGCTTTGCTTCCAGTTTGACTATGTAAGTGCATCTCTTGCAGGTTGTAGTGTTGGGTGGTAGGAGGAGAGGGTTGTCTGTGTACATGAGGCAGTTGCTGCATTGCCCCAGTATGCTGAGATTCACCAGGTGGACAGGAGAAATCACCGGAAGCTGACCCTTGGACATGCCTGTTTAGGTGCTTTTTTTGTAAAGTACAAGAGCTGTTTTCCCTTACCTTTGCAAGGTACTTTGCAAATATAGGCTGTTTAATGCCTACAATTAATTTCACCTTCTTGACAAGGAGTGTTGAGTGTTTGTATCAGTTTTAGGCTTCCTAGTGCTTTCTAGCAGGTTCTAGAGCAAGTGCTAGTCACAGGGGTTCAGATTTTAGTGCTACTACTGAAAAACCAGCTAGTTCTAAGGGAAAATTTGAAGAGCAGACTTTCTGGCACCTGGAATAGTTTAACTGTAGCCCTGCGGTGCTGCACGATGCGAAAAATGTGCAAACACACGTGTTTTTAAGCCAGAAAGTTGAAAGGGATAGAAATCAGCCCAAAAAGGCTAATAAAAGTACAATTTCAGAGCTGGAAACCACTCCTCTAGTGTTAGATAGGCAGTACAATGCTCATCACTCCCAGTGGTAAGCAGGATTATGCAGATGTTAAGTATGTGTCTACTATTGTTGCATAACGGCATGCCCAGATACTTTGAAGAGGTAGTACTTAATTACTGTATAAGCAGCCATGCATTGATTCCTACATGGATACTGTACTGACAATGTGTGAGGAGAATTTCTTTCAGGGAAAGGAGAGTTTAATACAGCAGCAGGAATTATCACAGTTGCACATGGCCATTACTGGAGATGACTTTAAGACACTTTAGATATGTACTGTGGCTGCTTGTCATCAGCTGCAGTTCCAGTTGGTATGCTATACCCACAGATACTGCACGATATCACAGACATGGACAGAAACACCCCCGTAGAAGAGGATATGCAGAATATGTTCATATGTCTGCATCTTAGTACATGCAGCTAAACAATCTGTAATCCACTACTTTTTGAGGAACTCATACCCTACATACAAGTGGTCTGCCCATGTCCAGAATTTTTTTTTCACTTAGTGTGGTCTGTATCTCTTAAGATGCATATAGTAGATGCTTATACATACAGTCACAAGCAGTGAATGGCATGCCAAGTGCCACTGACAGTTTTTCAGTGTGTGTGAAGGAAGTGATATAATTAGAAATAATACAGGAGCTGGCTGGGGAGGATGGAATCGAGCTATCAGTGTCTGTTAGGCCATCGTTTGGGGGGGCAGCTCATATTAGATAAATAAGAAGTTAGATAGATACATAGATGGATGTATAGGTAGACAGACAGACTGATAGATAAAGACAATTTTACTACTGTGCCAGGTACTTGGATTTGGTATATGCCTGAAATATGATACTTGAGGTTTTAATATAGCTACTCCGCTACTTGGTTTGGTAAGTGGTACAACAGTTAGCACTGTCACCTTACAACAAGAGAGTCTCCGGTTTGATTCCTGGCTGGGCTTCCTTCTTTGCGGAGTCAGCATGTCCTTTCTGCATTTGCGTGGGTTTCCTCTGGGTGCTCTGGTTTTCTGCCACATTCCAAAGACATGTGCCTGGAGCATTTCTCCCGGGCCTCTGTGAAAATGGGCTTTGTCTCAGTTAGACTTTCAAGGTAAACAAATGTTAACTAAATAAATAAAAAGATCTACTCAATATAATGATTTTGTGAATGCAAATGTGTATCACCTGCCTTGTCATGCAATCTACTGTAACTGCTCTTATGAGTGTTTTTTCATCATTCTTTTAGCTTTTTGCATTGTAAACATGTAACCCTGCCTTACACTTAAGTCATGGCTGAAAAGGGTATTCAGACTAGCTCATTTAAACAGTTACAAAATGAATATGTTCTCTTTGGAACCTCATGCTCTGGTATAAGCAGAATGAAGAGGGGAGATCACAGTGGCTGGCAAATCTTGATAAGGTATATTGACTTATTCTGACAACTTAACTCCAGGCCAATATTCCTGATGTTGTTGTGAGCATTCTTGGAAGGTATCTACATGCAACACTTTTGATCAATGTGAACATTCTTCTTTTTAAATTTTGTACTTACATACATCATTTTAATGTAATAATTTCAAGTGATGCACCTCTGTATTTGCTTACTTGTTTTTGAACTTTATTCACTGAGCTGGCTGTAAGTACTATACCTGGGCCTTGACTGATAATGGTCAATGAACAAACTCACCTACCCAGTTATCAAATTGTAAAATAAATTAAATAAAACATGGATCCATATCTGAGAATATTTTACATGATATCTGAGAATATTTTACATGCACAGTGCAAACCCGGTACACATTTCTCTGGTTTAGTGCCTCAGTTATCTTATGTACCAATAACACAACTAGCATGGAGACAGTTTTTTCCTTATTGAAGAAGACTTTTTTATGTAGTACTTGGTTTTCTTTTCTCAAAGCCATTCTCATCCAAATGCAATAATTGCTTAATCTAGAAAACTATTCTGTAACACTGATTAATGGCAGCCTGCAAACACGGTTGACCTAAGTCAGAGAAATGTGCATGTCTGTGGTGTGTCAGTGCACAGAGGTTATATATTCAGCTCAGTAGTGAACTATTGGACATATCTGAGGTTATTGCTGTTGAAAATGTATTGGATGAACTGTATGGCTTATTCAGAAAAGCGACATGAAACTATATACATTGTATTTTCTCGTTATATGGTGCCCACATATTGATTAGTCTCGCAGGTGAGCAAAGAAAATTAAGGCTGTCTGCTGCCAACAAACATCATGCTGTGGTTCTGGGTTTGATTCCCTGTTTCTGTTTCCTGTTACAACACTAAATAAATCTGTTACCTGTGCAGTGTTTCTGTGTCACCTCTGAAATATGCAGTTGTACTTAGTGCGTTTATCCACATAATAATGAATAATGCCAATAGACTATAACTTCAAATTTAACCTTCATATATAGAACAATAGCCCCCCCCAAAAAAAAAAAAAAAAAAAAAAAACAGAAATTTTGAATGCTCTACAGACAAAGGATTTCTCAACATTTCCACTAAAACTAGACTGGCCACAACATACATTTTACTGTCACTCTTACACAGTGTCCCAGTCCTTACTCACCTCCAGTTCACACTACAAAGCAAACTAGAAACCTGCTATAACAGAAGAGCTATGTTTCCCACTGCTGTACTGCTCTCCAGTCTCTCAAATGGCTTGAGTTTCCACACCACTTTACTTGCCTACAACTTATAACTACGTTCAATCTGGTACACACACCAGCAGTCTGTCCTGCATTTAATGCTGTCCTTCATAGCTATCTCCCTAACAGACCTCTAACAGGTCTAACAGAGGATAAACAGCTGCTTATGATCCATAAACCAAACAAATCTCATGTTAAAAGCCTCTTCTTATACTCCGCAGCTAAAAATTCCTTATCTCTCGATATCAAGTCTGTTGCTAGCCTTCCTTCTTTTCAACACAGTGTAAGGGAACATTTATACAAAATTTGGCTCTGTGCATGTATTAATCCAGGCTGAACCTTCTTCAAAATTCCTACCTACCTACATTTTTTCTCTTTTGCCTTCCAAACTCTTAAACTTCCAGCCTTCTCTGTAACATTATTTATCCTACTTCTTAGCTCTTATCTGGTTGAAGCCCTTTAAGACTAAACATTTCATACCAACTTTTTCTTCCCTCGCATTTCCAATCTCTTCTTTATGTTGTAATATTTCCCTAACTCATAATCCCACTGTTTCAGACCATACTCTGCCCTTTTATCACTATTCTCTATACTTAAGTCCTTTCCTATTAACTCATCTTTCTTCTCTATGTGCATTGCTAATATCAATGTCTCAGAATACTCATTCATATCTGTTTTCCTTATCTAAAATCTGTAGTCTGCAACGTAACTGTTTTTCTTTTTCATGAATATCAGTAGCTCCACTGCTTTTAAGAATTCCCTTAAACTTCACCTCTCATCATACTGGATATGCACCTGCACCCTTGATCACAATTCTATTACCTGACCCCCTCCCTAAAACCGTCTCATCCTATCTCTACACCTAGGCTTTTATCCCTTACCTACTTTACATCACCTGCTTCTGCTGACACTTATCCAGTGTCATCCCTACTCTAAGCCTTCTGCCTCCTTCTTTTTCCTTAATACACTCTCCTCTCTCAGCTAACAACTTACCTACCATCTACGTCTTCTACTTCTATACTTCTACCAATTCTTTACTTATTTCACCAAGTTATATAATGTTATATAATTCTGCCATGAGTTTAACAATTCTTTACCTATATCACCATGTTATACAATGTTATCACCTCACTACTGTATGTAATTCTTGCCATATTATTGGATGCTGTTAGTTACTTATCTAATGCCAGTACCTGATATATTCTGTATTATATGTTCTTTTTATGTAATTACATGTGAAGCTTTTCTCCCCGATCCTCCACTGAAAATTGGATCATTTCTGTCCCAGTGGACTTTCCTGGTAAACAAATGCAATAAATAAATAAATAATAAATATTTTATTCTTGTATGACTGTGTGTAATTTGCTGTATCTGGAGCTTTTCTCCATGGGCCTCCACTGAAAACTGGTACTTTCTGATTCAGTTGGACTTATCTAGTAAACAAATATGAATGAATGAATAAATAAATAAATATATATACAAATATCAACATCTGTAAAGCATTACATTTGAGATATTATGTCTCTGACAGAGCCTGCTGCCACTCTGTCAGTCTCAATGGTCCCTGAATATTTCTTTATATATCAGCAAAACTTTACAGTCAATGATCTGTAAGTAACTTACTTAAATTAAGACAATGTTTAAAAACTGTCCCTGACTTTTTCCTTACTTGCTGTCTATGTAACAGCACTTGCCAAGTGCTTTACTGGCTTTAAAAGCCAGAAAAACACTTCATATTTTTTTTTTCATTTTGTAATAGTGCAATGAGTAAGTAAACATTCCACGGTTGTACGGCGGTAGCGTTGTTACCTCAGAGCAAGAGGTTCTCCCGTTCGATTCTCGGCTTGGCTTGGGAGTGCCTTCTGTGTGGAGTCTGCATGTCC
>NC_056728.1:1810748792-1810796292 GCF_019279795.1 Protopterus annectens | reverse complement strand
TATATTCTGTTAATAAATAACAGTCTGTCATTCTCTTGAAATGAAAAAAAAAAAATCCCATTTAAGAAAAGACAAAAAAAAAAAAAAAACAGGAAGAATAAAAAGTAAAAAAACAGGCATTAAAACCAGAAGAGCTCAGTTGATTTGTAATGCAATATCAAATCTTGGAACGTTAATGTTATTTATATAAGTTAGAAACTGTGTGGGAGGGCAGTCCCCTAGTACAACCTGGGCCAAATTTCGTTTCAAATAGAAATGTACACTTTTAAACTCATCACTTCACTGAATTACAGCCAAAGTGACTTACAACAATTCAGTCAAATTTCCCATTGGTGAAATTGAAATCATTGTGACTAAAAACATCAAAATACCCCCCCCCCCAAAAAAAAAAAAATTAAAATAAAATAACAAGTTAACATACTTGGCAATATGGACACCTCATAGATAAAAATCATTTTTTTTTTTTTGCAGATAGGTCTGCTCCAGCAGCTTACATCAGGGGTATTCTGACTCTATGACCCTAAATATACTAAATATCCCAACTCTGAAGTCACACAGACCAGAAGAAATTGGAATGCAGTGGAAACAATACTTTTTCCCTTTATAGCAGGCAGACAACTTTCAAAGTAATGTATCATCATTGTCAAATATGACACAATGTTGCATCTCCATTTTCAATCCTTTTCTTAATTCAGTTGTTCCTATATCACTACATGTGTAAATCCTCAGTGGGTTCCTTCAGCATCGCTGTCACTAAGAGTTTTCTACATTTTTTGCTTACAGCTCTATAGTGCACTGTTAATTTTAAGCTCATTGTGTACTGCATGGAAAGTATTTACATATGCACAAATGCTGCCACTGAATTCCGTATTTGTCATATGTAAAATAAAAACAAAATACAGTGATGGCTTAAGAAAAAATCCAGGAATTCTTATTTCATTTGGCATGTACTGCTGCATACATAAAATCATGTTCGGTACAGCAATTCCAGCTTGACGGTGTGCATTCTTGCTGCGCTCAGAGCAGCCTGTGCACATCACTGTACATTATTCCATTGTTTTCTGGCAATTTTTTTTTTATTACAACTTGGATTTTTTTTTACACATTTGTAATACATTCCTTCTCAAATGTGCCCAGGATATTCTATAGAAAGACATCTAACAACCCTATTAGTTTCTGCACAGTGACATTAGATGTCACAGTGCAAAAAACAATCTCATTCTCTGACATCTGTTGTTCTTGACATTCCTGGCACTGTCATTTGTTTGGGGTTCTGTTCCTGTGCTTCTCTTTAAAAGTCAAGCTGCCTCCTACCCTCTTTCTTTTTGCTTTTCCTAGATCCTGAGAGGTAGAGGAGCATTCCCATTAATTCTTGAAGTTAGAAAGGTAGAAAACTTGTGTTTTACACAGATCTGTTGCGAGTGAGTTCCTTTCTATCTTGTGTATGTTACAGGGTCATTCATACTGAAACTTATATGTGGCTTTTTCTTTGCCATTTAGTTTTTCTACTGTTATAGTAAATATACTGTTATACAACGACCCCCCCCCCCGTTGATATTCAAAAACGTGCACACTGACTGGTCAGCGTGCACATTGTAAATCAGAGTTATAGTAATGGAAAAAGGTCCGGTCACCCGGACTTTTTCCATTACTATAACTCTTTTTTTACAGCAACGGAGAACGCAAGATCTCCGTTGCTTCACACTGTCTCGCTATGTTAAACATGTTTAATATAGTGAGACAGCTTTAAAAAAAACAACAGAGATCTTGCTTTCTCCGTTGCTTTTTTTAAAGCTGTCTCGCTATGTTAAACCCATTTAACATAGCAAAACAGTTTGTAAAAAGCAACAGAGATCTTGCTATCTCCATTGCTTTTGCCCACAGCTCTGATGTACTGCGTAGGCATACGCATCTGCAGTACATCAGAACTACCGCAGAATACCAGACAGCTGCGGAAGGGCAGCAAGGAAGCATTATACAATGCCATTATTTAAGAAAAGTAATTATTTTTTTCTTAAATAATGTCATTATATAATAGCAATAACCCACTTCTGGGTGTGGGTAATGCTGGATTTACCCACGGTTGGCTTTGTTTGGTCACTCGGGCTTCACCCTCGTGACCAAACCACACCAACCGTGGGTAAATCCAGCATTATCCACACCCAGGAGTGGGTTATTGCTATAATATTTAATGGTCCTGTGTTTGCATTTTAGGGAGCGTGATTGGTAGATCGTTTTGTTATGCAGTATAACATTCATGTCTGTCCCAGCACTTGTGGAAGTTGGTATGAATATGAATTCTGAAATTGCTCTCTGGAAGTACTGAAGTGCTTGCTTCAGTGTTTCATGTATGGTACAGTTGTAGCAGGCCAATAGCTACAAATATTCACTTTTTAAAGTAAAGAACTTTTTTTTTGACTCCTTAACCATGGACATCTACAAACATCGAAGACACAATGTACACACTTACATACACTTTGGATGTAACAAGGCAGCAAAAAAGGCTGTACTTTTTTTGGCATTTGTGAGGCATGTAGTGGCTAGGGTGCAAACTGCTGAGTTTGGAGTTAGTGTTCTTATATATCTGTCATTTTATGTCATGGAAAACACTGGAGAAAGTTTGTAGATGTCTTCTGAACATGGGATACTCCATTTTTATTTATTTATTTATTTATTATCAAAATTCCGATTAGAGACAATGGAACTCTATCTTTATTTGTATCTAACAGGACACATCCATTTAGAAAAAGTACAAGTGTTTGTTGCCAAGTTACATTCTGTTTTGCTATCAGTACAGAGGCAAATGTCTGTTAAGTCTTCTGAAACCATATTCCAAAGGGTTATCGGAGCATCTGCCACTCTGACGTGGCCTCTTTCAAACCACATGCCTTGATGAAGTTGCTATATATCCACAAGACAAGCAGTACAAAGGGCATCCATTCTAGGGATATAAGCTTAGTCAATGAATCAAACAGACCATGCCAGAGAGACAGATATGTGTCCCAGAGATTGCCCCTTCTTTGGAACAGGTTTCCTATTCACATTAGGCAGAGACCTTCCCTAGCCCTCTTTAAGACCAATCTGGAACAATGGATAGGGAATCAAAAATTCACACAAGGGGTGGCACCTATGTCCCTTATGGACAGGGGCAATTTGTAAAATCTGTAAAATTCTCAAGGCACAGGCACAAACCCATGACATCCTCCTGTCCCTGGGGGACATATACTGGGTAAATCGGGTTATACTGGCTAGGCTTGTAAAGCCTCCTGAGCATTAGCCTAGTATTCTCCTATTAACCTATATTCAGCTTGACAATAGAACAAACTGTTGATTCCATGGTCAGTCCTTCTTCCAGCCACAAAAAGAAAAAGTTAAGCAAACAGCCTTTTCCACCACAGCAGGCTAGCAATTTGCCTCAGCTGCAGGTGGGTGGCTTTGCTGTACCTAATGGGAGAACATTGAGGTTTCTCAGTCCCTCAGAAAATATTATGAGCTGTTCCAGAGAGAATTACCTGAATATGGACTCATTTCTTCAGTTTTGTCTGCTTTGGAGGATGTCTATGTTACTGCCTGCAGTTTTTCAGACAGTCAGCCAGCTGCCCCTAAAAAGTAAGATAATATATTAAGTTTTTAAACTCTTCCCAAACCTGAGCACTTAGTTAATCCAATCCAACTATTTCTGATCAAATGGGAAGATTACTGATAAGTATGGGAAAGTGTATGCTTCTTCAATTTGATTTTCAGAATTTTGAATTGTCCAGGCTCATAGGTAAAGGTTTGTCCTGACCAATGGGGAAAGTATGAGGAATGTTTTGTCTGCAGTTTCTTGCTGTGAGGAAAAATGTGTTGTAAATAATTTATTTTATTATATTGTTCAAGTCACTACTCATTGTATACAGTGGTTATGACTCTGCTGATTCTTCTTTAAGGGCTATGGCCACTGGTACTGTTCTGAGGAGGTTTCATGGCTGCATTCACGGGACCTTCCAGATGATGTTAAAATGAGAATCGATTTTAAATTCACCTTTATATTGGGATTATGTGTTTGGAAGTCTGCTGCAGAGATTATCTAAAGTGTGATGAAAGGGGTAAGCTGATACTGGGCAAGATTTTTCAGCCCCCCTTTTCAAAATTTTCCAAGGGATTCCCTGACTCCTCATCCAATTTTGATAAGAAATTAAACAAACGGTCTCAACAAATTGCAGGGAGGGTTTCCAACAAGAATTCTGGAAACTCCCAATAACAAACATAAGTCAGAATGACTGTTTAAGAGACCTTGATCCCCCCTCCAACCTTAGCACTCCTTTTAAATTCCAGAAAGACTGAATCTCCACTTTTCTCTTTGACAACAGTTTCAAACAAATGGGTTCTGAAGATCATTCATCAAGGTTACAGATGGCAATGGGAGGAAATTCCTCCTTTCCAGTGAATAATTCCTTATCCTCCAGATTAGACCTTTTTATTTACATCTGTCCTTCATCACGTTGTCCCAGGGATTGATAGAACCAGTTTACCCTTCCTAGGTGGGAAAGAAGTTTTGTTAAAGGATGTTTTTACTGTCAAAGAAAGAAAATGCATGGAGACCAGTTCTGGATCTTTCTTTCCTAAAAACCTGTTTGTGGTAGTGCCCAAATTCAAAATAATGTCACTTCACAACCGGTTACATCTTTTTCCTGATTCAAGTTTCCTTGTAACACTACATTTAAAAGATGCTTATAATCACATCCCTATTCATCCAGATTTCAGGTGTTTCTTAAGGTTTGATGTGTCTGGATCACATTATCAGTTCTATGCCTTACCCTTTGGAATATCCACTGCACAAAGAGTGTTCACAAAGTGTCTAAATCTAGTTATAACTCATTGCGGACTACAGGGCATCCCCATTTTTCCATATTTAGATGACTTGCTTATATCTGCAGATTGCTTTTTCAAAATGTCAGGAACCTCTCTCTTGGGTGAGAGATCTTTTACATAGTTTGGGATTCTAAGAGAACATTCAAAAGTTTTTTTTCTGGGGGGGCGGGTGTGACCAACTTGGTGAGCAGTTAGCAGCACTGTTTTTTAGCTCTGCTTCATTTTGACATCTCTGATGGGATTTTTACAAAAAAAAATTCAACTAGAACATTTCAAAACTTGATGAATTTATAGTTGGACAAATGCTGAAAGATTTACTACAAAAAGTAACAAGTTTAAAATGCTTTTAATTGTTTTTCTGTCAAGAAAACTAGAAAGAACTAATTGTCTAAGAATGAGTCACTCTAAGCCCAGTGTACAGGACAGTGCAATGAAAAAAGACATACAAGCTACACTAAGTAACCTCAATGAGTTATCTGTAAAGACAGATAAATTAGAAAGCAAAATGGACAAGTTTAAAGAGGAATATAAAAAACAAGTTAAAGTGCTGAGTGAATCGCATAAATAACAATTGTCACAAATCTTGAGTATAGATGAGGCAATCAATGATTTTGATGGAAGTTTACTTAAAAATCAGAATAACGGTAAATTTCTTCTGAAACAAAATAACTTATTCTGGGATAAAATAGAAGACTTAGAGAATAGATCTTGGTGGAATAACATCAGGATTTATGAGATTCCTGAAAAAGAAGAGGGGGACAGTATGATTCAATTCCTTAATACCTGGCTGCCTAAATCTTTGAACCTGCCTGAAGCTTTTTCCTTTGGCATCAAAAGGGCACACAGATCACTTTCCAAATCATCTTTAAAAAATACCCACCTTCACCAAGGTCAGTGATCATAAGATTTTTCTCAAGTCAAAAGAAGGATTTTGAATTAAAAGCAGCTAGGATTAATTATCCAGTTAAATTAAAGAAAATACTATAAGATTTGACAATGACTATTCAACATTAGTGATGCCAAGGAGAAAAGCATGTGTGACACTTGTTAAAAAGCTTAAAGTAAAATAATATTAAAGCACAAATCTTGTTTACAGCAAAAATAAGGATTCATCTTCTAGAAGGAAGGAAGATTTTTAACGACTTGGAAGATGCAATGGACTTTATATAGAAAAATAAAATCCTAGAAAAAAAACAGAAGAAATAGACTGGAATCTATCAACCTCTTTGAAAAGAAATGCAACAGGATATGGTTGGTTAATAAAAGACAAAAACAGAAAGACAATCAATGTTTTTCATGGTTATGAATTCTTATTAATTAACAGATGTGCTTGAATACTTATGAACAGGTGCTGAATATTACTTTTTACAAGGTAAATCATTTATTTATTTCCCTACCTCAAATGGGTACTAGTTCCCTTTTTAAAATGTTAGAGTTTGATTCTTTTAAATATATATGAAATTAAAGCCACTTATTTTATTAAAAGTTAATCATTATGATAAACATATGTTAGGTTGCACACTTTCTGATATTTTGACATAGCTGAGTAATGTACTATTATATTTAATACTAGATGCAACAAATGACACTAAAGAGGCATGTTAAGTTACATTCTGGTCCAATAATTTGCTACTGACAGTATACCTGACATGCAATAGCACCCAGACAAGACATGCTATGTTATAAATGAAGTATAAAAAATACAGCTTTTTACATATATAAAAGATATTATTGGAATGACATCAAATAATTAGAGTAACATTCACACTTTTACAAGTTAAACCTGGGTCATACATAACTATCATTCTTTTAATGCAAGTTTATATGCTATGTCTCCTTTAAAAATGACAGTCTGCTTTATATTAAACATATAAAAATACATAAACTAGCCAGATAAGTTTGAAACAATAGTAATCTTTATTAGAACAAACTAATAGACCAAGCGCTTTCACCCGACTAATATTGGGCTTTTTCAAGGACAAATATGTGAGCACTGTTGTGCACATCTTTAAATAATACAATTCATGTCACATGATCAAGTTAATTAACTTATAATTATATCCTACATTACCTAAAGAAACAGTTCACTAAAAAACTAAGCAGTGTGTTAGTCATTCTTTGGAGGCTAAATCCATATATAAATAACATGTATAAGCTTCCAATCAATATGCTAATAAACATACCTTTAAAAAGGAAGTGATATAAACCTTCTGAACAATAAAAATTCTTTTAAAAAGTAATACATAAGGCTTTAAATTTAAGCCACCTGCTGTAATAAATGAGTTCAAAAAAATGTTTTTATTTAATATAATAAAATTTATAACTGTACTAGAAAAAGTAAAATTTTCCTTCGCAAATTCCATAAAATAAATTGGTTAGGAATTCAGTCACTAAAACCTTCACAGTATCCTGAATGACAATAAAGAAGTAAATACAATAAAATTAGTAAAAAGACTAACGAGTTCCAATAACAGATAAAAGGAGGAAATGTATATCTGAACTCCCTGTGTTGCAACCCCTTCCCCTCACTTTATATATAGTTGCAACACAGGGAGTTCAGATATACATTTCCTGCTTTTATTTGTTATTGGAACTCATTAGTCTTTTTACTAATTTTATTGTATTTACTTCTTTATTGTCATTCAGGATACTGTGAAGGTTTTAGTGACTGAATTCCTAACCAATTTATTTTATGGAATTTGCGAAGGAAAATTTTACTTTTTCTAGTACAGTTACAAATTTTATTATATTAAATAAAAACATTTTTTTTAACTCATTTATTACAGCAGGCGGCTTAAATTTAAAGCCTTATGTATTACTTTTTAAAAGAATTTTTATTGTTCAGAAGGTTTATGTCACTTCCTTTTTAAAGGTATGTTTATTAGCATATTGATTGGAAGCTTATACATGTTATTTATATATGGATTTAGCCTCCAAAGAATGACTAACACACTGCTTAGTTTTTTAGTGAACTGTTTCTTTAGGGAATGTAGGATATAATTATAAGTTAATTAACTTGATCATGTGACATGAATTGTATTATTTAAAGATGTGCACAACAGTGCTCACATATCTGTCCTTGAAAAAGCCCGATATTAGTCGGGTGAAAGCGCTTGGTCTATTAGTTTGTTCTAATAAAGATTACTATTGTTTCAAAATTATCTGGCTACCGTTACAATTTGTACTACCTTTTGGACTAATTTCGCTGCTGGCTTTTGGGTCCTGACTTGCAGGGCTGTTTTTTTTATTGGTTCATTTTACTTGCATCTTTTCGAGATATAAAAATACATGCAAATGTGCTGTAGCCAAGGGTCAGTTCATAAGGGCAGCACAGATGGTGTCAGGGTTTGATAATTTTTAGATGTATATGAGACAATAAAGAGTATGTTTCTGGCTAGAGGTTACCCCCTTGGTGTGGTAAATCAACTAATGTACGAAGTGAAAAATAAAAGAGAAAGGGGCTTTTTAATCCAATGTTAGGTCATAGTGAAACACCAATACCTGAAATTTGTGTATCAGCAAGTGATTTAATGGCTGACAATATTACCTCTTATAGTGAACTTAACATCCCTGCACCTGTACATCATCTAGTATAAAACACAACCTTTAGTAGATCCTTTATCACAACTTATAATGCTGATAGTGCAACTATTAGGAGCATTATCCAGAAGAACTGGGCTAGTCTAAGGGAAGACAGGCACATTACTGAGAAAGTGGGAGGTACACTGCACATAACATACAGAAGGGGTTGTAATTTTAAAAACATTGTGGAACATTTTAACCAAACATCCACACATAATAGTAACAAAATTCATCACATGTCTAAATGTGGATGCTGTTCCATCTGCCCCTACATTTTGATGGGTGAACAGTTTGTTATAAAGAACTTTACATTTTATATAAAAGGAGCATTTACCTGTCTGACAGGAGGGGTAGTATAAGCTGTACTCCATCAACATTGCCCTGTATTCTACATAGTCAAAACTGAGCGCAAGTTCAAATAAAGAATTGCTGAACATCTATACGACATTAAGAAAAGGAAAACAAACAATGCACTAGCCAAATACTTAATGGAATGGCCAGACCACATTTTTAAATTTGCAATTATGGAAAAGGTAACCCCAAGTGAACGTGGTGGCCTATGACAACTTAAGTTGGAAGAACATGAGTTATACTGGCAGCTCACATTTAATGCAAGTTCTTGGCCAGGGATTAATTACCAGATTTCTATTAACTGTCTTTTAAAACTAAGAGCTTTAGATAGATGATATATCTACCTTTTTATCAGACATTTTTTTAGTATAGAATGTACTACTTAATGATTGCTCTTACATAAAACTATTATTGTTTGATAAAACAAAGTTTTACAGGTTGATGTATTCAGATATTCAGCCTTTGATTTTTGTTTACTTCAGTGTTGAACTTATTGAATATGTTGCCTTAATGCATGATGTGTTCAGGGGATTAGGCTGTCACATGACTTAAAGATGATCACATGATTTTACAAGTTTTTGGCTGTCACATGATTTTAAGCTGAACACATGATTTTAAAAGCTTTGGCTATCACATGATTTTAAGCTGATCACATGATTTTAAACAAGTTATCACATGACCTTTTAGAATTATGCCTAAACAGTGTGTGTGTGTGTTTGGTTCACTTCTTCTTGAGAAGTTTTTTTATAAAATAAAAGCGCTAACATTACATTTTAAGTTGTTGAGCTGGATTTGTCAGAATCTCTGTGGCCTTGCATGTGTTTTTTATCAGTCTTTCTTCTGTTTTGGTTTGGTTTATATTAATCATCTCATAAAATTTATTTATTTAAATGCAATAGCTTTTTAATGGTTAAAATACTTTGAAATTGTTTGTGGTGTTTTTATTTTGGTGGTTTGAAGGATTAATGTGTAATGTAGAGCTGGCTTAGATTCACTTGAGAGCATTTTTATGTGGATTGTAACTGATGGACTGTTCATTTTTAAGCCCTTATCATGAAAACCAGCTTAAAACAACTTAGAGTCATGGGCACTTTTGTGATGATCCCGTAATTCTGAAAATTCTAAGAACTGTCCAGGTTACTTCTTCCTGTCTAAAAGTAAATAATCATACTATTTTGAATCATAAGCAAAAGACAGTGAATTGCTTTCTAAACCACTGTCAGTTATTACATAGTTCTGAATGCTTGCTACTGATAGTATACTTGACATGCAATAGCATCCAGAAAAGTTATGCGCTGTTATAAACAAAGTATAAAAAATATAGTTTCTTACTTATATAAAAGTTATTATTGGAATGACATCAAATAATAAGAGTAAAACTCATGCTTTAACAAGTTAAACCTGGATCACACATAACTGTCATTCGTTTAATGCAAGTTTATATGTTATGTCTCTTTTAAAATATGAAGGTCTGCTTTATATTAAACATTTCATACAAATAGTGCTTACTGAATCATTAAATGTTATTTCTTTAAATAAAATAGCTTTTTAGTAGTTAACATACACTGAATTTTTTTAATGGTTTGGAAAAGTTTGAGGGCTTGATGTATAATATAGAGATGGCTTAGATTCACTCATGAATGTTTTTGTGTGAATTGTAGCTGATAAACTATTCATTTGCAAGCCCTTGAGGACCAGCTTGAAGCAGCTTAATTAGAGTCATGAGCACTTTTGTGATGCTGTTGGAGTTCTAAAATACTAAGAACTGTCCAGGTTACTTCTTCTTGTCTAAAAGTAAATAATAATAATATTTTGGATAATATACTAAGATGTCAATGAATGCAAGTTAGATAATAAGCAAAAGACAATGAGTTGCATTCTAAACCACTGTCAGTTATTACATAGTTCTGAATGCATGCAGTACACCAAAAGGATAGTTTATATACTAGCCTATAGAAAGACACTTATGATAAAATATTAGTATTCTGTTTCTCTGTTATTACCTCTTTTCAATGATAACAAAACTTAATATCTCAGAACAATGTATTATGGAAAGTTTGAATCTTAAAGGGGAAGATTTTTTCAGATGTTTTAGATACTATTAGACATAAAATTAATGAAAAAACAGGACTGATTCTAACAGTAGTACTCGATTAAAGTGTATCAAATATATAAAAGGTAAATATAAATGTTCTATTATATGATATTCTACACTAGGATTATAGCTAAAATATAAAACCTAGGAATATAGTAATAGTAAAAGACATAGTATACAAACAGAAATAGAGATCAGAATAAGTATGTATATAGTTAAAGAATTTAAATATGTCTATAAGGGTGGAGGCTGGCATAGTGGATAAGGTGTTCACCTTATAGGCACAAGGTGCAACGTTTGATTCTCACATGGAGTAATTGGCTGGGCTTCAAAAGGTCCACAAGGGCAGTTAGCATGGTACTAATTTATGAACTTATAATCCTATGAACAACTTTATACATAGCAAATAAAATAGAAAAAAATATATAAATCATCTGACCTATAAATTATTAAATATGAAAATAACAACTGACTTCCTCCCTGTAGTAGAGCAGGGAGATAATGGGAGGTACAGGGAAAGATGATTATAGAGATATTCAGTTTGGTCAACTTATAAGAAATATTCTGAACACCTGTTTAACTTTTCTTATTCATAACTCATTGATGGGCTTTTTTTAAGATGGATGCATACTAAAAATATGAGACACATTAATATGAGTCAGAAGCATGAGTTAAGCATCATTAGTCTAATGGAGAGTTTGAGAGGTAGTTTGTTCATCTTTTTCAACAAACTAAGAATACGTTATTTCATTGTAGAATGTTTTAGGGTTATGTCATTAGATAATGTTTTATTTATTTCAAATGTTTTATCCATAGCTGAAGATTTCATATTATTATATATAAAGTATATAAGGTCTGTAGATAAATGGAATTTCATTATACTTGTTTTTTTTTCTCTCTTATAAAACTGTCTGACTTTAAATACATACCTGTTAATATTACTGGATTGAATAATTCAGTAAAGGGAGAGTCTGTTCAAATACTAGCAATTACATAAAGCTCAAATAGTATTTATACAGGAAACACATTTACTTAATAAAGATGTAAATAAACTTTCATTAAGAATTATTTAGTTTTAGCAGGTTCTGGCTTTTGACATGGGAGAAGAGGCACCCTCATTTTATGGAAGATATCACCATTAATACTTAAAGTAATAGACACCTATGTTGACAAAAATGGTATGTTAAGCATTGTTATCACTGAGTGAAACAGAAAACTATATACATTGGTGAACTTTTATTGGATTCCAGGGGTTGGAGCTAATGATGCAAAAAATTATTAGACACTATAGCCTATTATATGAAAGGTGAAGTTGTAATAGCTGGTGATTTTAATTATATTTTATCGGACAAATACTTCACTGCAGATAGAAAGCTGAGAATCACATCTTCAGTCAAACACTTAACAATTTGTGAAAATCAAATGAATTTAAAGTATATATATATATATATATATATATATATATATATATATATATACACTAAGAAAAACAAACTCAATTCGATTTACCCATTTTTATACAGATATGGAACACAAATATTGAAAAATTTTTGTCTCAAACAATCTGTTATCACATATCAAAGAATGTTCAATAGCTTTCTGTCCATTATCTGACCATAATGTTATAATCTTTAACATTATTTTAAAAACTGACAATGTAATACATCACAGGGGAGGCATTTTTGGTGACACTAAAGTTAAATCTAAAACCAAATGACATTATCAGTCACTCTAAACTTAAATACAAAATATTTTGAAATTCTAAATCATAAAGTTTCAATAAGCCTGGAAAAACTTAAACTTCAGGCATATTCAGTAAACCCTTTAAGCTTGCATAAACTTGTTCTTAGATCAAAGAAAGTGATTAAACTAAGACATATAATAGAAATTATAACACATATAAATAATAAAAAAGAAAGAACAGATATTAAAGGTATTTTGAGGGCTTTAAAATATTTTATGAAAATATAAATAATAATAATAATAATAATAATAATAATAATACAAATAACCTAGATAATGATGATGTATTTTGAAACTTTCCTAAGGGGAAATATAAATAATAAAATAAGGGAACAAATACAAAACTTGATAGACCATTCACTTTAACAGAAATAAAAGATTAAATGAAAACGTTAAAAAATAATAAGGCTTATATGGTCTTATACCAGAACTATATAAAATTCTACTGGATGATGCAGTTACAATATTAGATAAGGTCTATAGAGAAGTAATAACAACTGGTAAAGTCCCCATTATAGAAATATTCCCTGATATCACCTATTTTAAAACAAGATAAGGATCCTACAAAGTACTCATCAAACAGACCCATTTCATTTTAAATGTGGACTATAAGATGCTCATGTCCATTTTAGCTAACAGAATTTATCTACTTATACCTAAACTAATTAACAATGAAACAATCAAACTGGATTTATTTTAAATAGACAAGTACAGGATAATATAATAAGAATAGATACATTAATAGACTATGCAAATAAAAGTAAAAAAAGAAATTGTGATCATTATTCTAGACTGAGATAATTAGCCACACCTGTTTAAAACACTTAAAGTATATAATTTCTCACTTGAGCTAACTGCATTAATTTCTAAGTTATAAAAATAACTCTTGTGCTTATATTAAAATATGTTCTTTTCATTCTAATTCCTTTAAATTACAAAAGGCACAAACAAGGCTGTCCATTATTGCCATGACTTTTTGCATTAGCTATAGAGCCCTTTGCTAATAGTATTAGATCCAATAAGAACATTAATGGTATCAAAATAAAAGAAGATTTTGAACAAAAGATTCAGCTCTTTGCTGATGATATTTTCTAATAATTGGAAATACAGAGAATTCATTAGAACATATAATTAATTCTATGAGTCAGTTGGAAGAAATCTGAAACTTAAAATGTAATCATAATAAAACAAGTACATTATTAATTAATAAAACATTTTAAAAAATCATACAAAAATATTCTACCTTCAATTGGAATGGCAATCAAATGAAATGTCTTGGTATAACTATTATGTCTAATAGTAAAGAAATGATACAAACCAACCTTCAACAGGTTGTTGATAACATTTTTAGTTTAGTCACAAATTGGAACAAACTCTTCTTTACCATGGAAGAACAATTAATGTTTATTAAGATGGTAATTCTCCCTAAGATATTGTTTGTCTTACAATATTTGCTACAGTCTCCACCAAAAAAATTATGAAAAAGATACAAAAAAATTCTACTTAATTTTTGGCATCCTAATAAACCAAGAGTTTCCTTTGATTGTTCCAGAAAAGGTTGGGATAATGGTGGAATAGGATTCCCTGATATTCAATTGTATGATAATTTAACTGTTATAAAAATGATAGTGTTGTGGATGAATTCATCTTATGATTCAAAATGGGAACAAACACATCAAGAAATATTATTAGTAAATAATAAATATATTACAGCCAGTCATAAAAAAATAGTTTCTAATAGTTTTATCTGGTTATAAATTTTTTTGCATAAATGGAATTATACCCTCTTCTCAGATTCCCTACTTAAATATCATTTCCTCCTTCTAAAAGGTCACATATTCTAAGCATTGTATTAAAGACTTAATATTTTCTACATTTCCAACTACATATATAAATGACTGCTTAGAAACTTATAACTTCAACAAAATGCTACCACTGAAACAACAAAGTAACTCTATATATACTGTTGAAGATATATATATTTATATATATATATATATATATATATATATATATATATATATATATATATATAGATCTAGGACTGTTGAATGAAAGTTCAACAGTCCGACTCTACTATCACCAAGCACACTTTAGCGAAAGCGCTTTCACTGAAAAAGCGCTTTCACTAAAGTGTGCTAAACAAAACAAAAACATTAAATTAACGTTTTTGCAGGGGGCAAGCCCCCCTGCACCCCCCACACTCCCCTACTTTAATATTCTCACTCCGAGATCGCACTATAGTGGGGAAAAGGGAATTTTCCCTTATCTGCACCGTAGTATGACTTCCAACAGGCATACTTACGCAGAAGTGCTTCTTCGGTGAAAAGCACTTTCGCGTAAGTATGCCCGGCCGTTAGTGATTTGGTGATATTTTCATTCAGGGATCAGTACGGAACCCATATATATATATATATATATATATATATATATATATATATATATATATACTGTTGAAGATTTAAGGTCCAAATACAATCAAGATTCTGAGAATTAGTTAATTTTACAAATATTTAGAGTCTTTATGAATACAAAGATGAATAAGATACTTAACCTAGATAAGAAATCATTCCTCAAATTATTTTAATTCTTAATGAAAATCAATAATAATGCAATGAAAAATAAATCATATTTGTCACAAATGTATAAAATTCTTAAGTTATATTTCACATATTTAGATAATTCCTGTCAGAACTACTCCTCAAAAATTAATAATGAAAACTTCTCTGAAGAATACAAGAAAACAATATTAAAAGCTACAGATAAAACAACATCATCATTATATTTGAAAATGTTCACTTTAAAATTCTTACACAGAGCTTTTGTCACTCCTAACAAAATTACAATTATGTATAAATCAAACAGAATTAAATGCTGGAGATGTGATTATGAAATAATAGTGACTGGATGCATATGGTATATAAAAGTGAAGTCATCTCCCCTATTTGAAAAGAAATTAATAACTTCATTCAAGCTCTATGGTCAGATAAATGTAATATGTCTAAATCTTTAGTTTTATTTAATGCTCTGATTCCTGCGATAATTCCAAAAACCCAAATGTCTCTTCTTTGGTATATTCTTGCTATAACCAGAAAAGTAATTACTAAAAAAATGGAAAAGTAAAGTTACCTCTTCTAGTGTTGAATTTACTATGATAAAAATTGTTTTCAGTGGTGAATTGTATATTATAAAGAGGAGAACTTCTAATATTATACATTCATATAAATCGTGGCTTAAACTTAAAGACTTGCTTGAAAAATATTAATTGATGTTGTTATGTAAAACTTTGATGTATTGATCAGCTGTGGACCTATGTAAATAGTTATTTGTTTGTTTTATAATTTGTTTATTTATTGTTTTAAAATCAGTTTTTTAAAAAATTTAAAAACGTTTTTCCTTGACTCATTCTTAAAGGATTCCATTTCTAGGATATTGACTAGATATCATAGTTCAAAGAGCTTTTCTTCCACAGGAAAAAATATGTTTATATGTAGATCTATTTCTAGGATTTTCCAAGCAGGCATCTGTCACTGTGAGGGAATACCTCAGGACTTTGGGTATCATGGCTTCTATGATTCTCATGATACCCTTGGCAAGACTCCACATGAAAAAGATATAGTGGTATCTGAAGTCTATTGGGTCCCAACACCAACACCCTTTTCTTTTCAAATCCCAGTGCTGGGATTTGTCAGAAAATAAATCACTCAGTGAAGACAATAGATATCCCTTTTCAAGGCTAGTTATTCTCTGTTTTTTTCAATATTTGTGTAAGCTACTTTCTTATGGACTTTCTTACCCCTCTGTCAAGGTTCATTTAGAGGCCATTTCAACATGTTTGCAAATGGATTCTCCTCTTTCAATGGAATCTCGTGTCAAAATGTTTTTGAAAGGAGTTTTGAAGAAGAGACTTCAAAGAAAAATGGTGGCCCCCTCCTTGGGATCTTAATTTTGTGTTGGAGAAGCTTACATTTGTTCCACTTGATCCAGCTAACCATGCTGGTTTGAGGTTATTAACATAGAAAACAGCTTTACTGATTACTCTGACCTCTGCAAAAAGAATATTTGAGTTGCAAGCTCTTATGGTGAGTCATTTCTACCTCATTTTCCACAGGGACAGGGTTTCTTTGAGAACTAATTGCTATTTTATGGCTAAGGTGGTATCCAAGTTTACTTTAAGCCAAATTATACAAATCGTTCTTTCCTGATCCCAGAAATGAGGGAGAAAGGATGTTCACAGACAATTCAGGTACTATCAACATTTGAACAGTAGATGTTCAAATGATAACTGCTACAGTAGACACCCCCTCCCTCCATCCCCCCCTTTTTTAATTGTGTTTATCCAGTTCTGGGTGCAGTTGTTTATTTTTTGTCCTTCCTAGCATTGCTCTTTCAGGGCTCACCCTCTCTTTTCCATTGGCAGAAAAGCTCTGAAAGGCTTGGTGCCCATCCTTCTCTTTTTGTCATCTCAGCTCGAGCTGCCAAACAGCTTGGGCATGTGGAACATGCCCCGAAGCTTTGAAAGCTGGCCAGCTGTTATATTCTTGGCAGGATATAACCCCATATAGATAAGGGTACTGCAGCAGTAATCACTCAAACATCTACTGTCATGATACGTTTACTTACACCACTGCATTTTACCTCATCACAGGTGTTATTCTCCTATTGTATGTTAAAATTCCTCACAAGTATTAGTTCATGAAAAACAGTGTTTGGCTTCTCAGACTAGACAGGTGAGTAGCAGATCTGTGACTTTATTTATTTTAATGCATCTGATACTTAGACATTTTTGAACGCTTCTTAGGTTGGTACTAGGCTATCAGCCCTAGGGCCTATACAGGCCTAGCCATAACAATTCCCTGGATATTACTTCCCGTGATATTTACTTCCCTGGACCCCTGTTTAGCAGGGTGACTGACATGATAACTGGGGTGAATTTCCTATCTCCCATCCAATCGTCAAGGTTCCTTTTGAAGAGTGCCAAGGAGGCACTCTGCTTGACATGTATGGGCAGTCTACTCCAGAGTACGGGGAGTCTCTGGGTCAGGAACCTATTCCTCCAGCATGTTTTGTTCATTGTGATGACAAGGTTTAGATCCCTGGAGCGTGTGACTCTGAGAGATTGGGATTTATTTAAGTGGAGCATGTCCAACAGCTCAGGGTTTGACATGGCCTTGTATGTTAAGCAGAGATCGCCTCTGAGTAGACGATATGCCACAGAGTATAGCTGGAGTTTTTTTAGGTGGTCAGTATAGGGCATCTGCTTTAGGCATGTGATTCTTTTAGTGAGGTATTTCTGCAGCCTTTCCAGCTGTTGCAGATGTCTTTTGAGGTTCATACCAAACAGGGCGTTGTACTCTGTAATGGGTCTAATGAGGGATGAGTACAGTGGGACAATGACCTCCTTTTTTCTGGATGAAAAGCCCTTAGTGATGAGGTGTGCCACATAGAATGATTTCCTGACTGTTGAGGCAATGTGGTTATCGAAGGTGAGACCACTGTCCACCTGTGTCCCTAAGTGTCTCATCACACTTTCAGTGTTTAGTGTACTGCCACCTATGTGGTAATTCATGGGTACATGGTTTTTCTCAAAGGGGATAACTATACATTTCTTGGCATTAAGCTTGAGTCCATGGCTCTGGCACAAAGCATCTGTTTCTGTAAGGCCCTTTTGTAGAATATCCACATAATTTCGGGATTCAATAATGGCTCCCAGTTTGCAGTCATCTACGAACTTTGTTAGCCAGAGTCCCTTAGTGTTGCCCTGTACCTCAGAGAAGTAGATGCCAGACAAGAGCAGTCCCAGGACTAAACCCTGAGGTACACCACTTGTCTGGAGCTGGATTTGGAGTTGGCTACTTTTACAGTCTAGGTTCTGTCAGTAAGCCAGTTGGCAGCTCTTCATGTGACGTAGGGATTTATGCCCAGCTTAGTAAGTTTATCTATGATTCCAGAGTGGGGGATGGTGTCAAAGGCCTTTGCAAGGTCCAGATACGCTGTGTGGATTGCCTTACCCTCATCCACAGCTCTGGAGACTGATTCGAAGAAGTCAATCAGGTTCAGGAGACAAGATCGACCCTTCATGAACCCAAACTGGGAGGGGTCCAGTGTTTGAAGGTTGCCAATGTCTTTGTTTATAAGTTCCATGATAATGCGTTCCATGCCTTTGCAGATCAGGCTTGTCAGACTGATGGGGCGGTAGTTCCTGGGATCCAAGGTGGATCCCCCCTTGTGGAGTGGGATAACTGTAGCTGTGCACCACTCAGTGGGCACGAAGCCTGAGGTGAGGCTATGATTAAACATGACACTTAGGTGAGGTGCCATTTCATTTTGTAGTTCATGTAGTACACAACCCGGGATGTCATCTGGTCCCATGGATGCTGTATTCTTAGCTTTGGAGAGTGTGGTTTCTACCTGTGTGGCTGTGATTACTGGAATTTGGCAATCTTTTGGTATTGAGATGGGCCCTTTAGGGGGTGAGAGGGGGGTAAATTCTGCACTAAATTGCTCTACCAGGATACTGGCAATATCTTCGGGATCAGTATATTTAATGCCATTCTGTTGTAGCTCAGAGCATATCTGAGCACTGCCAATTAGATTCTTGACATAACTATAGAATGCCTTGTGGTTGTCTTTGGAATTTTTGGCAATTTTATTTTTGTAACTAGCTTTGGAGGATTTTATGAGGGATCTCAGCTTCTTACTGAGGCTGGTAAGGGAGTTTTTTGCATCCTGGGAGTTTCCTCTTATCTGCAACAGTTTCTTTCTTCTGTTATATAGTTTGTCTATGGCAGGGGACCACCAGATTGGCTTCCTTTCTTTGGAGGACAGCATCTTGGTTCTATTTGGGATGGCACGATTCATGCACGAGTGAATGTGTTCATACAGTGCCTTAGTGTAGGATTCAGCAGTCGACCTTTCAGCTCCCATCTGCATGGGTGTCATGAAGTTTGTCACTTCTGACTTAGGTAGCATGAAGTTGGCTTTGGAGAATTTTTTTACGGAGGTTTCCTTACTGGGGTTGGGGGTGGGATGTGGCTGTCAAGGGTGATTTGTTTATGGTCAGACCTAACCAATGAGAGGGTGACCACTGATGTGGAGCATCTATGTTCCATGTTGGTAATGACCAGGTCTAGGATATTGGAGCCCCGGATGGCACAATGGATTAGTTGATCCAGGGCATTGGAATTTATGAATTACGAGAACCGTTGGGAAAAGGTGTTGGTACCCAAGTAGTTTTCCCAGTTAATGGCAGGGTAGTTGAAATCACCCAGTATTAGGGTGTTTGGTTGTATCTTAATATTGTCCAGTATGGTTAGAAAGGTGTAGTGAGAATCTTGGGGCATGGTGGGGGATCTGTAGCAATCTACAATTTGGATTGCAGTCTTACCTAGTGTTAGTTGCACCTGGAGAATTTCAGATGCATTGTGTTGGGAAACTAGCCTGGAGGTGTGAATATCCTTGGTGAATATGGACACTCCTCCACCTTTAGTGTTTCAGTCTTGGTTTGGTGGCCGAAAATTGTGGTAAGAGTTGTAGCCTGGTATTGCAGACATGCTCTCTGGAGCCTTGAACCAGGTCTCAGTTACTGCACAGATATCGGTGTTCTCCATTTTTAGGAGTGCCTCGAGAGAGTGCATTTTGAGGTTTAGACTTCTAGCATTGAGTAGCCTTACCTTCAGATTTTGCATGCTTGTATCTGTTATGGTGGTGGTTTTGTCATTTGAACCTTGCCTAAAAAAGGCACTATAGGGGTGGCAAGAGCTTTAGCCAGTAACCTGAATCCCAGAGGTGACAGGTACAGACCATCTCTGGCAAAGCATTGTGGTTTGTCGATCATGTCATCCCAGGCAGACAGATACTGGATCCCCTGTGAATGACACCAGAATCTTAAGCATAAAGAAGTCCCGAGGGCCAATTGTGGTCAAGTACGTCTCTCGGTGTCTCCCCTGGGGGGGTAAGGATGAAGTAGCTGCTGCATTTGGTGTTCATTGGGGTAGCAAATAGATCACAGCAAGGCTGTCCCCATTTGCGGAAAATCTGTTCCGCAATTTTCTGATTCAGAGACCACTCATGAGGCGTCAAGATTGCCCTGCTGAGCTTGTCGGCTATCACATTGGTTCTCCCCAGGATATGCTTTGCAACTAGAAAGCATTGGGAAGATATTGCCCCCTGCCAAACACGTAGAGCCTCTTGACATAGAGGGTAGGATCTTGTTCCCCCTTGTTTGTTTATATACCATACTACTGACATATTGTCCAATTAGATTGCTATTGCCCCTAGAAGAAGAAAGTCGTGAAGTGCTTGCAATGTTAGTAGCATTGCTCTCATCTCTAGAACATTGATATGCAAGTGAGCCTCATGTTCTTGCCATGTGCCTTGGACTGCCCTTCCTAGATAATGCCCCCTCACCCTATCTGGGAGGCATCTGTGGTCACAGTAGCAATGGGTTGGTGAGGAATGAATGGTCTCCCTATCGTTAGTTGATTGGACTGGATACACCAATGAAGGTCCTTTTTGCAATATTCCATTATTAAAAAGGGATGAGAAAGAGGCAGTTGCTGAAGAGACCACTGGGAAAAGAGTAGCCACTGTAGAATTCTCATATGTAGTCTGGCTAACGGAACTAGAGTTATGGTAGTTGCCATGGTTCCCATTAGTTTGAGCACTGTCTTCGCATTGACCTTGTGTTGGGGAAGCAGGCTGTATATTTGTTGCCTTAGATTTTGCACTCTGTCTGAAGGAACGTGAGCCATCATTGTGACTGTGTCTATTTCTGTGCCTATAAAAGTCACATATTGTGAGGGCGACAAGACAGACTTTTTCCAATATATAGTGATGCCTAGCTGAGTACAGACTTGGATGGTTGAATCCTTGGCCTGTAGAAGTAGGTGCCTCGTGGTGGCTGTCAGGAGCCAGTCATCCAGGTATGAAAACACTTGGAATCCAGGACGTCTCAAGTGAGCCATTACTACCGCCATGCATTTGGTGAACACCCTGGGGGCTGTGGTGAGACCAAATGGCAGAGCATGAAATTGGTAATGACTGGCTCCCAGCCAGAAGTGTAAATGACTCCTTGATGCTCTGTCCATTTTTATGTGGTAGTACGCATCTTGGAGGTCTGTGGAGCATATCCAATTGTCTTTCACTAATAGAGGGAGTATAGACTGCAGTGTTACCATTCGGAACTTGGACTTCTTCACTGATTCATTTAACTTGCTGAGATCCAAGATGGGCCTCCAGTCCCCTGTTCATTTTGGCACTAAAAAGAATCTGGAGTAAGTTCCAAATCCTATCTGTTCTGCGGGGATGGTTTGGATGACTCTCTTTTGAAGCAACTTTTGGACTTCTATAGTTGCTTGATCCCTGTGATTGGGTGGAACTTCTGGGATTCTCTTGGTTAGATGAGGTGGAAAAGAGAAGGGTAAGGAGTATCCTCTGGAAATTATCCTTTGTATCCACTTGTCTTGTGTGATGTCATGCCAGGCTTCTGGGTACAAAGATAAGCGACCCCCGACTGACTCCAGAGATGTGCAGCCGGGCCTCATATCAGGAGCGCTGATAGGGATGTCCTCAAAAAGAATCGCTGTCACCCTAGTTTTGCAGACCCCCCCCCCACCTCTAGGGCAAAGTCTACCACTATTTCCTCCTCCTCTGCCTCTGGAGAAGGAATCACCTTGTGCATCTGGGAAAAATCTCTGAGATTTCTTGAACCACATTTTTCCCCCTCTCTGACCTTTAGGGTATGGTCTAGAAGGGATGGAAAAATGTACTCCCATGGCAGAGAGAGTCTTCCCTTCCTGCTCGCATCTGGTGAGTGTGTCTTTTACCTTTGGTCCAAACAGAGAGGAACCATCAAAGGGGGCATTGGTAAATGTAGATTTGAAGGGCTCTGCAAAGTTACTCAAGTGCATCCAGGAGTGTCTCCTAAGGGAAACTCCTGAACCCGCTGCCCTACTCACTCCATCTGCTGTGTAAGATATCAGCCTCATGGAGGAGTTAACAATAGAGTTTAAGGTGGACAACTGAGCAGTAACCTTCTCAGGGTCTCCTTCAGTTAAAGTACTTTGGGGAGTATCTCCCAGCTCTTTTAGGAGATCTCTTTGAAGCCAAATGAAATGGGTGAGGTCATTCAGCGATTTGACTGTAAGAGCCGCAGAAGAAAAAATATGCTTCCCGTATCTATCCATCATTCGAGACTCTTTGTTCAGTGGGTGAACAGATGAGGATGTCTCTGCTAGTTCCTTCTTTGTGGCTGCTGCCACTACCATGGCATCTGCAGGCACACCTTTGGTTAGAAACTCCTTTTCCTTAGGAGCTGAAAGGAATTTGTTCGGCCTTCTAGGGACTGGTTCCACGGTTTCAGGAGTTTCCCACACCTTTCAACTCACCAAATCTAACAGCTCATCAAAAGGTGGAGACACTCAAGAGGCTGAAGGTTGAGACCCGAAAGCCTTCAGGTACACTGACTCCTCATCAGAAGGTGGGCCAGCTGCCTCTCTGTTTCAGGATCTCTAAGATATCTACAAAGGAGATATCATCAGAGGATGACCTAGGGGACCCTTCTGACTACTCAAGGTCAGTGTCAGAGGTGATGGACTCATCAGGGGAGTCTACATGCTTCCTATTGCAAGTTTTCAAACACGGAGGCTCCTCAGAAGGGCATTTTGGGGAGGTCTCCAAAGACTGGAGGCCACCCAAGGAGGGGTCCTGAGGCTGCGGGTCTCTGCTGTCATGAGAGAGGGATGGTGCTGAGACAGAGGTCGGGGTTCAAGGGGGAAGAACATCGGTACCCTTGTGTAGAGCTAAAGATCTAGACAGCATGCTCCTCATCATCTCGAAGGCAGATTCCTTCCAGCTCTGAGGACACCACCGGTTCCAAAGAAGCAGAAGTAGCCCCCAGCTCTGGAGCGATCGGCTCTGAGACAGATGTAGGATCTGAGCTCAGCCAAGCCGACAATCCGAGATGTAGGCTCAGAACTGAAGAAGTTCGGGTCCAAGCATCCTCATTGAGGCCGACTGGTGAGCTTCGGCTCCTAGACACCAGGGACGACACCGGAGGTGTCAGAGTGGAACTCGGCTCCGAGAAAACCACTTGGGGTGCTGGAACCAACGGTTCCACAACAAAAGGCACCGATAGATCTGGCTCTGAAAGACCAGCATGGCTTGGAGGAAGAACAGAAGCAGGTAATACAACCTTAGACAGCTCCGGAACTGATTTGGTCAGAGCCAACAACAATTTTGCTAGCGTCGACAACTCCAAAAGTCTACGCACTACCCTCTCAACATCCTCATCAGAGAGACTCCTGGAGGATCTGGAAGACAAGGTAGGGGATTGAGATCTCTGAAAAATTGGAAATCTAAGTGTTGGGGATACCGATAGTAAGTCTTTTGACCGGCTCTGAGGTATGGATTCAGCTATAGGCTCCGAAAAACTTGGGGCCAAAACTGGAAGGTTTATATCAATAACCTCAACTGGCACCGAAGGCAGAGGAGCTGAAGAGGTAGAAGGTTTGACAACTTTGGCAACTTTCTCTGGCGGTCCTGATTTGTCAGTTGGTGTTGGAGACTGTCTTTTTACCGACTTAACCTTCTCTTTTTTTGAAGAGGGAGACCTGGAGTGAGAACAGGAAGAACTAGCTAAATCCTCCTCAAAGGAAGGTTTAATGAGACCTTTCAAAATCAGTTTGTTCTTCCAATCCTGGAGAACCCAGAAACTAAAAGAATGGCAAAAGGTATATTTCTCCTGTAGATGTATGCCTCCCAAACAATAAACACAAATACTACGCCTGTCAGTGAGGGACCTTTTTTGTGAACATTCATGACATTTCTTAAAACCCGAAGGTTTCTGGTCTTTAGATTCCTTAGACATAACTACCACAAACAACGACAACAGACTATAATAGTAAACCGCAAAAAAACAAGAAGAAGAAGAGAGGACAAGGTCCTCTAACTTAAACGAGCCTAGCCCTGCTCAAGAAACAACACATAAGGGGGAAGGGCAATAGAGGACTAGGTCCTCTAACTTAAATGGGCCTAGCCCTGAACAGAGGGGTAGGCGAGATAGAGAAGAAACGAGCAACAGTAAGGCAAAAATAGGTCCTCTAACTAAAAACGGACCTATGCCTGAGAAAGATTGACAATAACTAGCACAACAAATAGGAAAATAATTTTCTTGGGTGGCGAGAGCCAGGGTACCTTTTTAGCTAGGCTTATATAGGCCCTAGGGCTAATAGCCTAGTACCTACCTATGAACAATGATGAAGGGATACCACTAAAGAAAGGCTTGCAGAAGCAATGGCCAACAATTAGCAACAATAATTAGCAATAAAAATTCAGAAAAAAACTAACTAACTACTAGCAAGTTAACAACAGTAAGCTATTAATAATAAACTAACTTTACAGCAGAAAAGAACACTATAAATATTGGAAGAAAAAAATATTCCACCTTAGCCACGGCCAAGAAAGAGAATACTTCTGAACTCGTAGAGTGGCAAACGAGATCTGGGGATTGTTAGTAATGCATTATGGGATACCTACCTTGCCACTAGCAAACAGAGATTTTGAGCTTTGTAATCAGCTGAGTTGGAGCTGCGGATTGGCTCTGAACACATATGTAAGAATGAGGGCGAGATAGGACTACAGAACATCATTGGTTAGGTAGCTGTCACACCATTTTGGGTTGAATGGTAATATAGGTTTACGAGTATAGAGCAGGTAATTGCTTTACCACTGGTTCTGTTTATGTGAAGGATAAGTTGTGGAAGGTAGAAAGATTTTCTAACCACCACCACAGAGACATGAGGGTCAGTGTATGCTGAGGAATGCTCACAGTTATGGCCACAGTCCCCTTTTTATGCACTTGTTTAACTACCACCATCCATGTTATGTACAGCCTCTTCCCTCAATTCTGTACTGTACCCATGGTCACTTCCATTCCCATCCATTTATGTACCTGTTCATTAGCTGCATTTAGTGCTAAACCCAGGTCACCCCAATTGCATACTGTAGCCATGGTTCAACATGTAGCCCTAGAACCCCCTATCCTGTGGCATGTTCTTCTCAAGGGTCCCATGGCACATAGCTGTCAATATCACCCCCTCATAAAACCCCAGGCAGAGAGGGCAGTGCCAGTTTCCTGGGTTCCCAGTTTCATGTATACCCCAATGTCTGCCTCAGCGTGGCTCGCATCTACCACGAGAATTGTTGTTCAGGCTGATGTCATTTATGAGGCAAAACTAACTCCTTCTTTAACTCTGTAAATTCCTTTTAACTCTGTAAATCTGCACTTCTACTGAACATTTCTTAACTTTTCTGTATTCTGCAGCAGTACATTAATGAGCTGTGATGCCATATATCACACTAATAAGGCCTGATTGGTGTGGCAGTAATAGTAAAAGGGCTACTTAGTGCTGGTGTTTTTAATGAATATCATGGTGCATTATACTAGCCAGAAATACTGGTGACAGCAGTGCATGGTGATAGCAGTGAATGTCATGGTGCATTACACTAGCCTGATATACTGGTGACAGCAGTTCATGTTGTGGTGACAACAAGGCATGTGGCCACTGTAATTGTACATATGGCATATGTACATCCATACCATCATGCTGCAGCAGTATTATAACCATTCATCATGCTATTGAGATACAGTAGCAAAAGGGTGCATCACATAATCTAGAAATGTGCATATATGTGCATAGGGTTACTATTTTCCTACTCCAGTGAAAGACCATGGTTGTTTCAACCACAGTGGAATATAGAGCTCCATCTTGGTATATCAGGGGGTGCAACACTTTCTTGTTCTTCCTACACATGAAGTTTCAAGAGCATTTATTTGGATAACATGATGGAACCTTGTGAGGGGTGGATCCTGACATGAGTTTGCCGGGTCTATATTAGAACATCGAATATTTAACAGTTCAAATCACTAAAGGTCGACCTTTAGTGATCGAACTGTTAAAACATTGAATGTTCAGAAAAAATAAAATAAAAACAACAAAAAAAAAACTAAATGATGTAGGCAGGGGGGCAAGCCCCCTGCACCCCCAACACTCCCCGCTACTTAAATATACCAACTCTGAGACCACACTACATTGAAGTAAATGGAAATCTCCCCTTACGGAGATTTCCGTTTACTTGTTCGATGTTCTGCAGTTTCGCTATTCTCGTGATTCTCTCAGGTTCGACATTGTCGGCTTTCGAGAATTTAATATAGACCCGAGTTTGCCAGGATGTTGTGTCTGTCCCTGTTACTTAATCTTCTTCATCTCATGCACAGTCTTCTCTTGATACCCTCCCTACCTCCCATTATATTTTGTATATACAAAAGTTGTTTTTTTTTCTACATAAATTACCCTTCTCTCACTAGCTTTCAAAATGTATGGTTGTCCTTGTATGTGTTTCCCTCTGATTGCTATTCTTTCTTTTCCTATTTCCTACTTATCTTGTTTTATCCCCTTTATATGATATTCAGGGATGATTATTTATTGTGCACACTCACAATGGTCTATCCAATGGTTGCTATGCTGACATTCTTGTGACAGACAAAGACACTATGCCTCTATTATAAACTTGATATTGGACACTCCTCCCAGTCTTATCACATCAGCTCATTCTACTGAGTACAGTGAGATCATTTGGGAAGGCCCTCCCCCTTAGTTTCTTAACATTGAATTATCTTATGTTTCCTCCCCTACTACTTAACAAAAAAGTACATTTTATTCAGCTGCTTTTACTGTATTTGCCTCTTCCTACTTTATTACTTTATTTTGCTTTTGCTGCTTGTTCTTAAAACTGTTCAATTGCCCTTATTCTGCTGCATTTATTACTGCTTTTAGTAGCCTTATTACATTGTAATTGTTATTCTAAGCCTCTCAGTTTTGGTTTAAGGACTTGGACTTCAGGCCAGTTATTTTACATTAAGAAGGTTTGCGGTCTACATTCTTGTAAGAGGAGAGGGTAGCCTCTGCTCTTCTGAGCTGGGAATTACTGGGTGAAGGCTTATTGTGCCTGTTGTTCTAAATGTCTTTGTTTGGTTTATGCACTTGGTTTCCAAACCTGTTATTTTACATTAGGAAGATTTGTGGTCTAAACTCTTGTGGCAGAAGAGGACAGCCTATACCCTTTTAAGCTGGGAATTGCTGGTTGAAGGCTCATTGTGTCTGTTATTCTGAAAGCGTCTTTGTTCTGGTTTAAGCACTTAGGCTTCAAACCAGTTATTTTACATTAAGAGGATTGTGATCTAGACTGTTGTGGCAGGAGAATGTGGCCTACACACTTCTAAGCTTGGAATTGCTGGTAAAAGCTTATTTTGCCTAATATTCTAAGTGTCTTTATTCTGGTTTATGCACTTGGGTTCAAAACCAGTCACTTTACATTAGGAAGTTTTCTGTTCTAAACTCTTCTGGCAGGAGAGGAATAGCCTACACTCTTCTAAGCTGGAAATTGCTGGTTGAAGGCATATTGTGTCTGTTATTCTGAAGGATCTTAGTTCTGACTTAAGCACTTGGGCTCCAAAACCAGTTGTTTTACATTAGGAAGTTTTGTGGTCTAGACTCTTGTGGCAGGAGAGTGTGGCCTACACGCATCTAAGCTGGAAATTGCAAATGAATTGCTGCTTTATTTAAACTTTTTTTGCTGTTGTGAGTGTGATTTTATGCATTTTGAATTTCTGGTACTTCTGCATTTTATAGCATAGGCCAGATTCAGACTTGCTGAATATAGACTGTTTGGTATCACTTGAGCATTAAAACCAACTCTTCACTGAGATACTGAAAGATCTGAGGCATTTGTTACTTCCAAGTAACTATAAGTGCATGTTTTTGCTCTTGTATTGCACTTTTAATTTGTATTTGCATTCTACTGTCTGAATTGTCAGAACTGTTTATTGCCACATTTTACTGTATATTGTGCTAGTTCAGCTGTAGCATAGCCCAGTTCCAGGTTTGCTGTTTCTGGGTTTGTTTTGTGACTTTTAAGCATCAAATTCAAGCCATCTTTGTTGGGGAAGGCCCTTCTGCACCTTTGTGGGAGGAGAGTGCTGTCTGGGTCCCATTTAATTGAAGGTGATTGGACTAGAAGCTCAAACAGGGAGTCCTTATTGGCTAGTTTGAGTTAAAAGGGTGATTTCTTCCCCTGGGATTCAATAATGCTTACACTAGGTGTACACTAAGTATGCAGCATTCTGAGTGAACAGACAACACAGGCATAACTCATGCTTTTTTCCTCCTTATTTTAGTTTTCTTATTGATTTTCTTGCAGCTTTAAATATCAACAGGGATTCATAATGGTTACCACAAAGTCTGGACTGCAAGTGCACTTAGTGCAGTCTTTCTGAATGAAAAGTACAAAAATGTGGTAAGGATGTTCTTGAATATATATCATGCACACTTAGTGTAAGCGTTAATGAATCTGGCCCTTGTTTTATTTAAGCCCCCCCATTTGTGCTTGTTTGTTTGCATGTAGTGCACCTTCATGCCATGTAGTGGTGGTTACCATTGGTGGTTATAGAAGCAAACATTTTGCTTGTTAAATTTTCCCTTAGCACTTTGCTTTTGGTCCTCTAGAGGTTTTTCATGGCCCTGCTTATCTGTCAGGTGGAACACTAAACCTAGCCTCAGAGGTACCAACACACCTCTCACCCATTAGCTATTCCTAAGTGCAACCTCTTTTCCTGACCATATAAATTTAACTAACACTATGGACATACAATTTCCCACAGTTTCTCCATCCATCTTGGTTGACATGGGCATCCTGAGGTAGTGTAGTAACTGCCTCATGTTCACCGACAACCCTCTACTCCTAGTCCATACAAACTCAACATGTGAGAGATGCAACTATATTAAGAACCTTGAATCCATGCTCTCTCATATATCAGTCAGTACATATGACAATGAGTGAGCTATCAGCATGCACATCTCACCTCCTACTCCATCCACACCAACATCACACATACTTACATATGTGGAAGCCTTTACCAGAAACATACCTAAACACCAAAGACCTCCAAAACACAAAGAGAAACACACTACACATAATCCTTCCTGTGCAAAACACACTACACATAATAGCTCATGTGCCAGTGTCTCACCCCTCAAGCCCTTAAGGCAAAACACAAAATCAAACATATTCATCATAAGTGATTCTATCATGAGACACACAGATGTCCGTCTCACCAGGCTGGATAAGGAAAAGGTCACTGTCAGCTGTCTGTCAGGTGCCAGGATCCGCCATATCACACATGCACTCAAGTCTGTCAACAACAGGTACTGTTATGATAGTCCATATTTATGTGAACAACTTAAGACATACTTCTCTGGAGTATAAGAAGAAAGACATGACTGAGTTCTCGGACTATGTGTCTCAGGTAGGTATGTCCCTAGCCTTAAGGAGCATTTTACCTTTACCTAGGATGATGCCACAATACAAACAGAAAATTATTGACTTCAATAATTGGCTTAGTTTCTGGTGTCATTCTGAGGGGATCCAGTATCCATCAGCCTGGGATGACATGATTGACAGACCTCGATGCTTTACTGGAGATGGCCTTCACCTGTCACCCCTGGCATTTTGGCTACTGGCTAAGGATCTTGCCACCCCCATATTGCCATTTTTAGGCAGTGTCTCAAGGACAAAGTTCCCAATGTAAAAACTCAATCTAAAAACAACTTCAAGGTTGTGCTGCTAAACGCTAGGAGTCTTAGCATGAAACTGCACTTACTGGAAGCAGTCCTCACCTTGGAAGACGCAGCCATTTGTGCAGTCACAGAGACCTGGTTCAAAGCTGTGGAGAACACCTCAGGCCTACTGGGTTACACCTCCTTCCATACATTCAGACCACAAACTGAAGGAGTGAAAACTAAAGGAGGCAATGTGTGAATATTTATTAAAGATAAATACACTTCCTGATTGATTAAACAATATGATTTCCTGGAGGTACTTCAGGTGCAATTAACTGTTGGTAGGGCACCTATTCAAGTCATTGCCAGCTACAGGATCCCTTCGATGAATCAGGACACCTACCTATTTGAATCATCTTGAGTCTATCAAGATACATCCAAACACCATGGGTTTGGATAACTTTAACTACCCATCCATTGACTGCGTAAATTACTCTCACACAAACTCACTTGCCTGAAGCTTCCTTGACTTCGTTAACTCCCAGTGCCTGGACCAGCTGGATGACACTCCCACAAAGGGTGCCAGCATCCTGGATCTGGTACTTATCAATATGGGGGACCACTGTAGCACCCCCACTGTGAGGTCTTCCCTGGTGAAATCTGACCACAAACCATTCTCGTTCTAAGTAACTATTACCCCCCAGCAGCAACTAAACTAAAAAACTTCTCCAATGCAGATTATAACCTCTTACAGGATGGTATAAATAGGTTCACTCCTCAGATGTAACTGTAAACTATGCTGAGTTCTACTCCAATGTATTATACAAACACCTGTATAACTGCATTGACTAGGACATACCTGATAGGACCAAAACAAGTTCCTTAAGGAAGAGCAAACATGCCTGGTGGACAACTGCCATTAACAGGCTTTACAATAAGAGGAAGACATTGCTGTCTAAGATTAAGTGGGAGTGGGCTCTAATCTGGAAACACTCCCTCCTCAGCTTAAGCAAGAAAATAAGACTTCTTGTGAAGTCCTCCAAAGCAAACTACAAATCCAAATTAGCTTCCTCAGCTAAGGACAACCATAAGGCATTCTTTAGTTACATCCATAATCTAAAAGGAAAGGCCCAGATTATCCATAATCTAAAAGGAAAGGCCCAGATTTGTGTCTAACTGGTAGTTAATGACACCACATATACTGAGCCTGTGGACATAGCTAACATGTTGGCCAACAGGTTCTGTGAAAATTTCACTCCCTGTCACTGCCACATGTACCCCATGACATCCCTACCACATGTTCCCTACCTTGTATAGCTAAAGAGTAGGATGTAAATGCCCTCTCTAAGGTCAAAAATACATCTATGGGACCTGATAACATCACAAACAACAGTGCACCACAAAAAGGGTGCAAACTGGTTTATTAATCCAATGTGTCAAGTAATAAAAGCTATTACAGCCCAAATGCAGGTTAAGCGCGTTCATCTGCGTAAATCCCCGACCTTATCAGAACAATTATGTTATGCAACACACTTCATTTATATAAAAATCGGCCAATCAACCCCCCCCATTTATGCACAATTAAACTATTAATCAATTGACAGTCATAGTGTATACTAAAATTAACCATTCTGTGAAAATAAAAGTTTTTTTTAAAACTTACAAAACTTACAACAAAAAGCATATTGTTCAGAACCCATTCATAAAAACTTTCAAACATATAAGTATCAGACATTCAAGTACTACCCATCCAGACCTGGGTAAGTTTTATTTCTTATTTTGATATGAATGTAAAAACATAAGTGTACACAATGAAAATAATGTAATATTTCAAAAATTAATCACAAGTATAGTTCTATAGTGTTTGAAATTTTTCTAAAGATTTTTATAAATGGACCTGATAACACCATCTGGGTACTCTTTTGAGTCATAGTCTAAGCACCAGCTTCATCCCAGCTGAATGGAAAATGCCCACCGTTATTCCCTCGCACAAAGGTGGTGCTTCCACTGACCCTAGGAACTATAGACCTATTATCCTAACTAGCCTTATCTGCAAGGCCATGGAGCAAATTATCATGGATCTTATCAACAAAGATACAGGTAATCTCCAAACACTTGACCCTACTCAGTTTGTATTTGTCAGAGCACAATCATGCCTCTTAAACCTGGTGGACTTCTTTGAGACAGTCACCAAGTCCCTGGACAAGGGGAAATCTGTGCATATAGCCTACCTAGACTTACCCAAGGCTGTTGACACTATCCCCCACTCAGGCATCATTGATAAACTCACCCAGCTAGGTATCAACCCTTATATTATTTGATGGGTCACTAACTGGCTCACTGATAGAACACATATACTCAAAATAGCGGAATCCACCTCCAAGAGCAGACCTGAAATGAGTGGTGTTCCACAGGGATCAGTCCTAGTACCTCTACAGTTTGGAGGCGATTTATCTGAAGTACAAGCAAAAACTAAAGATCTGTGACTGACAAAGTTTGCTGATGACTGCAAACTGGGACCGGTCATAGAATCTCCAAATGATGTCAACATCCTACAAGAGGGTCTTACACAAACAAATGATTGGTTCTAAAATCATGGCCTTAAACTCAATGCAAAAAAATGTATCATCATCCCTTTTGGTAAGAGCGATGTTCCTGCTAACCACCACATCAGTAGCAACACCCTAAGTACACACTCAGTGGTGAGAGACCTGGGCACACAGGTTGACAGCAACCTTACCTTTGATAACCATGTCTCCACAGTGGCAGGAAGTGCATTCTGTTTTGCTTATCTCATAAGTAAGGGCATTGCCTCCAGGAAAAAAAGAAGCTATAACCTCTCTGTGCTCTTCCCTCATTGGGCCAATAATTGAGTACAATTGCCTTTTGGTTTGTACCTTTCCAAGCACCTGCAGTAACTGGAGAGACCACAAAGGTTCCTTACACGGAAAATTCAAGGTCCTCAGCATCTGTCTTATGTGGATCATCTGACGTCATTGGCACTTTATTTTGTTTCATACAGATTACTCAGAGGTGATCTCTGCCTTGCATATAAGGCCATCTCTGACCCTACTTTATTGGAAATGCTGCATATCCGCAAGTCAAATGGTACACAAGTTACTTGCTCTAAAGACCTTAACCTGGTATGTGACATTAATAGAACCTGCTGGAGGGACAGATTTGTCTCATAGAGGTTACCACATGTTTGGAGCAGACTCCCTCTTCATGTCAAACAGAGCATCTCATTGGCCCTCTTCAAACACAATCTGGATGATTGGATGGATAACCATAAATTTACCCCGGGGTCTGTGTCTGTGTCTGAGTCTGTGTCCCTCTTAGACAGGGGCAATAGGTGCTGATCATGGAAATAAGAGTAGAACTTGTGTAGCCTTGTAAGGGCCACAAGGCCATTAGGATAGTATCTTCCTATGATCCTGCGATACTGTGAGATGAAGCTACATGGCAGCGACATTGTGCACATAACTGTATAGTGACTAAGCCACACTACCTTGTCTTCCTCGTGTTACATATCATATCAGTTATGTATCACACTCTAGTGCTGCTACAATCCTTGTGCAGACTAGTACTGATTTTCTTGTTAGCATTATGATTTTCAATTATTACACGGTCCTTTAGATGGATTACCAGTGCTAGTCAATGTGTAATACATGTCTGATTAGCTATGTAGCTCTGCGCAACACCCCCTTGAAAATTAGCACTGCAAAGGCACATAGCACTTCTCTGTAAATCCCACATCTTGCAAGCATGCTAGCTATTGTTTTAGAAGTAAAAAAGTTGAACATATTTTGATGCTCCCATTATTTCAACTTTAAGTACTATCCCACCCTTCAGTTGTATATCTCTGGCACTTCCCCACACCACTCTTACACTTCAGGAGCTGCTTCCACTCACACTCTGTTTGGGTGCTTCAGTTAAGTCCTTATGTCTACTGCTACCTGTTCAACTGGTACAATGCATTGACTTCTGAACATTATTTTGTGGACTGGGTGTGCTTCATTTTCAAATCAGCGTAGTGGCTTCCTTTTGTGAGACTCTCTTACCGAAGTTGCACTGTAACATGCATCATGAGCAACGTTTTTGCATACAAACAGAAAGGGCACGGCACGTTTACTGACAGTATTGTTGAAAGGTCACTCTTCTCCCTTTTTTCTTCTTCTTTCAGACTTGAGAACAGTCAGGTGTTTAAATTTAAGATTAAAAGTTGCATCTCAAGTTTTATTATTTATTTATTTATTGACTTACTTCTCAATCAATAGAATAGAGACATAAGTAAATTTGGCAGTCACAACTATTTAATTTTGTTTTATCATATGTTACTTGACTTCTAACCACACTGGCCTATAATATTTTTGCTGTCATACTGGGTGAGGGATTTAATGAAAAAGAGGCACATTAGTAATGTGTAAATATGGATATTTATGGAGAGGTGGAGCCAGAAAGAAGAAAACACTATTCATCCACTCATCTGATCTAAGTACACAGAATGAGATGGGGTGACTGTGGCAATGATATTCAAATGAAAGATATTAGTAAATGACATTTTTGTTTTATGCACGTTCATAATCAGTTATAAAACAAAAATAAGATGCTTGTTATTGTCACTTTCTAGAACAGTATTCAGGCTTCAAAACAACACTAGGGTTCAGTTAAGTGCTCAGAATTTACTTTCTTTTTATTCTTTACAGATATTTCCATTAATCTCACAATCACGCTGGCTTGTGAAACATGGTGAGCTGACTGAGGTGGATACTCAGTCAATGAATGTCTCTGGGTCAAAGTTCAAGCTCTCAACAAGAATGGTTTACCTTCATCTCTTTAATGACTGCCTCCTCCTTTCCAGAAAGAAAGAGTGAGTTCTATTTTGGGTTATACTTGCAACCATACAATATGAAATTTATCTAAAACATACTATAAATGCACCATTTTATTTTTAGATATATTTGCCTACAATATTTCAGTAAAGTTGCATGCTGTTTTCTTTCAGTTTTTTTTCATGAGAATACATGAGTAAACTGACATGCTGAAAACAAAATGATTTCTGAACTGAATGATGCAAGTGGCTGAGGCAAAATTTGAACTAGTTCATATTTTCAAATATGTTCCTTAACCAATATTTTATGTAGCAGCCTATGGCAATTCTTCAAAATGAGTAAAGCCAAGAAAGTTAAATAAAGCAGACCCTCTACGTAGTATTCTGGTACTTAGTAATAGTGGGCAAATCAGTCATGTCTAGGTATGGCTGCACCAACAAGAGTACTGATAAAGTCTCCAAGCAACCTTAATGTGTTACTGCTCAAAGGTATGAGCCTACATAAAAAAATGTCCACACCCATCAAGCTCTCCTCACTCTGGTGAATATAGACATCTTTTCCCTGACCGAGATTTAGTTTAAAGCCATAAAAAGAACTCCAGCTACAGTGCCTTCCACATATTCTGCCCAACAACAGCACAGACTAGAACCAAAGGTGAAGATGTCTTGATCTACGTTAACAACAAGCATACCCCCAACTTTCTTTCATCCCCTTTCAACTTTCTGGCTTAAAATCCTGAGTTTGCGGTTGTTTCCCCCCTTTTCTGTAATTAGTCTAATCCAGATACAGATTTGCTGTGTCCAAGACTGTTTGTCAGCTTCTGAGCCCCCCCCCCAAGCCTTTCTGTGTTGGATGGAAGCCTTCTAGCTTATCAGTGGGAGTGGTAAGCACTAGGTAGCCTATCTACCACAAGAGGAGTCGTTCCTGGCCCAGAAATTGTAGTTTGTTGGCCGTTTGGACAGTTTTTCCATCTCTCTCAACTTTCCGGTTTAAAATCCCACATTTGTGCTTTTTCCCACCTTTCCTGTAACTAGTCTAATTCAGATACAGACTTGCTTTATCCAGGACTGCTTGTAAGCTTCTGAGCGATGTCAGAGTCTGTTCTTTAATTTTTCCCTTAGATCTACTAGTTCTCCCCTCTTCTGCACTTATACTAGATTATTAATCTAGCACTTTACCAGACTTCTTGTAGCAATTATTGTAGCACACAAAAGTGCTACCAGCACTAAACATTCTACAAGGAAACATATCCAGTACGTATTATCAATGCCCACCCCTCCAGGCATGTCTAAAGGTCAGTTCCCTGTGCTTTCTCCTATTAACCTGGTGAACTTGGGCATCCTGAGGCAATGTATCAACTGCCTCATGTATACCCACAACCCGCTCCTCTTACCTTCCAACACACATACTTGCGAGAGATGCACTTATATATCCAAACTGGAAACCATGCACTCTCCAGCCAAGACCGGAATAGCTGGTCAAGAGGAGAAGGTCAACACTTGCACCACACCATATGGAACACATAGCCCGCCAGAACACACACCAGCACTGCCTTCACATAAAAACACAAACCACACACCCACATTCATGGAGGCTATCAATAAAAATCTTCCCAAGCAGCAGAGACCTCCAAGGCAGAAATGCACTCGACCACCACAACACAACACTAATCACGAGACAGATAACTCTTGTAAACAGTGTGCCACTCAACCAAAGCCCCTAAGGCAAAACAGCATGCCCAACACACTAGTCATAGGTGACTCGATAGTGAGGCACACTGATGTCCCACTCACTAGGTTGAATAAGGAGAAAGTAACAGTCAGCTGCCTGTCAAGTGCCAGGATCCACCACATAACGCAAACACTCAGGTCCCTCAACAACAGGTACAAATATGACTCTGTCATTGTACATGTGGTGTGAATGATCTGAGACATACCTCCCTGGATTACATAAAAAGAGACATGGAGGAGCTCTCGGATTATGTAGCCCAGGCGGGTATGATGCTAGCCCTGAGCAGCATCCTGCCATCACCCAGAAATATAATTGGCTAAGTTTCTGGTGTCATTCTAAGGGGATCCAGTATCTGTCTGCCTGGGATGACTTGACTGACAGACCATGATGCTTTACCAGAGATGGCCTGCATCTGTCACCCCTGGGCTTCCGGATATTGGCCAAGGCTCTTGCCACCACTATAGCCCCTTTTTAGGTGGTGTTCTAAGACCAAATTACCACCATAACAGCTACAAACAAATGCAATCTGAGGGTCATGCTGCTCAACGCTAGAAGTCTAAATCTCAAAATGCAATCGCTTGAAGCACTCCTTAAAATGGAGAACATCGACATTTGTGCTGTAACAGAGACCTGGTTCAAGGCAGCAGAAAGCACCCCTGCACTACCAGGCTATAACTCATTCCACACCTTTTGGCCCCAGAACTTGGACCAAAACTCCAAAGTCGGTGGTGTTTCCATATTCGTAAAGGATGCGCACACCTCCAGACTGGTAGCCCAACATAACACATCAGAGATACTTCAGGTGCAGTTAACATTGGGTAAGGCAGCAATTCAAGTTGTAGCCTGCTACAGGTCCCCAACCATGTCCCAGGACTTCCACTCCACGTTCCTAAGCACCCCGGAGAATATTAGGGTCCAACCTAACACTCTCTTACTAGGCGACTTCAACTAGCCCTCCATTAACTGAGTAAACTACTCATGTACCAATACACTTGCCCAATGTTTCTTGGATTTCATTAATTCTAATGCCCTGGACCAGCTGGTTCTTACCCCCACTAGAGGTAGCAACATCCTTGGCCTGGTCATAACTAACATGGGTGACCATTGCTTTGCACTAGTAGTCAGCTTCTCCCTGGTTAGATCTGACCACAAACTAATCACCTTGGAAATTCACATCCCTCCCACCGCTTCTGCAAAGGTAACCACCATGAAAAATGTCTCCAAAGCTAACTTTGGGCTCCTAAAAACAGAGGTGGCTAACTTCACGGCACCCATGCACATTAAGAATAGTTGCATGACCGCAGAATCATACACCAATGCACTGCAAGAACACGTACACAAATGCATGGATCTCGTCATACCCAATAGAACCAAGACACTCTCCTCCAAAAAAAGGAAGCCAATCTGGTGGTCCCCTGCCATAAACAAACTCTACAACAGAAGGAGGAAACTGATGCGGAATAAGGTGAAGTCCCAAGAGTGGAAAAACTCCCTTATCAGCCTCAACAAAAAGATGAGATCCCTCATCAAATCCTCTAAAGCTAGCTATGAAAACAGATTTCCAGCAGATAGTAAAGACAAACACAAGGCCTTCTATAGTTATGTAAAGAATCTCCCTGGCAATACCCAGATTTGTTCTGAGCTACTGTGCAATGGTACCTCTTATACCGAGCCAACATATATTGCCAGTATACTGGCCAACAGATTCATTGCCAACTTTACCCCTCTCCACCCCCCAAAGGACCAATCACAATACCAGTAGATTGCCAGGCACCCAGTATTACTGCTGCACAGGTTAAAACAGCACTGTCCAAGGCCAAGAATACAGCTTCTATGGGACCTGACAATATCCCTGGTTGTTTTCTACATGAACTATGGAGTGAACTGGCATCTCGCCTGTGTGCCCTGTTCAATCACAGCCTCACCTCAGGCTTTGTCCCTACCAAATGGTGCAATACTACAGTCACTCCTCTCCACAGAGACCCTGGAAACTATCGCCACATTAGCCTGATGAGTCTGATATGCAAAGCTATGGAGCGCATCATCATGGACCTAATAAACAAGGATATAGGGAATGTCCAACTCTGGATCCCACACAGTTTGGTTTTGTGAAGGGTAGATCATGCCTGCTCAACTTGGTCGACTTCTTTGAGTCAGTCACCAGAGCTGTGGATGAAGGCAATGTGGTTCATGCAGCCTATCTTAATCTGGCCAAGGTTTTTGATACCATTCCTCACTCGGGAATCAGAAAAACTCACTAAGCTTGGCATCAACCCCTATATCACTAGGTGGGTTGCAAACTGGCTCACAGATAGAACCCACAGTGTGAAAGTAGATGACTCCAAGTCAGACTGCTGACTAGTCACAAGTGGAGTCCCACAGGGTTCGATCCTGGGTCCTCTCCTGTTTGGTATCTACTTCTCTGAAGTCCAGGCCAACATGAAGGGACTCTGGCTGACAAAGTTTGCAGACTATTGCAAGTTGGGAGCTATTACTAACTCCCCAAATTATGTTGAAATCTTAAAGAATGGCCTCACTGAGACCAATGACTGATGTCAGAACCATGGCCTTAAGCTCAATGCCAAAAAATGTGTCGTCACCCCCTTTGGGAAAAACCTGATTCCAATGAATTACCACATTGATGGTAGTCCACTGAACACAGAATACGTTATAAGAAATCTGGGAACACAGGTTGACAGCAACCTCTCTTTTTGATCACCACATTGCCACTGTGGTCAGAAAGTCCTTTTATGTGGTACATCTCATTACTACGGGTTTTGCATCCAGGAAGAAAGAGGTCATTGTCTCCCTCTACTCTTCCCTCATTAGGCCAATCATCGAGTACAATGTCCCATTTGGCATGTACCTCACTAGACACCTGCAACAACTGGAGAGGCCACAGAAGTACTCACAAAGAGGATCCTAGGCCTTAAACACTTGTCCTATATGGACAGACTAAAAAATCTCCAACTATTCTCTATCTCATATCGCCTACTTAGAGGCAATCTCTGCTTGACTTACAAAGCTATGTCTGACCCAGCTCTGTTAGAAATGCTACATCTAAAGAAATCCCAATCCCTTCGCACCACACACTCCAGAGACCTCAACCTCATCACCACAATTAACAGAACATGCCGGAGGGGCAAGTTCATAACCCAGAGACTGCCCATGCTTTGGAACAGACTTCCTATACATGTCAAGCAGAGCACCTCACTGACCCATTTCAAGAGAAATCTTGATGAGTGGAAGGGAAACAGAAAATTCACCCCAGGGATAACTTCAGTGGCTCTACTCAACAGAGGCACTGGAAACTAAGGTCTGGTGGCAGTATGCCAGGATAATCCTATGGCTAGGCTTGTAAAGGCCCCAGAGCCATTAGCCTAGTACACACCTATGAACCTATGAACCTATGAAACCACAGAGCTCATTTATGTGCAAGTTCATAAGTTCATAGGTATAGATTTAGCTAACAACCACCAGGCCTTTATAAGCTTAGCCATGCAATCCAACTTAATTATGTCTCTATGTATCATGGGCAATTATAAGGAGGGAGGTATGTTAGTTAGTAAGTTTCTAGAGATTATGTGGGGGAGGTATGTTAGTTTGGGCATGGGAGACAGACCTGGGATGAATTTCCGATTCAAAACATGGTATGGGGTACCCCAAAAAAATTAAGACTGGTAAAGGATTTGGCTTTTCCCCGGGCCCTTTTGGGGGCTTTTACTGTGTTCCGCACTCCTTAAAATGGAGAACATCGACATATGTGCTGTAACAGAGACCTGGTTCAAGGCAGCAGAAAGCAACCCTGCACTACCAGGCTATAACTCATTCCACACCTTTTGGCCCCAGAACTTGGACCGAAACTCCAAAGTCGGTGGTGTTTCCATATTCGTAAAGGATGCGCACACCTCCAGACTGGTAGCCCAACATAACACATCAGAGATACTTCAGGTGCAGTTAACATTGGGTAAGGCAGAAATTCAAGTTTTAGCCTGCTACAGGTCCCCAACCATGTCCCAGGACTTCCACTCCACGTTCCTAAGCACCCCGGAGAATATTAGGGTCCAACCTAACACTCTCTTACTAGGCGACTTCAACTAGCCCTCCATTAACTGAGTAAACTACTCATGTACCAATACACTTGCCCAATGTTTCTTGGATTTCATTAATTCTAATGCCCTGGACCAGCTGGTTCTTACCCCCACTAGAGGTAGCAACATCCTTGGCCTGGTCATAACTAACATGGGTGACCATTGCTTTGCACTAGTAGTCAGCTCCTCCCTGGTTAGATCTGACCACAAACTAATCACCTTGGAAATTCACATCCCTCCCACCGCTTCTGCAAAGGTAACCACCATGAAAAACGTCTCCAAAGCTAACTTTGGGCTCCTAAAAACAGAGGTGGCTAACTTCACGGCACCCATGCACATTAAGAATAGTTGCATGACCGCAGAATCATACACCAATGCACTGCAAGAACACATACACAAATGCATGGATCTCGCCATACCCAATAGAACCAAGACACTCTCCTCCAAAAAAAGGAAGCCAATCTGGTGGTCCCCTGCCATAAACAAACTCTACAACAGAAGAAGGAAACTGATGCGGAATAAGGTGAAGTCCCAAGAGTGGAAAAACTCCCTTATCGGCCTCAACAAAAAGATGAGATCCCTCATCAAATCCTCTAAAGCTAGCTATGAAAACAAATTTCCAGCAGATAGTAAAGACAAACACAAGGCCTTCTATAGTTATGTAAAGAATCTCCCTGGCAATACCCAGATGTGTTCTGAGCTACTGTGCAATGGTACCTCCTATACCGAGCCAACATATATTGCCAGTATACTGGCCAACAGATTCATTGCCAACTTTACCCCTCTCCACCCCCCAAAGGACCAATCACAATACCAGTAGATTGCCAGGCACCCAGTATTACTGCTGCACAGGTTAAAACAGCACTGTCCAAGGCCAAGAATACAGCTTCTATGGGACCTGACAATATCCTGGTTGTTTCTACATGAACTATGGAGTGAACTGGCATCTCGCCTGTGTGCCCTGTTCAATCACAGCCTCACCTCAGGCTTTGTCCCTACCAAATGGTGCAATACTACAGTCACTCCTCTCCACAGAGACCCTGGGAACTATCGCCACATTAGCCTGATGAGTCTGATATGCAAAGCTATGGAGCGCATCATCATGGACCTAATAAACAAGGATATAGGGAATGTCCAACTCTGGATCCCACACAGTTTGGTTTTGTGAAGGGTAGATCTTGCCTGCTCAACTTGGTCGACTTCTTTGAGTCAGTCACCAGAGCTGTGGATGAAGGCAATGTGGTTCATGCAGCCTATCTTAATCTGGCCAAGGTTTTTGATACCATTCCTCACTCAGGAATCAGAAAAACTCACTAAGCTTGGCATCAACCCCTATATCACTAGGTGGGTTGCAAACTGGCTCACAGATAGAACCCACAGTGTGAAAGTAGATGACTCCAAGTCAGACTGCTGACTAGTCACAAGTGGAGTCCCACAGGGTTCGATCCTGGGTCCTCTCCTGTTTGGTATCTACTTCTCTGAAGTCCAGGCCAACACGAAGGGACTCTGGCTGACAAAGTTTGCAGACTATTGCAAGTTGGGAGCTATTACTAACTCCCCAAATTATGTTGAAATCCTAAAGAATGGCCTCACTGAGACCAATGACTGATGTCAGAACCATGGCCTTAAGCTCAATGCCAAAAAATGTGTCGTCACCCCCTTTGGGAAAAACCTGATTCCAATGAATTACCACATTAGGTCAAGGTTGCAGGACACAACCCAATTCTTACAGATTATTCAGGATACCCAGTTAGAACCAGGATGGTATATGTGTACCTTAGATGTGAAGGCCTTATACACCAGTATTCCACATTGGGCAGGCCTACAATCTCTTCAATATTGGCTCAACAGGGCGAATCTGTACTCACCCGGGTTTAATACCTTACTCATTTGTTTGTCAGAACATGTACTCAATAAAAATGTGCTGTATTTTCAAGGCCAGTGTTATTGGCAATTGCAAGGTACAGCAATGGGGGCGTCTTTCGCTCCCATTTATGCTGACCTTTTCATGGCTTATTTTGAGGAGTACATGATTTATGATAATTCACATAATATTTATCAGGTAGAGATGGACATCTGGCGACGTTATCTGGATGACTGCTGGTTAGTGTGGCGTGCGGATTTGGTTTACTTACGTGAATTTGTTGAATATCTCAATAGTAACATATGGGGACTGGAATTTTCATTAACATATGATCAGGATATGATCAATTTTTTGGATGTTACTATCACGAAAAACCAGGACCTTACATTATCTAGTAAGGTTTTCCGTAAGTACCCACAATATAACACCTTGCTACATGCTTCCAGCATGCACCCACGCCACACTATCAGGAGTATTCCTGTGTCACAATTCATGCGTATTAAGCGCCTTAGTTCTAAAGATGCTGAATATGAATCAGCTAGCATGGATTTATGTAACAGATTTACCAGCAGGGGTTATGACAACAAAGACATTAACTTAGCCAGATGTAGGGTCAACCGAATTAACCGGGAAAAGCTGTTGGAATATAAAATGGAGAAAAATGCTACATTGGGAACCCCTATACGATTCATCACTACCTATGGTAGAAATATCAATATGATAAGGAACACTATTAACAAACATTGGAATATCTTGCTTGCCAACGACCATCTTAGGTCACTTTTGGGGCAACAATGTCGTTTTGCTTACAAACGTGGAAAAACATTGGGTTCCTACTTATCTCATTACAAACACATAGGTAGTGGGGGCACTACCCACAAACAACTTACAGTACATGGTGAAGAGTTATTTGGTTCTTTTCCCTGTGGCCATTGTGGGTCTTGTTCACTGATGAATAAGTCCAAAGAATTCTCAAGTCGCAATACCAGCCAAATTTATAACATTAAAACATTTGGTAACTGTGGTAATGATTGGGTTGTGTACCTAGCAACCTGCTACTGCGGTGTGTTTTATGTGGGCCAAACTTCCAGGCCCCTTAGATCTAGAATGAATGAACATCGCAGTGATATTAAGAATCACAAACCTACTAGTGCTTTGTACCAACATACTCTCAAACATCCGCAGGCCAAGTTTAGTTTTATGATTATTGATCGTATTACAGGCGATCGTAGTCACAAACAGGGTTGGCATGGTCTCTTGGATCACAAAGAGAAATACTGGATCATTACTTTAGGGGGTCTTTTCCCTCCTGGTCTTAATGATTACCTTTAGTTGGTTGTTTATACTGGATTTCTTTGTCTATGATATGGATGGATATTGCATGTCCAGTTTTATACTATGAATATTTGTTGTTCCTCAGTTTTCAAACATCGTTACTATATCTTATTCTGTGGAGGTTCATCATTTGTTATGATGAAAATATTTGAGGCATGACAGTTCTGTGGATATTTTTTTCAAATCATCTTTCATTACTAGCATGATGGACAGCCTACTTGCAATCTTTATATGATTCTCAACTGTTTATTACTGGTGTAAGTTCATTTTTGGTGTATTTATTTCAGGAAAATATGTGTACACTTTCATTATTGCCATGATGAATTATCTACTTGTAATTTGTATTTTTACATGATTCTCAACAGTTTATTATTGGTACCAGTTCATTGTTGGTGCATTTCTTTCAGGAAAGTATTTTTACACTTTCCTATTCGGCACCTTGGTACCATTTTGTTTTTTATATCAATTCCAACTTGTGAATACACTAAGTCCTAGGATGTCTTATGTTTTCCACAATATTTAAGTCTTATGAATAATTTTGGGTGTTATACTGACTTTTCAATATTAGTTCTTTTTTGTATGAAGAAACATTTTAGGTTTTGGTTGCATTTTACATTTTTTATTGTTTCATGCATATTCATGATTTCTGTTTGCCTATTGGTTTACATTTTGTATATATTACATATGTCAACAGGGCATTTTCTGTTTGTCCTACACTGAAGAAGGCAGTTTATGCCGAAACCGGTCTGTTAATAAAGGATTGATTTATTTTTCACATCTTGGTCTGCTCTTGCTGGTCTACTTTTGTTTTTCATTTACATGGTTGGGACCGTGCATTCCCCCGTGCATAGGACTTTGTTTGGTATGGTCTATGTGTGTAATGAACACAGTGTGTGCTCTTGACAATCTTGTTTGTATGTGAGATTTTTGCCTCCAATGAAATTTTGTCTGTGCATCTCTCCCATACTGTGTTTGTTTCTTGGCGATATTGTACTTGAGGGCCTCACCAGTTCGTTTCATGCAGAAGTGGGCGTGTCGCGAATTGAGTGACAGATGCGGTAGACCCGGGTTATGCATCTTGATGCAGAACTGGTTAATAGTCTGTAAATTATGAAACTGGCCTGTGACAGTCCTATTCTCAAAACAATTGTGACAGAGGTAGTAGGTATATAATATGCGGAACATACCAATCAAGTTAAAATTTTAAGTATTAAAATTATGTGTGCCTTAATATTACTTATTGAGAGGATCTGTTTGGATTTATTATTAGTATTTTAAATGAATCATTGGCAAATCCCATTTATTCTATGTTTAAAGAGTATTCAGTACCTCTGCTGCCCTGTTCCTTTTTGCAGCAGAAGAAATAGAGCTGTAATCAACAAATAACTTGCATTTGTTTATGTCTTTAAAACGCATTGATGCAGCTTTAGTTTAATAACTATTTGTCAAATAAATTTTACAAATAATAAAAATTCCCATGATGTCTGCATTTTTGTCCCATTTATTTATTTGCTTACTTATACTAAGTTTATAAATGCAAATTTTAGCGCTGTGGTCTGAATGCAGGAATGAAAATGGTTACCAGATTGGTTCCCACAGCTTGTTTTAAATTAAAAGCAAACTCCAAATGAAATAAAGGACTCCACTATTAATTAGTAAGGACTCCTTGTGAAACTACTGTTTTCTTTTTACATTTTGTTGTACATTCAGAGGGAATGCATATTCATGAATGACATATCACGGGGGTGGGTTTTGGGCGGTGCTTGCTACTGCGCATCTGGTGAGGCCCTCAAGTACAATATTGCCTGTTTCTTTAAGGATTAAATGATTGTCTTTGAACATGAGACAACTGCTACATTGTCTCAGGATGCCCGTATCCACCCAGTGGCTACAGAGACATTTGGAAATTGCATATCCATGTTGTCTGGACCTGTATTTGGTTAGGCAACTATAAGTCATGGGCTGGGTTATACAGAAGTCTCCTTGGGTGGTCGCTTGGGTTTGGCACTAGTCTAGGTTAGATTATGCTAAGATTTGAGAGTAGTGCTCTTTGATCTACAAACCAGCAGCTCTAAGCTTGTCTCCATTCAATGGATTTGTTTTACCCACAGTAAGTTACAGGTTTCAGTTCTACGGGAAGTTTTATAAATAAAATTCACTTTCTCTGTGTTTGTGTCAGAGAGGGCACTGCTAAACTCCTGATCTAATAACATCAACAAAGATTGCTTGTTAGTGTAATGCTACAATAAAACAACTTAAACAAACTACCTTGATGAGGCAATTTCAAGTATTAGGGACCTTTAGACAAGGTCCATCACCATAGATAAGGTCCCTTACTATATCACGTCTACTGGTTATCATCTATGCCCCTAGAGTTTCACAGCTCTTACTTTTACTTACTAGAGGCTCTCATCATCAAACCAAACACTCTATGGGTGACTAACTATCCCTGTATAGACTGAGAAAATTGCACTGTCTGAAACTCACTTGCACAATGCTTTCTGGACTTTGTTTTCACAACCCCCCTGGAGCAGATATTGCATACTCCAACCAAAGGATGAGATATACTAGATCTGGTACTTACCAACATGGGAGAGTGTTGTACCCCTCCATGGAGTCACATCCTCACTAGTGAGTTCGGATCACAAAACTGTCTCCTTTGAAGTAAAAATAAACCCCAAAAATCCAGCTAAACCAGTAACAGTTAGGAACTAGTTTAAGGCAAACTACATCCTTTTAAGTGACAGCTTGTCAAAATTCAAGGCTTCTCCTAACCCAAGACCACAGCTACCTATGCAGAATTATTCACAGTTTCGTTATACATACATGTGCATGGCTACATAGAGGCTGATGTACCTACCAGAAGTAAAACCAAAACAAACATTAAAAACCTTCACTGGTGAAATCCTCACCTAAACAGCAGGATGTGACTCAGGGGACGGATACAGCACTCTCCCATTTTGGTAATAAAAGAAAAAAACTCATGGCGAAAATCAGGAAGAGCAGCTCTCTTAAAAGTCAAGTGCTCTCTTATACAATTAAACAAGAAATTAAGAAGTCTAAGTCCAACAAGGCCACTTACAAAATCAGGTTAATGACAGTCACAAGGCCTTCTTCAGCTATGTCCAGAACCTTAAATGTAGCACACAACAGTGTGCTGAGCTGGTGTTGAATGGTGCCATCTTCACCGATAAGGGTGACGTAGCAAATCTACTGGCTGATAAATTCAACTAAAACTTCACACACACACACACACACACACACACACACACACACACACACACACACACACACACACACACACACACACACACACACACACACATACACACACACACACACACACACACACCAACTCCACTCCAGCTTCTCCAGGTAGAATGCCCTCCAATATATTTCCCACA
>NC_056728.1:1810556292-1810743792 GCF_019279795.1 Protopterus annectens | reverse complement strand
ACTACAGCAAAGGCTTTGGATACATATGGCACTACAGTAAAGGGTATGGATACTAATATTGACACTGTTGACAATGGTATGATGGACAATGTTGATGTCAGTGGCAACAGCAAAAGTAAACATATGAAACGTAAATTCAGATCTGTTTAAAACATTTATTGAAAAGAACTGTTATTTTGACAATGACCCGACTACAGAGATCAGTGACAAAAGACACACTTTAAAGGAGAAGTCCAAAGGTACCTTAAAGGATTTTATATACGACTTGGGTAAAAAGTTGGTTCTAATAAACAGTGTTAAACTGGACAATGCCTAACTTTCCAGATGTATAGAGTTAAAGGTAGTCCCGATGGGTCTCAGATTTTTTAAATTACCTATGGGTTTGAATATTACTGAAAATGTTAAGTCAGATTTTAATAGTTTATTTGACCAATGTGATTTTAAGTATATGTCTGTGTTGATGAAATTTAATGATGAGAAGTTGGTTTATTTAATTAAGGAGGTGGAAGAATTAAATACTCTGATTAAAAATGATTTACTTTTTCCCCAGTGGGAGAATCTGTATGTCAAACAATTCTCCTATGCTGAATCTAATATTTCAAAAATATATGAACGTAAGATGAAAAAAACTATATAGGGACTTGGGACCAATACAAAAGAGGTACAGCATATATATGGGAAAAAGATCACAATAAGTACCCCAAGTATGTGAGGGGGGACCAAAAGATAGGAATTGTAAATACATATAAACAATCTAGTTCTGATGGAAATGCTAACTCTGATTTTTTATATGGAGAACACAAGGGGAGGGAGAGAAAGTGGACGAGGGGTTACAGAAGAGACCCTCACTACCATCCATATCCAAGGACCCCACGTTAAATTCTGTTTCAGTTGTTACTGAGACAACAGATGAGTCCAGTAATGATAATGTAGGTATCCTACAGGATGGTGTCACTTATACCTACAGGAACTTTAATATATACAACTACACAAACTACATTTTAAATACTGGACACTTTGATCTACTATCTAAGGGGATTAAATTTATTCCCACCAAAAGATTCAACCTAGTGGACTGTATTTGTGAAATAAAAAGATATGTGAGAAAGCTTAACCTGGCTATTTTATTTAAAGACAAAAAAACAGTGGGTGACATTTCTCATGCAGAGCCGTTCATCCCAGTAGTCAAAAAGAAAAGTACATATATACCCCCCATGCACCCCACCATTTCCATCTTTGATAAAGTAGTGACTAAACAGATTTATAAGTTGGATAGACAAATCGATGGACATCAGATCAGTTCTAATTTAACAAAAGAAGAGAGCAGGGTATTACAGGAATTAAGATGTGCTAGTAACATCAGAATCATGAAACCAGATTGGGGGGGGGGGGCACAGTCATCTATGACAGTTTTTTATACACTTGTAAGATACATGAATTACTACATAATTCTGGAAATTATTCTATGTTGTCCTTGAATGAGATCAACATAGGGTATAGAAAAATAGACACATGTATTGAAGAATACTTACTAGATAACAGGATCAATAATGATATCTACACTTACATTAAGGTTGAACATCCTGTATTAGCTTCTATAGTGGGTATTCCTAAAATTCACAAGAATATAGATGAACCGCCCTTTAGACCCATTATATCAGGGAGTAGGTCTAAGACATTTAATATAGGTAAGGTTATTGACACCTACTTGAAACACATATATGCCACTATTCCACATATAGCCAAGGACTCATGGGATTTTTTGAAACAGTATCCTATTTACTTATCTAGTTCAAATCTGATATTTGTGACCATTGATATCATAGACCATCTTCTTTAGGTATACAAAAAAATTAATCTATCAGCTTTTGCTACAAGTATAAGAAAACATACAGACATCCAATGGGACATCATCTGTCTTCTCACGGATATGATGTCCCTGGTTCTCGAACACAATTACATTATATTTGAGGGAGAATATTACAAGCAGACCAAAGGCGTAGCTATGGGAGCAGCCTGTGCTCCCATATACGCCAACTTGGTCATGCTTGAATAGGAAGAGAGGACTGTTTTAGACAGTCACTTTATGACATACATAAAATATTACGTCAGATACCTTGATGATATATATTTGATTTGGGATGGTGGAGAACAACAGCTAGCATTATTTTTACAATATATCAACAGTAGCAGCAATTTTTTAAAATTCACCTCCTCTAGCAGTCACGATGGTGTGGCTTATTTAGACACATTTGTGCCAAAAATAGGTGATGAGTTTAAATCCAAAATTTACAGAAAGGACACTTTTTCGAACAGTTATTTGGAATATTCTAGCTACCATCCGAAGAAACAATTCACAAATATATATAAGGGTCAGCTTATTAGAGCAGTTAGGATGACCTCACGGTATGAGGACATGTTGGAAGAGGTGAAATTTATAACGTCCTTATTTAAGGACAGAGGTTATGACATTAGAGTTATGGAAAATGTAAGTAATTATGTTGTGAGGAAATGGGGTAACCAGTACAAGCCTTAGTTGGGTGAAAAATATAGGACAGCTATTGTTTCGACTGTGGATACATTGCATGATATGAAGTCTGAAACTTGCATTTTTGGTAAATCTTGCATTTTGGAATTTGGCATGTATTCAGGTAAAGTTAAGAAGATTTTGATGAACAACTGGCATATAATATCTGCTGATCAAGATATAGCACCTATATTAGGTGAATGCCCAAGGTTTGTTTATAAGGTAGGGGCTAATATAAAATCTATTTTAGAGAAGGGTATCTTCATTAAGAAGACAGAACATATGAAAACTGCAAAATGTGGGGCATGTAAACAATGTCACACTATATTTCAGGGAGACAGTGTGAAATTGGACAATTACAAACACACTAGAATTAAATTCTGTGGGGGCAACTGTACAACTAAAATGGTGGTGTATATTGCCATCTGTAGAACATGTTCAGGATTCTATATAGGTAAGACTCAAAGGAGTTTAAACAAACGTATATACTCTCACCTTTATAGCATCAGAAGGAAGGATGAAAAAAATGCTTTGTATAAACATATTAAGCAATATGGTGATAAACATTATTTTAATTTTGGTATAGTGGACATTGTGCACACCAATAACAGAGGGGGTGACTTTAATAATTTATTATTATATAAAGAATTTTGGTGGCAAATATATATGGATGCTTCCACTATACCAGGTTTAAATGACACTCTATCTGTCAAACCACTATTGGTCTTAAAATGAACTATTTATAAGGTACATTGTTATATATGTTTTTAAACATGTTTTGATTTGATCCAAATGTTGTTGTTAACATTTTTTCAGTTTTTTAACTTGTTAATTTTATCTATACATATTACATGTAACATTGCTTTTAGAAATAATATGAATATCATTTAATATTTTATGAATAGAGAACAATGGTCATAGGATGTGTGTATAGCTTTAAAATTTCAAACTGAAATTTGGCGCCAAAAATGTTATTTAAGCAACTGTGATGCAAGCTATGGTGTTCTGAGGAAGCTTGTTTTATTCAAGTGAAAGCGCTTAACCATTCTTTGTTTGTTGGCATTACAATAAACTTTTGTTTACTTCTACTTGGTTTCATTGAAGGTGTTGTGGACTGGTATGAGCGTTGAATAGGGGCGAATTCCCAAGACACAGAGACGGAATTTTGCACACAGTGCATTTGCTGCTTTTTCTTTTCTAGTTGAACTTTTATGGTTGCTGCACTGTTTGCTTCAGTCGACAACATCACTAATAGCAAGAAATATAAATTGCAAAAAAAATACAATTAAAAATATCACAGATATTAGAAATACAGACAATCATGGATATTATCAGAATAATTCTAATAATACATATTACAATTTATGTTATAAAATTTATATTACATAATATCTAAGAAGAAAGTTCTTTCACCGAATTCTACCAGTATATGACTTAATATGTTTAGCTAGTATCTAAAAAGCATGTGCGTTTTGATTCATTCTGTAAATGTTTAAGATTTTTTTTTGAATGACTCTAATCTAGAAAAGGCTTTTTTTCCATTTGTAAGCTTAAACATGGTCATATGAGTGTGAGTGCATTTTCCTGGCCGCGTATATAAGTGGAGCTTTGGTTCTTTATTTGAAGTCCTTTTTTAAGGGGTAGGCAGTCAGCAAGTAAATTAATTTTTATATATGGGATTTCAGCAGAAAAGTTGCCCAATAGTTAAAGAGAAGCCAGTGAACATTTTCTATTAGGATATGATGATAACAACTGAAATATCTAGGAGAGCAAATATGAATATTTTATTTTTGGCTACTTTACTTTTTTGGATGTTCTTTCATGAAAGAAGTCTAATCAAGGGTAATGCATATTCAGTCTTGGATATAATGACATCTACTTTCCTTATCTGCAATATGTAGGGAATAGGGAAAGTTGATGAGAGGTATGGTAACATAATTTTAGCAGTGCGATTACTTTGGTGATAGTATCTGTTTAAATATTAAAGTTTAGAAGAGGGTCTAGTGTTACACCTGGGTATTTCGCTGTGCAATAGACAGAATTATATTATCTTTAGTGACTTTATTGTTAATACAGGCAGTTATGATAGTTTCTTTGCTTTCTTTATAAGTAGCTTGTTTGTGTGATAGCAGTTGCAGACATCAATCAACTTAATTGCACATTATGTTGTAGAGACTGGCGGGTTCAGCTAACTTCATGTAAATGAAAATCATCTGCATATATAATTATGCTGAGGTCATGCGGAGCATGTCCAGTGTCAATAATGAAAAGTAAAAATAAAAGTGGACCTTATACAGAGCCTTGAGGGACTCCGGTGTTAACTGTACTCTTTTTACAAATTAGACCATTGGAGTAAATTTGAAAGGCACTGTCCTATGAGTAGTTTTTGAACCAAAAGAAGTTATTATCTGCAAAATTAAGTTTTTTTTTCCACAATAAACACAGAATAAGGCTGTGGTTAACTCTTTCGAAGGCATGAGTCAGGTCTATGAAAATGCTACAAAAGACCATCATTTGTATCCCTGTGGCTGACAGGAAGCCTGTTAGGTTGCTAAAAAGGTTTCTGAAATCACGTTGTAAATCACAGAGTAGGCCATAATCAAATTAATCAATACAAAAAAAGTAGCCCCAAAGATATTCAAAGAGAAATACAGGCAAAGGCCATCCAGATATGGAAAATTTCACAATACAAAAATAAGATCATTAACAGGGACCCAGATGTGTTCAGTTCAGAAAATAAGGATTTAGTTTGCCTGTTAGTTATTGCTGTAAAGTGAAAAGTGGCTGCATATGAAGTAAGAGAATAGTGTTGAGAAGTATTAGCATTTGTTTCTTATGGTCTTATGTTGTCTTTTTCCATATGGGTTCAACCTGTGGATTACTGGATCCAGCATGGATCCGATGTAGGACAACTTCCAAAAACTTTAGCTTACCAAACTATGCCTCCTCTACCAATAATCCCCACTCCACCATAGCTACCTCAAATCTAGTTTACAGCCATTCCAGACAGCAGCTCAGTCATGCTAAAGGGTGTTCTGCCTTCAGGTGACCCTGGATTGGCCTCCTCTAGCAAAGGGTACAAGTTGGGTAGAAAGCAGGCTAAGGAAACCAAAATTTCCAAAGGAGATCATAAATGATCTGCCCTGTCTACTTCTGTGATTGTGTCTGGCTCACCAGCTCCCAAAGTCCCAAAACACTCAGATCTCCTGGCAACCATGGCTCCACTCTTGGCTGTGAAATTTCATGATCTTCATGACATCCATGCAGATGGTAGCTGAAAGTTCAACTAATGAATCCTACACTAAGCCACTGGATGAGCACATCTACTCATGCATAAATCGTGCCATCCCAAATAGAACCAAGATGCTCTCCGCCAAAAAAGGAAGCCAATCTGGTGATCCCCTGCCATAAACAAACTATACAACAGAAGGAAGAAACTGTTGTAGAAAAGAGGAAAATCACAGGATGCAAAAAACTCCCTTACCAGCCTCAGCAAGAAGCTGAGATCTCTCATAAAATCCTCGAAAGCTAGTTGCGAAAATAAAATTGCCAAAGATTCCAAAGACAACCACAAGGCATTCTATAGTTATGTCAAGAATCTAAATGGCAATGCTCATATTTGCTCTGAGCTACAACAGAATGGCATTAAATATACTGATCCAAAGGATATTGCCAATATCCTGGCAGATCGATTTAGTGCCAACTTCACCCCCCCTCTCACCTCCTAAAGGGCCCATCTCAATACCAAAAGATTGCCAAATTCCAGTAATCACGGCCACACAGGTAGAAACTGCACTCTCCAAAGCTAAGAATATGGCATCCATGGGACCAGATGACATCCCGGGCTGTGTACGACATGAACTACAAAATGAACTGGCACCTCACCTAAGTGTCATGTTTAATCATAACCTTACCTCAGGCTTCGTGCCCACTGAGTGGCGCACAGCTACAGTTAGCCCACTCCACAAGGGGGAATCCACCTTGGATCCCAGGAACGACTGTCCCATCAGTCTGATGAGCGTGATCTGCAAGGGCATGGAACATATTGTCATGTAACTTATAAACAAAGACATTTGCAACCTTCAAACACTGGACCCCACCCAGTTTGGGTTCATGAAGGGCCGATCTTGTCTCCTGAACCTGATTGACTTCTTCGAATCAGTCTCCAGAGCTGTGGACAAGGGTAAGGTGGTCCACACACCCTATCTGGACCTTGCCAAGGCCTTTGACACCATCCACCACTCTGGAATCATAGATAAACATGCTAAGATGGGCATAAATCCCTATGTCACACAATGAGATGCCAACTGGCTTACTGACAGAACCCAGACTGTAAAAGTAACGACTTCAAATCCAGCTCCAGACAAGTGACAAGTGGAGTACCTAGGGGTTCAGTCCTGGGATCGCTTTTGTTTGGCATCTACTTCTCTGAAGTACAGGCCAACACTAAGGGACTCTGGCTAACAAAGTTCGCAGATGACTGCAAACTGGGAGCCATTACTGAATCCCCAATGATGTGGATATTCTACAAAAGGGCCTTACAGAAACAGATGCTTGGTGCCAGAGCCATGGGCTCAAGCTTAATGGCAAGAAATGTATAGTTATCCCCTTTGGGAAAAAACATGTACCCATGAATTACCACATAGGAGACTTAGGAACACAGGTGGACAGTGGTCTCATCTTCAATAACCACATTGTCACAACAGTCAGGAAATCCTTCTATGTAGCACACCTCATCACAAACAGCTTTTCATCCAGACAAAAAGGAGGTCATTGTCCCACTGTACTCATCCCTAATTAGACCCATTATAGAGTACAATGCCCCATTTGGTATGTACCTCACAAGTCATCTGCAACAGCTGGAAAGGCCACAGAAATACCTCACTAAAAGAATCACAGGCCTAAAGCAGATGCCCTATGCTGACCATCTAAAAAACTTCAGCTATACTCCGTGGCATATCATCTACTCAGAAGCGATCTCTGCTTAACATACAAGGCCATGTCAAACCCTGAGCTGTTGAACATGCTCCACTTAAAGAAATCCCAATCCCTCAGAGCCACACACTTCAGGGATCTAAACCTTGTCATCACAATGAACAAAACATGATGGAGGGATAGGTTCCTGACTCAGAGACTCCCCATACTCTGGAATAGACTGCCCATACATGTCAAGCAGAGCACCACCTTGGCCATCTTCAAAAGGAACCTTGACAATTGGATGGGAGATAGGAAGTTCACCTCGAGGATCACATCAGTCACTCTGCTAGATAGGGGTCCAGGGAAGTAAATATTGTGGGAAGAAATATCCAGGGAATTGTTATGGCTAGGCTTGTATAGGCCATAGGGCCAATATCCTAGTACCAATCTATGAACCTATGATTGCCTTCATGGCCGGTGTCTCAAAGCTGATCTTCTTCAGCTCTGATGACTCAGAGCCAATCTCCTTTGGCTGTGCTACCTTGGAGTTGGTCTCCTTCAGCTTCAGTTGTTGGCAAGCAAATTCTCCTGCCGTTTGTGTGCTGACTCCTTTCCTGAAATGGGGGCCTCCTTCAGGGTGGACATTTTCTCCTTTTCTTCCCTCTATTCTGCTGGAGTCCTCCCCATCTCCACCTAAGATCTGAGCTTCCCCAGCTCAGATTCATAGGCCATATCCTTTGCTTGGTCAATGCTCATCCAAGTCCCCCTCAGTGACTTCCTCAGATTGGTCATCTCTGTCTGCCAGAAGTTTGAAGACTTCAGAATTGGAATAGTTGTTGTGGTCCTTCTTACAGGCATATATGAAGTTAGGCCTCAGTCCATAAAGTCTGGGCCTATGCCCTGAAGCTTTGGAATCAGCTGTCTTCCATTCCTTAGGATCAAATCCAATGGCTTGATGAATTTTGACTCCAATTCCTACCTTGGTTTTCTCAGTTCTAGCTTTGTAAGAGCTAGGTGGACCTTTGGGCTGACAGGTCAGGACAGGGATCTGCAGGTCAGGTTCAATAATCCCAGTTTTAGGGTAGTCCCCATCTAAATTGGGGCCACTTTTTTCTTGGACCTTAGGTCTGCTGGGCCCAGTTGGCCTACTTCTCCCCCTGCCTTTGATGTTGTAGAATGGATGTTCTCCCATCAGGAGAATAAATATTCTAGAAGGAATATTCTAGATGGACCAGTGAACCCACATCTTCCACATCTGTCCATGTGACCACTTCTGTCCAGCTCACCCCAAGTGGTCTCCAAGCTGCTTTCCCAGTAGTGCTGCCAGCCTATCCATTCCCTATCCCCCAGAGTCTCTGGGGTGGTAAGTGTCCAGTTAGAGGCAGTGCAAGAGAAAGCTCCTTTGCTCACCTGAGGAGTCCTTCACCAAGGACACTGGCCTTGAGGAAGGAAAGGGGTCCCCCAAATCCCTGCATAAATGTGCCTCTTTTGGTGATCTTTTGGAGTTCCTTTGCCAGCGCAAGGGTTGGACTGTCAAAGCCTGTTCTCCTGAGAAGTCAGTGTTTTTGGAGGCCTTCAGGGTGGGCCCATCTATGTCATGGATGGTTTCCCCTCTGGATGCAGTTATTGATTTGGTGTCCTTGATGGTGTGGAAGGAGCCTGATATAATGGAACTGATTACCAAAAAGCCAGACAAGTTCCTTGTCCCCCCTAAGTATCGGAAACACTGATGTAAGGGTACTGCTGTGGATGATATCATGGTGGCAGTGGCCACTAAGAAGGACATTTTGGAGGAGAGTTCCTTGGTCCATTCCCCGAATAGAAAGTCTCAGGTATCGGACTGCTTAGGGAAGCATGCCTATGCCTCAGCCACTTTCATGCTGAGGGTGTTAGATTATCTAACTCAATAGGACAATGTGTCAGAAACCTCAAGAGCAGTGAAGACACAGCAGATTCTGGGCTCTTAAAAGACTCTGGAGACTTATCTATCCACCCTCCAATCCATCTGTAATGTATCCTTGAATCTGCTTTCAAAAGCAGCTGATGGCACATCCCGGCTAGTCAGTACTGGCAGCATTATGCGTCACCACACTTGGATAGGGTTGTGTGACTTTGTAGACTGCTTTAAGGCATCCTTTATCAATGCCCCATTTGATGGTTAATCTCTTTTTGAGACTAAAAGTAAGACACCTTGTGCAGGAGTGAGCAAGATAGGAAGATGCTGTCTGCCATTGGAGTTCATTTTGCTACCCCTCAATTCATAGGTTCATAGGTTAGTACTAGGCTAACTGCCCTTGCGAGCCATTTTAAGCCTAGCCAATTATCCCTTGTGAGACTCAAACCCTGCACCTTGTGTTTGTAAGGCAAACACCTTAACCATTAGGCCACCCTCCCAACCCCTTGACCTCAATGGACCTTTTCTCAGAACCAGAAGGGGGGGACATCTCTTTTTCAGGAAATCACTGCAGCCCTTTCAAGAGGCTCCTTCTAAGGGTGCCCTATGGTGTGTGGGGGGGCAACCACAATGGATGTTGCCCTCATGACAGAGGTGGTTCACAGAACTATGTTTTTTGTAGAGGTTTCTCCAGAATCCTTGTTCAGTGACCCTGAAAACTTGCCCAAATTTCATGCTCAAGGGGCAGTTGGGGGTTGATTGGCTCTACAACTGAAAGCTTGGGAGATCATCCCCTTGGATACATAAGTGTTAAGAGTCATATCCAGAAGTTATTTGATTCCCATTTTTGCAAGTTCCCAATAAACTCCCAAACGGCTTCCAGGCATTTCACCCCATCAGAGAAGAGCAGCATCAATTGAAATTCAGAAGCTGCTAGCAAATAGAGTCATCCAAGTGGTCCCACCAGTCCAACAAGCATCCAAGGTCTACTCAAGGTTCTTTTTGGTTCCAAAGAAGAACAGGGACCTCAGGCCAATCCTGGATTTGAGCAAGTTGAATCAGTATGTGAAGCAGACCAAGGTCTGGATGGTCACAGTGCCACTCTTGTTGTCTCTGTTGTGGAAGGATGACTGTTTTTGCATGATCAATCTCAAGGACACCTAACATCATATAAAGATTGTGAGGAAGTCCAGGAGATTTCTTCACTTCCAGCTGGAGGACAATCATTACCAGTACAGAGCACTGCCATTCAGTCTCACCACTGCCGCCTCCAGATGTTGACCAGGTGTACTGCAGTATTAGCAGCCTGGCTCAGGTGGCAGGGGTTACAGGCCTTTACCTACCTAGGCAATTGGCTACCAAATGTCCTAATGAGAGCATCTCTAGTCAGGGTTAGGGACACTTTAGTCAAGCTATGCAGTTCTTTAAAGATCGCAGTCAGCTACCAAAAGTCCAGTTTCAATCCAGTTCAGTCTTTGGAGTTTATAGATTGCCATTTGGGCACAGTATCCCAGATCAACAAACTTCTAGAGTCCAGAATATCAGACTTTTAGGATCTGTCAGGTTCCTTGGTTTCTTACAAAAAACTTCCAGCATATCTTATTGCCAGGCTATTGGGTCACACGGCAACTGCCATTTGTTTGACTCCAACTCTCAGGTATCTCATGCAGTGGACACTGGTAGTACAGTGGTCATACTTAACACATCCAATGGACCTTTCAGTTTTTCTGACCAGTGTTTGTCGAGATCAGATCAAGTGGTTCTTGGAATCTGCCTTTGTATTCATAGGAAGACAATTTGTGTTTCCCCCTCCTCAGACCACAGTCATGGCAGACACCTCTCTTCTTTGTTGGAAAGCCATGAGGGTCTGGCAATGGGTGATTTTGACTCAGTGGTTTCTGATTGCTACCTCCATCCCAGGGAAATCCAACATCTTTGTGGTCACTTTGAGCAGGAACATTCTCCTTTCTCATGAGTGATCTCTGAATCCAAGGGTTGTTCCTCAGATTTTTTGGCACTGGGGCATTCCATATTGTGACCTGTTTGCTTCCCCATCCAACATCAAGTGCAGCAGCTATTATGCCTTAGTTCCTCCTCAGGGACAGTCACCCAGGGATGCTAACCTGCATGCCTGGCCTCCAGGACTTCTATATGCGTATCCTCTGACTCCGTTGACAATAAAGTTTCTTTAGAAAATGGCCAATTGTAGAGTAACTGTAATCCTCATTGCTCCCTTTTGGCCTTGCCAGGTGTGGTTCCCCATTCATTGGCCTCTACTGATGTAACCTCCTTGGATCCCATTCCTGATCATTTATCACTCTGCAGACCTGGATCAGGCCAACTGTCAGACTCTCGGGTTAACCACTTAGTTTATCCAATTCCCTTGATGGCCAGGAATCCCAAGCTTTCAGACAGAGTCATTCACATCTTACCTTCTTCACAAAAGAGGTCTACTCATAAGGTTTATGCTAGTAAGTGGAAGTGTCTTGGCGTGTGGGCTATCTCTCAGGGCTTGGATCCTTTTTCAGTACCATTGGAGGCTTTCCTGGACTTTCTCAAGGATTTGTTTAATTCTGCATCTAGTTACTCAACTGTTAAAGTGAAATTGACATCTATATCCAATTTCCATACTAGTAGGGATAACGTGCCTTTTGCTGCCCTTAAGATTTTGGAGGCCTTTCTTAAAGGAACCTTTTTGCTTTGTTCTCCTGAGTGAGATCGTATTCTGCCTTAGGACTTGCCTTTTATGCTGCATATTCTGGCTGCACCTCCTTTTGAGCCCTCTGCAACTGCTGATTTGAAATTGTTGTCATGGAAGGCTCTGTTCTTGATGACCATTACTTCTGTCAAATGTCTGGCAGAGCTGCAGGCCCTGTCTGCTCTCCCTCCATATTTTGTTTTGAATTGGGACAGAGTGTCTCTTAGACTGTATCCTGTATTTCTGACTAAGGTGGTGTCAGAGAATAATTTCAAGCTGTCCATTCATCTGCCAGTCTTTTTTCCAATGTTTCCAGTGGGGTGGGGTATCTACTGCATTATCCTGATGTGCATGGGCAGCTGTAGTTTTCTTTCCACAGGACAAAGTCCTTTAAAAAATCTAATCAGTTATTTGTCTCTTTCTCTAAATCTCAGTTGGGTGTGCCTGTATCTAAGGTCACTCTGTCCAAATGTCTTTCTGATTTTACTACCTTTGGGTATGGTTTGAAGGGAAAGTCTTTGGGTCACAAGCCCAAAGGTCATTCTACCATAATTATTGCTACTTTCACAGTTTTTTTCTCCAAAGCTGCTTTGGATGACATTTGTTTGTCATCACACATTCATGTTTCCCTGTAAATCTGATATCCACTCAAGGTATAGCGCTTCATTTGGTTCCACTGTATTGCTCAACAGCCTTCCACGAGACCAGCCTATGGTGTTACGTGGCAGGGAACTCTGTCCCAAAGGTTGAACCCCGATGGAAAAGACAGCATTGGATATGAAAGTTATGTACTCACTATAACAATAGATCTGTGTTGTCTGTTTCTGTCTGTTCAACCTTCCCTCACACCTGCCTGCATCTTCTTGGCCATCCTTTTATTCAAGAGATGACTGAGCTGAGGACACTGTCTCTTCTCTTTTCATGGAGTCCTTAGGTTTTTGTTTTTCTCCCTTTGGGGGCTATGTCTGAAAGTTTAAGTAGAAAGGGGGCAAACTCAATCTAAGGTAGCTCCAGTTTAGTGAGGATTATGGGTACAGGAGGCAGAGGTTGGCCAGCTGAATATTTGGAAGTTGGCCAGAAGTGGATCCATGTCAACTCTAGTAACCCAGAGGCTGAACCAGATGAAAAAAGATAACACGGATCGATCATTAGGGTGAGTACATAATTTTCATCTAGTGGAGGGAACGAGTTGGTAATGTCTTTTATTAAAGTAAGAAGATAGTTCCTAAAGTTATTGGGAGAGGTATTCTGGGTTAGATTTTGATGACAGATATGGGTTGAGGAGTCCATGATAACTCCAAAGTGATGATTAATTTCTTTCCAAAATAGTTTAGGTTTTTGATAAGAGGGAATGCTTCTCTGTCTTAAGTACAGAGTTTTTGCAGTGTTTGTGTCAATTCTGGCTGAGTTTCTTAATTTCAAGAAATGCTAATGGAAGTCTTGATTTGAGGGGTTCTCCTTCAAGCCTTCCAGGCCTTGTCTCTTTCCTTCTTGTTTTGTTTGAGACTGTTTATCAGTCAAGAACATGTTTGTCCTCTACGTCGGTGCAGTGCTAATGGGAATAAGTTTTCCTGGATATTTGAAAGGGTACTAATAAAATAGTAGAATACAGAAATGAGGTTTGTTTGGGAGTATAGATGAATCCATTGGAATTTTTTTTTGTGTGGGAAAGGACTCCCTAACATGGTAAGTGGAGCACTTTTCCTAATTTTAAATGGCCATTCAGAGATGATGTGACAATGATCACTAAATTAGTTTGGGAAAGGTACAATATTTGAGCATCTGTGTTTTATATTTTTCATTATTAGATCTAATATGGTGTGGGTACAAGTCTGAAGGTTTGGTTTTGTTGGTTACCAGTTGCTCAAAGCCAAGAATATGAAGCATATTCTTATGTTTAGAGGTGTCTGGTCCCATAGCACTGAAATTAAAGTCACCAAGAGTAACACAGTTCTTATTTCTTTTTAAAAGGAACATGTCCTACAAGGTTGGTTGTGGAATGATAGTGGATAAAGGGGAAGGTATATACTCTTGTATTTATCTGTCTGAAGAGTGAGTCAAGGGACTATTATGACATATTCTGTAGATGTTTTTTTTTTTTTTTAATGCTAGCCATACTTCCTCCAGTATTGCAATTTCCAAGGCAGCTGTTTAAGCAGGGTCCTACAGTGTCTTGAGCAAGGTGTAATCATCCGTACAGTCGGCCAGGCTACAGTGCAAAGCATTGACTGACAGACTGCGTATGCTAGTATATAGCAAGCTGCAACTCCTGGTGCAGCTGCCCACAGGATGTTCATACTGACATTAAGAAGCCACTCCCATAGTTCAACAGCCATCTACACTAGCACCAGGGCTGCTAATAAAACCAGGCTCATCTGGGGCACGTAAAGGCTTTATTTCTCTATGCCATTTATTTGAACCTCACAGTTAATGCAGTTCAATAGGAATTTTGATAAGAACAAGGGTTTTGAAAATTAAAATAACAATTCTGAATGGTCTCCTGATTTTGATGGAATAACTTTTCCTTTTAGAACTGGAAAGTTTGCTGTTTTTGTACACGCTAAAATCCAAGACCTAAAAGTGAAGGATTTAAGTGTGAAGCTCCATGGAATGGCAGGCCACATCTTTCATCTTCAGCTTTTTGAGAACCAGCAGCTCAAGTACCAAATTTTGCTTAAAGCTCTGACTGAGTAAGTACAGACCCCTTACTTTTATTCTAATCACAGATCACATTATTTCCTACAAGATATTAGCAGTGTACAGTAAATCAAGTGTGATGTGGTTTTTCTGTTCAAGCAGAACAAATCAAGGGGCTTCCTTGACAAACTTCAAGGTGTATATGACAAATGTATGACTACTGACAAGGTCATGGAAGAAATAGTAAAGTCTTCATGTGAAAGATGACAGAAGAAAGCTTACAAGCCTGTTTAAGGAAATATAAGTGTTGTAAGTTCATGGTCAGAATATTCAATAATGTCTGTTGGAAGAGTATTATTTGCTATATTCAATGCAAAGTTATAACTTTAGCAACTGTCAAACAGTTTGACAACAGCTATTAGCCTACCCATCTTAGTGCCCCCACCACACAAGTTTTGTGTTGTTAATGTGCAGTATAATTTCAAATGGCAAACTTTGCACTAAACATAGAACGTCTTTACAAGAATCGCTGTATGTATTTTACATATATATATATATATATATATATATATATATATATATATATAATTACTAAATTACATCAACATACCATAATGTCGACAGCAAGAATGTCAACCACAAAAGGTCAGCAATGGAAATGACAACAGTCAACTGTGTGGGCAAACAAAATCCTCATGGCATACAACCAAAAAAAAAAACAACATGCAATTTGCAGGAAGCAAGTCCCCTTCCGCTCCCTGCACCACCTGTTAATTATACATACTAACTCCAAGATCACACAGTCCCTGGGGAAGGGGAACAGTCCCCCATCCCAGGATTGTTGATCTATCACAACTGTCAACCTTCTGTAGTCAATTAGTGAGCCGTCAACATTCTGGTGGGTCGACTTAATGCAGTGGAACTATATATATATATATATATATATATATATATATATATATATATATATATATATATATATATATATATATACACACACACACACACACATGTACATACACATATATATATATGTGTGCATGTATAGATGTTTGTGCATATATGTAATATACACACACACACACACACACACACACACACACACACACACACACACACACACACACACACACACATATGAAAGCCATACAAACTTTTGTAAAGGAACACGTGTTCTATTAATGATCTGGAGACCATAAGGATGTAGCTTAGGAGGATACAAAATGCAAAGATAGCAATGAAATGTGTTGCTCACAGATACCAGAGACATTTATTTTCTAATGCATGATTGCCATTTGACTTTTTTGCCACTCTGAGTTTGATGTTTGTAATAACTGCAGTTTCATTTATACACTTTTATGTATCCTTACACCAGATTTGTTTAATAGTATGGCATCATATAAAACAGAGATGGTGCATTTGTCTAAATTTAAAAAATGCCTTTCAAACTACACTGTTATTTTGCTAAGTCTAAAAAAGTGAAACCTGTTATAGTACTGCTGTGTGTTTTGAAATAATAACTGAGTTTTGGATATTGGTAAAAATACTGACAAATAAATGTGTGAAGGATCATCTATCAAATGAAAAGCAAGCTTTCAATGCTAGGAGATGCACATTGCCACAATAAACCTAATCCCATCAGTTACTGCACTGTCTTCATGCAGGTCCATCCCTAAGTTTGGTTTTGCATTTACTATACACAATTGTACTTTAATAAATTAATTCCATAATGCTTCATAATGCAGGACTCCAAACAAAAGCACTTTGGAAATGTTGTATCTATGTATGACAAATGTCAGCACTAAAGTAATTTATTGCAATACCCACTGAAGAAGAAAGAGAATCCATAGGAAAGTACTGTGAAGGTTACATTAAGTCACACATTTGCTTATGAATGAAGACATCCCCAAGTGAGAAAAAGACAGTATGAGTAGGTATAGGCAGTAATTCTCAGGAAACAGAGGGGTGGATTGTTCTAGCACTGGTATCATACCACTAGTGTGGTCAAAGGGTCATAAATGCAGATAATAGATGCATTTTTAATTGCAAAAATGAAAAAAAGAATAGTTTTGTTTTTATTTCTAGGTTGTTTATAGTTTGAGGCAGCTGGTAGATTGGGCACCTGCCAGTGCCATAATACTGGCATGTGGACAGAGAAGAAATAGGCACTGCCCATGAACAACTCAAGGATGGGATGGATATAAGATTGAAAACTGGTTTTGTAACACAAATAATAAAACTAAAGCAGCAGTGAAGTTACAGAACAGCATATATGTATTTATTTTGTTTATAAATTTGACTAGCAAATTCAGTGTGAACCTACTGAGCCAAAATTTGGTCATACAGAACTGAACTGAAATTACAAATGTAAGGAAAAGTTAATATCTTAACAATATAAACTAAAATCATTATAGTGATTAACAGGAATGGGAGACAAAAGAATATTTAGACAACTAAACTCAAGTTGGAAAACTGGCCTACTTAACCATTTATAATTCTTATTGTATACAAGATATTTAGATACATGTAGTGAAATCATATGTAATTTTCCCTATATAGCTATAAGTCCCAGGAAACACTGTAGACACAAATATACAGACATACACACACACACACACACACACACACACACACACACACACACACACACACACACACATATATATATATATATATGTGTGTGTGTGTGTGTGTGTGTGTGTGTGGTTATATTTCACTAGATCACTGACTCACTACATTGGCATACACTACATTGACCAGAAACAGCCTGGTATGCACGCACCAAGCATGAACCTCAGTCCATGAAAAACTAAAAGAAAAAACACTGTGCAGTTCCCACACCCTCTGCTTATTATATATATATATATATATATATATATATATATATATATATGGGTTCCATACACTAGATCGAATTTTCACTAATTCAAAATAGTGCATGGAATGCTCACTGCAGCGAAAGTGCACTTAATCGAAAGTACACTTACGCGAAGTTCAGTACAACAAACGGGTGTTGTACTGAACTTCCGTGCAGTGCTCATGGACCTTAGGGTTAGGGCACAGGTCATAGTAAGGCTATCCCATTACCATGACCCGTGCCCTAACCCTAAGGTCCGTGATGACTGCAGCGCAGTGAAGGACATAGCAATGTCCTCCACTATGGTGCAATAGTCACGAACCTTAGGGTTAGGGCATGGGTTAGGATAAGGGAATAGCTTTACTAACTATCCCCTTACCCTAACCCGTGCCCTAACCCTAAGGTCCGTGACTACCGCACCATAGTGGAGGACATAGCATGATTTTTATGTCCTCCACTGTGCTGTTGTGTTTTCGGTGAAGTACACTTACGCAAAAGTTCACTTTCGTTAAAGTGAACTTTTGCAGAAGTGAGGCTTCCTATTACAAGTTCGAAGTAGTGAACTTTCGTTCTTGTAATAGGAATCCATATATATATATATATATATATATATATATATATATATATATATATATATATATATATACAAACTCCAAAATCATAAAACATTGATTCCATTCCCCACTTTCTAGCAGTCCTGCACACAAAGCAGCCACCATCCTGTTATGAACTAGATGTTCAACAAAACAACCCTCCTAACACAACATTTGATCTAATGAATGTGCAATCAAACACATGGGACCTCTATACACACACACACAACACACACACACACACACACACACACACACACACACACACACACACACACACACACACACATACATGCACACACGCACACACATACACAGACATATGCATACGCACACACGCGCATATACACACAGATTTATTAGCATGTTTATTACTCAACATGGAACAAAAAATCCAAACAGAATGAAAATCAACACTACTTGGCTTCTCAGAATTTTATTTGGTAATATGATCATTTTCTCAGTATCTTTTCAATCTCTTATAGCTTTTCAACCATCAGGCTGTATTTAAATGTCCATGGCTGCAGGCTGCAGGCTGCAATTAAGCCTTAATTCCAGGTCAACACCAGATATAATTCTATGTCTTTCCTCAAATGGGCTGGCATTTCCGTACTTCTAGAGTTTTCCTCTTTAGTGCTCCCCAGATGAGGGAGTGACTCATTTCAGACTTCCAGGCTGCTTCCTTTTATACACACTTAATTGGCAATCACTGTCTGCTATACTAAGTAATGCAAAGTCTTCCTTAAGTTGTTCATGAGAAAGTTCCTGTGTTACACGTTGCTACACACATTTTAAAAGGTGTACTACTCAGTTTTTTAATCTGAAAACAGTGTGCTGTAGATCCCTCAGAATTTCATTTAGCTAGGCCAGGCCTATGTGCTGTTACTGTGTATTAAAAGGGCTGTAGGGATAGTGTGCACCAGTATAACTTCATATTGCCATTAGTCTGTCTACTTAATCATTGCAATGGTACATGGCCAGTCCCCAGACTGAGGTTCCTACCTAACAACAGAGTACATCAAATGCCTACTTTATTGCTAGAAACTCTGTTTCAACACTACGAACATAGTCTGGTTAACCAGAATGGGGGCTACATTGGTTTAGGTATCTGCCAAGTCATCTGGTGGCTTACAAAAATGGGTTGGTGCATTGGTATAAGTTTAGATCCTAGAAAGCACAGTTGTGTAAGTAAACGTGATGTAACAGTTGATGTTGGAATGAGCAGTAGCTGTTATATCCAGCATAGGACAGAACAGCCAGCCAACTGCCAAAGCCTCAGTGCACCTGCCCCTTGACCAAACCATTAATCAGCTCCAGCTCAGGTGACTAAAAAGGCAGATTTGGGCACCAAGTCCTTCAGTGCTTTCATGTTAATTGAGAGAGAGAACCCTGAGAGGACATTGCTAGGAACAACAAAAAACAAATACCCACAACCTGGCATAAAAAAACACACCAAAAAATGGGGAAGTGGGTGGAATGATGAGGCAGCTACTGCAGTAGTGCAGTGAGAGGTGGAAGGAAGCTGAAGGGTCCAGGAGTCACCAGTGAATGGTCTTAGCAAAGCCTGACCTTGACCTGGAGAATGACTCTTGCTTGTAGTGCTTTGTAAAAGCATGTCACAGAGAACCAAGTTGTTGCTTCTACAATACTTCTAGAGTGCATCCCTTTTCAAAATGCCATAGATGAAGCCTAGACCCTAGGAGAATGTACTTTGACCCTCCCTGGAATAGTTTTGTAGTGGCGGGAATAACAAAAGGTAATAACCCGAGACAACCATTTAGAAATAATCTGACACAGGTTATCCATTCTTCTTACCTTCATAAGAAATGAAAAACTGATTGGAAGTTCTGAAAATGTTTATTCTATCAAGGTAGTACCTGACGTATCTGGGGACATCCAAGGTATGATGAATCCTTTCTCCCACATTTTGAGGTGTAAGGAAGAATGCTTTGAGATGGATAATTTGGCTTAAAGTAAACTCAGATACTAATTTAGGCATAATAGAAGGATTAGTTCTTAAGGAAACCCTGTCTCTGTGGAAAACTGAGATAAGATTGACCCACCTTAAGAGTTTGCAACTCAGATACTCTTCTTGCAGAGGTCAGAGCAATGAGTAAAACTGTTTTCCATGTTAAGCACCTCGTCAGCCAGATGGTTCAAATGGAGGAACTGGTAAATTCTCTAACACAAAATTCAGATCCGAAGTTGGAGCCACAAGTTTTTTATGGAGGTCTCTTATGCAAAACCCTTTTCAAAAACATTCTGACATGTGACTACCTTGAAAGAGAAGGATCAGTGGGTAGATATGCCAAAATGGCCGGTAAATAAACTTTGACAGAGGAGGAAGGCAGGCCATAGGAAAGTAATTCATACAAATATTATAAAACTAGAGAAACAGCCCTGATTGGGTGATGGTTATTTTGCTTGTACTAACTCAAAACATTTTCCATTTGCTAATACATGATTTTCTAGTAGCAGGCGTTCTTGTATCCATTAGTACCTGGTACACATCCTGAGTAAACAGGTGCCTGAAAGGTATTAAGACAATATCATCTAGGCTCTCAATTGAAGGTATTTAGGTCTGGAGGTATCAAACAGACTTGTGCTTCTGTAAGTGGATCCAGTCTGTGAGGAAGCTTGTGGTAACTGCCCTGGCCATTTCCATAAAAGGGAGAAACACTGTTGCCTCGCACAGAAGGGAGTTACCACAATGACCTTGGGAGATTCCTTCTGAATCTTCAGATGTACCCTGGATATTAGTGGAAAGGGTGGAAAAGCATACAGGAACATTCCTGTTGAAGGAAAAGAAAGGGCAACTGTCCTCCAGGCCTTCTTACATGGAGCAGAAGTTTGCCAGCTGATTGTTCAGTGAGGGGGCAAAAAGGTCTACTTGAGGAACTCCCACAGATGGATCAAATCTTGTAAGACCCCCTGATCTAGTTTTCATTCATGAGGGTCTGCCTTTGTCTTGCTCAGCTTGTCTGCCACACAGTTTTGCTCTGGCAGAATGTAAAAAACCTGTAGAGTAAGACTATGCAATAAAGCTATATCCCCTGGTAACATGGCTAGTCTGCATAGGGGTTAAGTTCTGTTTCCCCTTTGCTTGTTTGTGTACCACATCACTGTGGTTTTGTCTGTAACAACTTGAACTGGTCATGGGGACCAAAGGTGATTCAGAGAGTTGAGTGCATCGATAAAGACAAGCATCTTTTTATATTTATATGCCTGTATTTGTCCTTTTTGTCCCAGATACCTTGTACTTTATGTCCCTTGACACTGCTCCCCAGGCAAAGTCTGAGGCATGTGTGTTGACTGACTGCTTTGGAGCAGAAGGGAAGAAGGGGATACCTGGATTCACCAAGTGACTTCTCTTCTTATAAATCCCAGAACTGGAATCTGAAAAGATAATAGGTGTTGGTGCTGGTACCAAAGACATGTCAGATACCACTGTATCTTTCCAGGTGGAGTCTTACCAGATGTATCACGAGAATCACAGATGCCAGGAGATCCAGAATCCTGAGGTATTCCCTCACAGTGACTGAAGTCTGACTGGAAAACCCCTGGAATAAATAAATGTATAAATATATAAAAAACAGATTTATGCAGAGAAGAGACAAAGCATGGAAAATGGCATTTAGAAGAAGAAAAAAAACAATGACAGATAGTCTGCAGCAATATTGCCACTTGCAAAACTTAATGAAGAGTACCATTCTGAAGGCTAAGCAAAACTACTGTACTACTCTACAGGAAAACCATGGGAAAACTGCAAAACAGTTTTGGTCAGCAGTCAATAAACATATTTAGTATGGCAAAAATCCCAACCTTGCCCTTTCACAGATTAAACAATCTATAACATATCATCAGTGGCGGCTGGTGACTTCAAATACAAGGGGGGCTGCAGGAGACGCTGAATGGGCGGGGTCAAAGGGAAGGGGTGTGGTCAACCATAAAGGGGAGGGGCTATGCACAAAACCACAAAAAAACTAACTTTAATTAAATACGCTGCCCTGGGTGGCAAACCATCATTATGAAAGTCCAATCAAGACAAAAATAAGTGTAGAAGAATAAAAATATTTCAATGCATTGGCTGCATGACAGCTTACTTAATATCTAGATGGAAACAAAAGGTTGTGAGGCATGAAAAAGTAAATTACTTTTTAAATACATTACTGGAATGCCAGTCAAAATCAAGTATAAGAAAAACCAGAAGCACTCAACTCAAACCACTTCTCCTTGCACTGCAGTTCTAATTATAATATATTCAGCTTTATTAAAGTACCAAGCAACATGCTGAAAGTAGAAATCTATGTGATGCCCCCACTTGTAAAAATGTTTCTTATCCAAAAAGACCTGCTGCCTGACAACTTGTTTCATGGGGAAAACATGATAAAAGTAAAAATGAAAAGCAAACAAGAAACAAGCTCAAGATACATTGCTTAAAGGATTACTGTACAGGTTATGGACCACACATGATTGGCATTCTGTTTAGTTTACGGGTAAAGCCTGTAGAGATGACTGGAAGTCTCCAACAAGTGTAATGAGCTTTTTAAAATAATGGAATCCTGTCCTTTAATACCCAAGGCTTATACATTATCTAGTCAAGTATTCTCTGCATGGCAACAACAGAAAGGCTTTCAATGTTGGCAATTCTTTAACAGTATGCTTATTAAAGCTTACTTGCATCTTACGATGTCAGACAAGCTTACCTTATGGTCATTAAAGCATTGCTACTTAAACACAGAGCAACAGGCACTTTGAGTAATAAGCATAAATCAACAGTACAAAAATATGACAGAAACCAGACCATTCTGCAAAATCAAGGACAGATGAAAAGCCACTGTAGTACTTATGCAGTGTGTCCTCCCCATCCAAGGTAGATACAACTACTCCTTGCCTTGCTTGGACACATCCAGAGTCACTACATGGGGAGTGGGGTGCAACAAGCATGTCACAATTTGAAATCTCTTTGGCTGACTGTGATGGCCCTGACACATTTGTCATACCTCTCAACTTCAAGAGCAAGAAATCTGGACAAAGCCATACACAGAAGTGGGACAAAGGCACAACAATAAGGACAATTTTTAAATATTGCTCTAATAAACTTAGAAAGATAATAGAATAGGTCTTGCATTAGTATGAATTTTCTGAAGGGTATAAAATCTGAAACTCAAATGTCTGTCATTTTCTAACTTCAGTCTTTAGTGATTTGTCACTAATTTGCCAAAAAACACAATTTTATGAAAAATGGACCAAAAATGTGATGCAAAAATATAAAATAGACACACAATACAGCTTCTACCTGTCAAAGAAGGGACACTTTAATATTAGTACTGCTACCTTGAGCAGCTGACAAAATAAAAGAATCTACATGCATTTCAAGTAATCTATAACTTTGATTATTACAGTTATTTCTTAATTGTAAACCCTCCATGTTTTCTTCCAAAATTGCTATTTTTGGAGGGATTATTAGGGGAAGAGCAACATTTTGAGCCAAAATTGGGGACAGTTGAGAGGTTGGCTATGCCTAATTCTATAAAGCAATTTATTTGCATGTACCTCTCAACCTGTTAATGCAGTAAATCTGAACAAGGCCAAATATATTGGGGCACATATAAACAGTACTAAAAATTGCTCTTGTATAAATTGAGACAGTTGATAGAACGGCTCTTACTTTAACATGCATTTTTATGAAGGTTATGAAGTCTGAAACTTATTATTTAGTGACTTCTGGCAAATCATTTAGGAATTAAAACTACAAATTTTATGAACAACAAACCAAAAATAAGAAGCAAAAATCTATTCATTCTTTGAAAATCTGGACAGTTGGGAGGTATAGTTCAGCTGGGCCTGTCTGAGTTTGCTGCCCTTCCCCTGACAAAATAATGGTTGAACTAGAGCCTCTGCAGCCATTCCAATTAACCATTACTTGGCTATTTCACTCCATTTACCATAAACACTAATGTGCATACTGCTTTACTTCAATGATTGGACTTCATTTGAAAGTTTTATTTTGTATTTTACAGCACAAACATTAAGTCATCTGTTAAACAAAGCAATGCAGTCTCACAATGAAAACTTAGCATTAAAACTTCTCTGCCCTTGAAACTCACATTCATTGAAACAGCATTGAAACCCACATTCAAAGAAAATACATTTTGCCAGTGGCAGATAAAGATTAATTTTGGGCTGTTTTCGAATCATAGGCCCCTTGCATATGAAACATACATGTGCTCTTTGATACACCTTCCTCATTGTACTAAAAATTATATTCCTTGTACAATACAGTACACTTGTTAGAGGGTGTTTTAAATTTGTTTTGAACATTTTTCCAGTAAGCAATGAAACAAAACATATGCACCCATAATGGCAAAACTGCCCAGTTGAGAACATTTATCATAAAAAGTCTACTCAGACTTCCACAGTCCACCATTATTAGTAAATATACACAATTCTACAGTCCACCATTATTAGTAAATATGCACAATTCCACAGTCCACCATTATTAGTAAATATGCACAATTCTACAGTCCACCATTATCAGTAAATATGCACAATTCTACAGTGCACATTTATCAGTAAATATGCACAATTCTACAGTCCATATTCAGTGAATTCAGTTCTTGCCATAGCTGTCAACCTTAGCACAAAACCTGGATGAAGCCAATAATGGGGAATACAGTCCCAAAAATAGGGACAAATTTAAAATATTCATCTTATAACTTAGAAAATAGCTAGAAAAAAGGTTGTGCTACTATGTATTCTGAAGAACATGAAGTTTGAAATTCAAATGCCAGTCAATTTTACTGCGGACAGAACAAAACAATTTTCAGCAGAGACGCAGGGATTAATACTGCAGACACATCTTTGTAAAATGGCAGGGCATCAGAGCAAATCCACACAAACACAGAGAGGAGATGCAGACTCCACACAGAAGCCACCCCAACCAAGAATCAAACCAGAAAACCTATAGCTGTGAGGCAACAATACTACCACTGCACCATCAAATCTGCAAGGAATTAAACATTCAGAAACCTGAAGTCTGAAATTCAAATGCCTGTCAATTTTACTGCGGACAGAACAAAACCAATTTTCAGCAGGGATTAAAACTGCAGACACGTCTTTGTAAAATGGCAGGGCACCAGAGCAAATCCACACAAACACATGGAGGAGATGCAGACTCCACACAGAAGCCACCCCAACCAAGAATCAAACCAGAAAACCTATAGCTGTGAGGCAACAATACTACCACTGCACCATCAAATCTGCAAGGAATTAAACATTCAGAAACCTGAAGTCTGAAATTCAAATGCCTGTCAATTTTACTGCGGACACAATTCAGCAGAGATGCAGGGATTAATACTGCAGACACGTCTTTGTAAAATGGCAGGGCACCAGAGCAAATCCACACAAATACAGGGAGGAGATGCAGACAGAAGCCACCCCAACCAAGAATCAAACCAGAAAACCTATAGTTGTGAGGTAACAATACTATCACTGCACCATCAATTATACAAGGAATTAAACATTCAGAAACCTGAAGTCTGAAATTCAAATGCCTGTCAATTTTACTGCGGACAGAACAAAACAATTTTCAGCAGAGACGAGGGATTAAAACTGCAGACACATCTTTGTAAAATGGCAGGGCACCAGAGCAAATCCACACAAACACAGGCAGGAGATGCAGACTCCAAACAGAAGCCACCCCAACCAAGAATCAAACCAGAAAACCTATAGCTGTGAGGCAACAATACTACCACCGCACCATCAATTATGCAAGGAATTAAACATTCAGAAACCTGAAGTCTGAAATTCAAATGCCTGTCAATTTTACTGCGGACAGAACAAAACCAATTTTCAGCAGGGATTAAAACTGCAGACACGTCTTTGTAAAATGGCAGGGCACCAGAGCAAATCCACACAAACACATGGAGGAGATGCAGACTCCACACAGAAGCCACCCCAACCAAGAATCAAACCAGAAAACCTATAAGGCAACAATACTACCACTGCACCATCAAATACGCAAGGAATTAAACATTCAGAAACCCTTAAGTCTGAAATTCAAATGCCTGTCAATTTTATTTAACATTTTTAATCAGGACAGTCTGACTTGGAACAAATAAACAATTTTCAGCAGAGGCCCAGGAAGAAATAATGCAGACATGTCTTTGTAACATGGGAGGGCACAAAAGCAAACCCACACAAACACAGGGAGAAGATACAGACCCCACAAAGAAGGAACCCCAGCCAAGAATCAAACCCAAGAACCTGCAGCTGTGAGGCAACAATGCTACTACTACACCATCAAATATCAAGCATTGCAACATTTACAAACCACAGATATTATGAGGAACAGATCAGATCGAATATGAGGTAAAAATCTGAAATTTTTTTACAAATGGTGGTGGGTAGGGAACTCAAGTCTTTAACACCTGCATACAGGGTACAGGGTTCAAGCCTGAGGCATTCCCTACCACACCACCATAAGCACCTGGGGCATTTTCACACACACACCAGTAAAGCTCAAGCACCATACACAAATAAAAAGCACAAACTCAATAAAAATAAACATTGTAAATTAGGCACCTTACCTGAATGAATACATCCAGAGTTAATGTCCGTACATACATCCTTCCCGCGCAATACTGAAGACCCGCGAGATCCCAATGCTCCTTCCTGTCCGGACGCGTCCCATAATCCTGGTGGGTCTGTGCACTGTAAAAGTGCACAGACGTCTCCTTGTGTCCCCCTATGGGGACGGCCTTTTTTATTTTTCATTTTTTTTTCTTTCTTTTTTTATTTTTGAGGGGGCTGCAGTCCGGCAGCCCTATGCCACGAGCCGCCCCTGCATATCATACTGATTTAATTCCTACTACAAAAATGCTGCTAATTCCCTTAATAAACCCAGTACATCCAACATAGCAGTAAGCGATGCAGAGGTTGTCACTACTGCCTTCTCACTTACCACAACTCCTGCCAGAATGATAAAAGAACTTATTCAAAAACTCCCTAGTAGAGTATCTCAAAATGGCTACAGATACCATTGCAAACCCAGTATCTATACTTATAAATCACTCTCTCCAAAAAGCTGTAGTCCTAAAACTGGAAACAATCCTATATTATTCTCATCCTTAAGGTGCAAATGTCCAGCTAGCAAAGTTAGTCCTATAGTTTCTTGTCCCTTCTTGTCCCAACACTTGAAAAATTTGTTTACCTACAGCTGACCAACTACTTAACAGAGAATAAATTAACTTCCCTTAACAGAGTATAGAATTATGCCAGGGTACTGCACAGAAACAGCACTGGTAACTTTTATAAACTATGTTCGTGAAAAACGAAATTAAGGTGAAATGGTTGCATCCTTATTTCTAGACCCATCTGAAATACTTGAAAGAGTTTTACATCCCTTACCATTATCTAGGCCCCAAGAACTGGGCCTCACAAACAGTACAATCAGTTGGTGCAAGCATTACCTTAGTCATTGATCACATTATTTACACTAGGCAGATGAGTTGCCATCTTCTTAGCAAGCAGCATTAGGTATATCATAAGGTTCAGTGTTACAACCATATGTTTAAAAATAAAATGCATGCGGCCTCTCTCACAGCTAATATAATCCAATATGCAGACAGCTCATTCCTAATATGTGCAGTCTGTTCGGACAAGCAATTCCAAGATGACACAACTCATTCTTTGCTAACACTGAACACCATGTAGAGCAATGCCCACTACTTCAAAATCCAAAGAAAACTATACTAATGTTGTTTTCACCTGCAATCAAACCACTATGACATAAAGTATTATCAGTCAATACAGTAGAATTAAGCTACTACAAAGCACAAAACTGTTTGGTATAATAAATGATGATAGATTATGATTCTATCAGCATATCAAAAATGTCGTTCAGAAAATCAACCTTAAATTAGGATTTCTTTATAAAGTCAAACCCTTTCTATCAGAACTTGCATGTAAGACCATAACTCGAACCTGTCTACTGCCTAGTTTCCATCAATTTTGAAAAACCTGCAGTCCACTCAGTTAGCCAAACTGAAACAGTCTTAGACCACAAAATCTGCAATTAACTAAACTCGTCACTGTATTGCACTTCGGTCCTGTAGCAGGCTGGAGCTATCTAATTTGTCAGCCTGCACTCATATTAAGATTGCCTACAGTACCTCCTATAGCCAGGACAGATGCTCTGACAGCAGATAGATATTACAATGATATTCATCCAACAGAGAAATTCATTCACTGAAATAATACTTAATGTTTACTCAAAACTGTAAAACTCATAATGGTGACTGCATATACTCTGTATACATTGCTAAGGATCTGTCTCCCAACAAACATGAAAAATATCTCATCTCATCTGCTATTCAAAATCTCATTGAAACCACATCCATCAAGCAAAACAGTACTGAACTTCTAACATCCCCATTATTAAGCCATCTTCTTATTCCAGTCATTTTCTGTCTAAGTGTTGTTGTCTCACAGCAAGACGTTCCCTGGTTTGATTCTTGGCGGTGCCTTCTGTATGGAGTCTGCATGTCCTTCCTGTGTTCGTGTGGGTTTCTTGCCAGTGCTCTGTGTTCCTCCCACATTCTAAAGACATGCAGTACGTGGATTGGACTGTCTAACTTGACCATAGGTGTGATTGTGCATGCGAGTGTGTTGGTATGGCTAGGCTACAATGGCAGGGCTAGCCACCCGGTGGTGTAAACCATGATTCTAGATGATTGTCACTGTTGAAGTTACATCCCGACCCCATGTGCAAAATGGGAAAAGAGGTTGTGGATGGATGGATGGAATGATTTTACTTTCCAATGAAATCATACCAATCCACAATACAATTCTGCCCTTGTATTAGCACCATTACTACGCCAACTCATTATGCAGCCAAATCAGATAAGTACAGTAAAGTCTCAGTTAACCTGCACCTGTGGAGGTTGGTAGATGCCAGTTAAGTGTATGTTCTGGTTGCTTGAGATATGCTTTGCAATTTTTGGTTGGAGAGACTTTTCTATTCAATGCGGAACAGCCCACTGTTTTGTATTGAGCAGAAGAGGCTCTGCTTTGCCATTTTTGATTGGCTTGTATACCGGCATATGAGGAAATCAAAAATCACAAAGCAGAGCTACATCTACTCAATGTGGAAGTGCGGACTGTTCTGCATTGAGAAGAGGTGGCTCCACTTTGCGATTTTTGATTGGCTTGTATGCCGGCATTCGAGACAATCAAATGCCGGTTGCTTAAGAGTACCGGTTGCTTGCCTCTCGGATACCGGGGATTTTACTGTATTATAAAATCCTCACATTGTCTCCTATTTACATGTCTAAAGTGAATAACTGTTTGGATAAAATATGCATGTGCCTTATCTGCTGTCTGTGTACTAAAATTTGAATGTGACTTTATACATAAACTGTAAAAAAATGTGGAATGTTCCTCAGATATATATTACTTTAGCACACTGTAAATACCGTACAGTGTATTTAACATGGTAGTCACCTATTAAACTGCTTACTGCTCGGTGTTATGTTGTATAGTCTCATTGTTAGCTCATGTCAATTACTTGTGTAAATATACATTAAATGTGCAGCTCATCTCTCGAGGCCTTGGCTGAAAAGGGGCTTTGCCTAGTTGGACTTTCCTGGAAACTAAAGGCAAATAAATAAAATAACATAAATAAGCCTAAGTCAGGAGAGATCTTTCTGCTTACATGTAAATCTTATCACAGTACTGAGAAAAAATCTAGCATTTAAAATGTCAGATGTTACAGCTTTGCCAAATGGAGATTTTTTTTTTCTTTTTAGTATCTTCAAATACAGTAAAATACCACTGTATTCATAACTGTATCAACTACTACACAGTAGTTGGAAATGCCTGACACGACAAAGGAATGAGCATCATAATGTCTTTTCACCAGTGTGGGAATAAAGATTGTTGTTTACATGTTAACTGATACAGTGGGATACAATTTTCTTCATTAATTTATCAAGTGCTACAGAGAAATGTGAATTACCCGACAAAGCAAAGAGAAACTGTAAAATATCAGACTGTGAGTTTCCGAGTAGAAGAATAAAGATTATAGTTTGTATGTTTACAGATTCATTCAGATCAATGCCAGTATTAAGAATGAGAGAGAAAGAGACCTAGGGCAGTATTCCTAGCCCGGGGCTTTGCATATTCACAGTGGTGTTCCATGAAAAGTGGTACTTTGAGGTTATGCGTATCCCGGACTGTCAGGATGACTATGGGAATGAGGAGGACTTTTTTGTGAACACGTCCCCCATCAGAAATGCATAATGTGATTTCCGCATAACCAACAGGGGGACAGCTGCTACACTGTTAACGGGGTTTACAAGTATGTGCATGAGTTCATTTCAGAGACAAGAAACTATAATGAACTCATTTACATACAAATTCTGTAAATCACTCTGAAGTTACACCAGAAAGCAGCCATTGTTCAGTCAAATATGGAGATGCAAGGGGAGCGGAGTTTGTGCTTCTGCATACCCAGGCATTTTTACTTGAGGGGTCGCTTGGGTAAATGTTTATCCTGACACTTGTGCACACCTGGAGATATTACTGAAGAGGTCACTTGGGAGAAATGTTTATTTTAGTGCCTGTGCATACTGGGGCATGTTACCGAAGGGGTTACTTGGGTGAACTCTTCATTTCAGTGTGTATGCATACTACAAAATGTTACTGAAGAGGTCATTGGAGAAGATAATTCATTTGTGTGTCAGGGAAGCACTTGTGCATACATGGTCAGACTGCTTAACTGATCATTGGGCAAAATAATTTATTGTGTCATTTTAGTATTTGTCCACAATTAATGCAAATGAATGAAGGAGATGCTGGGGAAAATAATTCATTTGTGCACCAGGGAAGTGCTTGTGCATACTAGGACAAACAAGTTCATGGATTGCAACTCCAATATCAAAGGTGAAGCGCCACATTTAGCAATGAATGTGTATACCGTAGGAATGTCAGACTTTGAATTGTTAAACCACCTCATTAGCACTGTATGCTTTACCACACTTCTCATTTGCATCTCAATATTTTTTAGGCCGTGTGCATTAGCATAAATGGCCTCTATGAATTGTGCCTTTGCTACACTCATTCATTTTAATGGTTGAGGAGGAAAGAGTTGGTTGGTTCACACTTCTTTATATAGTCTGGAAAATCGTCTTATCAGTGTTGCCTGCCTTTATTGTGTAGCATTCTATGGCACTTATTGGCCCCAATGCCATTGCACTAATGTACTTGACTGACATTTAACAACTTTTTATTTTATTTATTTATTTGGCATTTGTTGACTGGGTTAGTCCGACTGAGCTGAAGCCCTTTTTCAGTGGAGGCCCTGGGAAAAAAGCTCTACAATTATAAAGATTAAGTACAAAAACATGTATCAAAACAAATATAAAAACAAACAAAGATACATCAAAAATTAAAAGTAAGTTAACATAATTTGCAATAAATGATGAATAACCCTGGAGCGTATATACATTACAACATCATTCAAAAACAGTCTGTACAATCTTTTCAGTGAATTTGACTTGAGTTAATAAGTAAGTTGCGCAGTACAGTCACTGTTCAAAAAAGATAATGTTTAATTGTAGGATATTTGTGAAACAGAAGAAAGGTATGAAGTTAGGTGAGAGGGCAGTGATGAGTATGGGGAGAATCATTCGGTGGTGGAGGGGTAGTAACAGTGAAACAAACTTGTGAAAGACAAGAAACCAAAACTCCAAACGAGTTGACCACAAGCCCAAAGAAAATAATGTAATATATAACTTTTTAATGAAGTGCTTTTCGTCACCAAGAATACAGTACCTTCTTCAGATACCATCCAAGTTACAAGTCTCTTTTTTTAACAACTTTGTTCAAAAGTCACATGATGCTAGTAAACCAATCAACCAACACAAGTTTTATGCATTACCACTAGGATTAAAGTGACAGCACAAGAGAGTGTTATTTAAAAAAATAATAATAAATTCTATGTATCAATTTAACAAGTTGATGCTGTTACAATAGTAACAGACTTTGTCAATACATAAAATATAGCATCCATTTAAACTAAAATCAAATAGTTTGTTAGAAAAAGTAAAAATAACAATAATAATGAGTACTAAATATTGTAATACATGATACCCACTGACAGCATAGACAGATGTTATTATTATGATAATTTCATCTGTTTAAACTTCAGCTTGAAAAGACAGGAAATATTACATGCTTCATTCAAACCTGGGTTACTAAAGGCATTCAGCCTTAATTGCCAGATCAATTCACTTTCCTCTATAAGCAGTCCCTTATGTCCACCTCTGATGTCAGTTTGAATCTGGTCAATAGCTTTAAACTTAAATCTATGTCTCCCAGTTGAGTGGGAGTGTTTGGCCAGTGCGTTATCAAGTTTATTTCTATCCAAAGCATATATGTGTTCATATACTCTGTCACGAAGCTTGCGTTCCGTTTTACCAACGTAAAATGCCATACATGACTGGCATTTGACCATGTACACAACAAATTTAGAATCACAGTTTAATTTGTGGACAAGGTTAAAATTCATGTGATTGATCGTAAAGGACCTTCCTACCTCTACATATTGGCACATCCTACATGTGCCACAGGTGTACATACCTTTCAACCTACTGGCATAAGTAGACACTTTACTCTCCAGAAGGTTTTTAAGGTTAGTGCCCTTGCTAAAAATTAAAATTGGTTTATTTCCCAGTCTTTTAAAAAGAAAGTTGTCATTATTAATCAGTTCCCAATTTTTAAATAAAATACATCTGACCCTAGAACTGTCTTTACAATAAGTAGTTATAAAACTAATTCTGTAGTTAGACGTTGAAGTGTCATTCCTTATGTCCAACTGTTGGTCCAAACTGTCAAGATGTTATTAGATGGACCACTAAAGCAGGGACTGGCAGTATGAGCACAAAGTATAGGTTTGATCCACCCTTGGTTCCTTTTATATTGAACTTCATCTACTAACGAGTTAATTAAATCAATTGGGTAAACCCAGGTTTGAATGAAGCATGTAATATTTCCTGTCTTCTCAAGCTGAAGTTTAAACAGATGAAATTATCATAATAATAACATCTGTCTAGGCTGTCAGTGGGTATCATGTATTACAATATTTAGTACTCTTATTGTTATTGTTATTTTTACTTTTTCTAACAAACTATTTGATTTTAGTTTAAATGGATGCTATAGTTTTATGTGTTGACAAAGTTTGTTACTATTGTAACGGCATCAACTTGTTAAATTGATACATAGAATTTATTATTTTTTTAAAAAATAACAGTTTCTTGTGCTGTCACTTTAATCCTAGTAGTGATGCATAAAACTTGTGTTGGTTGATTGGTTTACTAGCATCATGTGACCTTTGAATAAAGTTTTTAAAAAAGAGAGACTTGTAACTTGGATGGTATCTGAAGAAGTTATTGTATTCTTGGTGACGAAAAGCGCTTCATTAAAAAGTTATATATTACATTATTTTCTTTGGGCTTGTGGTCAACTCGTTTGGTGTAGTAACAGTGACAGATCCATGTCTTGTTTAGGTAGTTTTAATCAAAGTTTTGAATTTTAGTGGATGACTGAAATTTCTGATATCTGTATTGTTGTCCGCATATGTTATTAAGGGTGATGTGCAGAGTTGTAGTAACTACAGAGGGATAAGACTAATCAATCACAGCTTGAAGTTATGGAAAAGAGTAGTGGAAGCTAGGTTAAGAAGGGGCATGATGATTAGCGATCAGCAGTATGGTTTCTTGCTGGGAAAGAGCACTACAGATGCAATGTTTGCTTTGAGACTGTTGATGGAGAAATATAAGGAAGGTCAGAAGGAGTTGCATTGTGTCTTTGTGGACTTGGAGAAAGCATATGATGGGGTGCCTAGAAAGGAGTTGTGGTATTGTATGAGGAAGTCAGGAGTGGCAGAGAAGTACGTAAGAGTGGTACAGGATATGTACAAGGGTAGTGTGACAGCGGTGAAGTCTGCAGTGGGAGTGACAGATCTGTTTAAGGTGGAGGTGGGATTACATCAAGGATCAGCTCTGAGCCCTTTCTTATTTGCAATGGTGATGGACAGGTTGACAGATGAGATCAGACAGGAGGCCCCATGGACTATGATGTTTGCAGATGACATTGTGATCTGTAGTGAGAGTACGGATCAGGTTGAGGAGACCCTGGAGAGGTGGAGATATGCTCTAGAGAGGAGAGGAATGAAGGTCAGCAGGACTAAGACAGAAGATGTGTGTGTGAATGAGAGGGAGGATAGAGGAATGGTGAGGATGCAGGGAGTAGAGTTGGCAAAGGTGGATGAGTTTAAGTATTTGGGACCAACAGTTCAGATTAATGGTGAGTGTAGAAGAGAGGTGAAGAAGAGAGAACAGGCAGGGTGGAATGGGTGGAGAAGAGTGTCAGGAGTGATTTGTGACAGACTGGTACCAGTAAGAGTGAAAGGGAAGGTCTACAAGAGGGTAGTGAGACCAGCTATGTTGTATAGGTTGGAGATGGTGGCATTTACAAAAAGGCAGGAGTCAGAGCTGTAAGTGGCAGAGTTAAAAGATGTTAAGATTTACACTGGGTGTGACAAGGATGGACAGGATTAAGAATCAGTATATTAGAGGGTCAGCTCAGGTTGAACGGTTTGGAGACAAAGTCAGAGAGGCGAGATTGCATTGGTTTGGACATGTGCTGATGGGTATATTGGGAAAAGGATGTTAAGGATGGAGCTGCCAGGTAAGAGGAAAAGAAGAAGGCCTAAGATAAGGTTTATGGACATGGTGAGAGAGGACATGCAGGCGGTTGGTGTGACTGAGAAATATGCAGAGGACAAGGAGAAATGGAAACAAATGATCCGCTGTGTCGACCCCTAACGGGAACAGCTGAAAGAGAAGAAGACTGAAATTTGTGATATCTAAAGGAAGTTTATTCCAGAATTGGGCTGGTGAGTAACTAAAGATTTTTCCCTTTTTTGTTGTAGGCTTGTAGATTTGGAGAAGGTTTTGTTCAGAGCTTCTTAGGGACCTAGGAAGGGAATAAAGGGAGACAACAGTGGTAACATTAGGATGGAATGTGGGCACATACAAAATAGAATGCATCATTTGAAGTTGAGACAGAAGCAGATGGTGAGTAAGTTCTAGCCAGTTTAACCTTCTAAGAGCAAGGCAGTGATGTGACTTGTAGGAATGGTCTGCTTCGAATCTAGCAACTTAACTGTAAGTGTATTCAAGCTTTGTTAGGAGAGTGGTTTAAGGTTAGTAAGGATTTGTGAGCCATAGAATAGGGTGGGGAAGAGGTAGGCATGGGATAGGGAGATTTTTGCTTTATTTATTAAAAAAAAATTTGTTCCTGTAAAGTAGTCCAAGTTTTTGGTGGGTTCTCTTAATGTTGTTTAGGACGTACAGATCAAATTTGAGGTGGTCATCAATGATGACCCTAGTAGTTTGGTGTGTGATTTGACAGAGAGAGGGGTGTTATTGAGGGACGAGATAGAAGAGGATTTAAGATGGTTCATAGTTTTGGGAATAAAAAGTAGGAACGTTATCTTTTTAGGATTTAGAATTAGCTGGTTCTGAGTGAGCCATTTTCAATGGATAAGAAGGATCTTTGTGTCATTGTATTAAGGTCAGAGAGGGAATCGGCTATGGTGATAACTGTGGAGTCATCAGCATATTGTACCAGTGTTGTCTGTGGGCAAGAAGTATCTAATAGGTTGGTAAAGATGTTAAACAGTAAAGGGCCAAGGATTGATCCTTGAGGTACACCTGTCTTGACTGGCAAGGAGGTTGCATTCAGCCATTTAACCAACTGAAGTCTGTCATTAAGGTAACTAGTGAAGCAAGAGCTAGTGGAAGTGGGGAGGTTCAGGTCTGTGAATTTGTGCAGGAGGAGGGGGAGGGAGACAGTGTTGAAAGCCTTTGAGTGTTCCAGAAATAGGCATGAAACAAGTTGATTATGGTCTCTTGCATGGGAAATGGTGTATATGAAGGAAATGAGAGAGGTGGAGGTGCTATGTCTAGGTCGAAATCCATGCTGAGTGGGGGTGAGTAGGTTATCTTGAAACAGGAAGTGGAGGATTTGTTTGTGTACACATTTCTCAAGAATTTTAGACAGGAGGCATAGAATTGCAATGGGCCTGAAGTTAGCAAGTTCTGAAGGGTTACCTGCCTTGTGGATAGGTAAGGTATAGGAATGTTTCCAGATAGCAGGAACTTTAGATTCAGTAATTGACTGGTTAATGAGAATGAAGATGGGGAGGGCAAAAGAGTTAGCTGCTTTTTTGGGGAAAGAGTGGTGGTAGATTATCAATGGAGGAGAAGCTGGGTTTAAGCTCTAGGAGTAATGATTTAATGTAATTGGTGGATACTGTTTTCAGAGAGAAGGCCGGAGAGGAATCAAAGGAAGTAGGAGGGGTGGGGGGATTAGAGTTTGTGTTGCAGTTTGTTTGAAGAGTCAGTTTGCAGATGGTGTCGATAAAGTAAAAGCTGAAATTAGTGGCTGTTTCAAATGGCAACATGCAAGCCAGCCTGTTACTGTTTTGGATATCTTGCAGGCTAAGTTACAGCTACTCTTGATCCACATTCACATGACGCTGTTAAGTAATATGATAAAAATTATTCAATCAGTCTGAAAATTACTTAGAGAATTCTTTCTTAACTATGTTTTGCTCTTTACCGACTCAGTTATGATACAGTGCATCAGTGTTGTGATTCTTAATGCCTAAGAAGAGGAATGAAAATGAATGCAAAAAGCAATTTTTCCAGGATGCTCCTGTAAAACTGTCCCTTTATTATCAGCTCCTTTTCTTTAGGGAAGTTGTTGCTTTAGCATTATTTGCATATCTTTTAGGATTAAAATTATACTTGTAGGCTGTTAGCTGGGCTTTTGTTTTGGTGGAAATCATTTTGGGGTTGTTTAGAGTGAATTTAACCATCCTGAATCATGACTGTTATGTGCAATATTTGTAAGAATTCCTTTAATCAGCTTCAGAAATAGTTGCAAAGAGATGTTTTAACAAACTGAAGGTTTTTTTTGTTTGTTTTTGTCACTGCTAAGTAATTCATTATTTTTAATTATATGGTTGTTTTACTGTATCTTTAAGGGAAATGTAAACTTTAAGAAACTTGTAGACATACTGTAACTATAGAAATGTGAGAAATCATATGCACTCTGAAGGAAAGGAACATGCTATCCACATTACATTTCAGTATAATCCTAGAAAATTTACCAGGTTAAGTCGCATGTCTCCAAACTTAATTACATTTGTGCATGTTGATGAGGAATTTTGCAGTCTTTTTTAAAATACATTCTAGTGGCTTGTGATAGGATTACACTAATACTGGTTTTCCATGAATATAGTTATATAGTTTGTGACAACAAAAGACAATTGTTATCCATTCTTGCTTAGTTTGTACATAACTTCTCTGTGCTTTAGTTAGAGCTCTTCACCCATTGTATATGCTACAGGTCTAACTTTCTGCATTAGCACTGTAACTATATTTTTGTTGACTACCATTGTACAGAAGTATTACAGGTTGATATTCTTCATAAAATATCAAGCTAGTGTCTTCTGTTTGAAACGTTTAAACATTTTGAAGCTCATGTCATCTTCCCATAACAAAGAATATCATGCCTTCTTTAGCTTCTTGATTCGTGCTGTAATATCCGCTAAGTTTGGTATGATCTTTGAAAGATAATTAATTATGCCAATGACTGTCATAAGAGACTAAATTGTCCCAAATTTAACCATTGCATTGGCTTTATCTGAATCTTGTTTTAACCCTTCCAGTGTCAAACTTGGTCCATTTGTTTACAATTAGTCACACAGCTGTGGAATTTGCTTCTGTTTAACTTTAGGCTTCTTTGTCCTAACATGTCTAATCACTTAATAAGCATATTACTATGGTTCTGTTCCATAGGACTCCATACAAGATCACTCATTATGTTAACTACCAATTTCAAGCATTCCATCATTTCAGCTACAACCTTCTAGAATACTTCCAGAGCTGATAATATATCAAAGGGTAATCTCAGAAATCTGCATCTACTCAAAGGAGTTTTAAAAGTACAATTATTGAAGCTAGCTTCATCCATTTTCATTTAACAAAACCCATTATTAGTATCTAACTCAGAAAAGAATCTCCATTAGACACTGTAGTAATATCATCTACATCAGACTGAAATAGATAATTTTCTTTTTAATCCATCTGTTTAATTCTTGATGATCTATTCACAGCTGAAACAACTGAATGGGTTAACCTTATGAAAGACAAGGTTAACCCATTCAGTTGTTTTAGGATGCTTAACAGTTATAGCTAGGTTTTCTATACATTTTAATACCCGAATAGCTCATCTATTAAAAGCTATAGGAACTCTTCTCAGTTCATGAGAAGGGTGCTGCTTAACTAAGGAAATAAAGGGTAACACTTGTCTTTGGTTTGAAATCTTAATGTAATATTTCTCTGCTAATGGCCTAGTCTAGAAAATAGCTATTATAAATATGTAGAATATCTTGAGTACTCTCAGTGAAGTGCTCATAACTGTATTCATATTGTTACCATTGCTATAAATAAACATGAAGAACACAATAGAAACCTATTTCTAGAAATTTGATGGAGCCACCATCTGTTCTGGCTTCTTTAGAAAAAGCTTTGCAATTTTACCAACTCTGCTAATACTTCCACTGATAGTAATATAAGAAACATTCAGCCTACAATCAGATGCAGTTGTACTGCCATCTGCATTATTATATTAATTATTCTTCACATGCGAACTATGAACACTCTTTTCTGTTCCAAGTTTAGCATTAGTATTATAACCCAGTAAAAACAACTACAGATATTTCAGATGTAATCTGCTGTTTTGATTCAAAAGAATGTTAACCTTGCTGAGCATGTTTAATTCAGTGTTTCTATGTCTTTGCAAAATGGTTCTAACCTCCACATAGCCTTCACATTGAAAATAAATACCAAATAAAGTTTGAAATTCAATACTTGTATTAAAAAGGCCAAAGAGTATTTGACATATTTCTTCCTGTATGCAACTATCAAATGGAGCATTCAACAGAGATTTTAATATATAGTGAGCTAACTTCATGTTTAATTTATGTAAGGGATAGTTATATTTTGTTTAGGGCAGACAATGTAGTGCATGTGAAATCAAAATATGTATGTTGCAATTTCCATTATACCAGAAACAAAGACATATATATTTTAGCAATAATCCTCAACTGGGTGTGGGTAACACAGGATGTGGTCACTGTTGGAGTGGTTTGATCACAAGGTTAATACCCAAATAATTAAAAAAAAAAATAGTGGGTAAAGTTTGCATCACCCACACAGGAGTGGGGTATTGTTATTGCACAATTACATTATTTAAGAAAAATAAGTCCTACATCTTAGATTTTATAAATAATATACTATATAAATTAAATGGAATGCTCTTCTGCCAGCTTCTGGTTGTCTGGAGCATCCAAGATACATACTGTGCATGCTCTGTGGCTTCACAGTACACTGCTTTTTTAATGTGTGTAGAAAACAATTTTATGAGGGTTCCCTGTTGAAGTATTGGCACCCATAATACTGAGTATCAACAGGCTGAAAAAAGAAGACAGAAATTGCAAGAGACCATAATTCTTGAACATTGGTCTTTGGCTTTAAACTTATTTTTTGCAGGGTGGCAAGTCCCCCTTGCATCCTTGATGTAAAGGACAGGACCCTCATACCCCCAAACTTATATATACCAACTCCAAGATTGCCATAACTCAGGGAAAAGAGAATATTCTACAAAATGGCCATCTTGGTCTTGGTATGTACAACTCCATTTTATTGGCCGTTCAGACTCTGTATTTCAGAACTCACTCATCTGGATCCCAACATTTCAAACAGTTACCTTGTAGGAGGGATAGTACAAAAATATGAGGATAATCAAGGATGTTCTGTAAAGGTGTGGCCATTTAACAGGTAGGGTTACTGGCATTACAACCAACTGTATTGTCAGTAAGCATATCTCTCAACTGTGCAGGTTTCTGCTGAACATCCATGATATTTGTCATATTTTTACTCTGATATTTTTTCTCTTGCCATGTATAATAAATTAGTTTATCCACAATGAGGATATTGCAATATAAAGCCAGCAGCTCAAGAAAATTTTAGTGGCCAGGTTTGTTTCTATTGGGATACGTTCTTTTTAAAATGGACACACAGATTGGGTTGTTCAATCATCTTGCAAGCTTTTGAATACTAATTAAACATTGTTGTATTTTTCAGAATAAAAGTGGTATTTACTGTAAATGAAACTATATTAACACCCTCAAATATAACCACTTATGAAATTACATACAAAGGTTAATATGAATATGTCTGCATGTCTCAAGCTACTGATATAACTTTACAATTTAAAAAAAATATTTCTCTAAATAGTGAAATTTATCTTATTTAAGTTATTGCTACAAAGTACAACTTTTACAAATACAGACTGACACCCATACATTGCATTTGCTTTAATTTCCTTATGCGCCACATTATTGGGTCATATAATATATCATATATAGCCTGTATATCAAAATATCCAAGTGTTGAATGTTATATCAGAAATACCAATATAGTTGAGAGATATGCTAATTTGCTGGTAGGATTAAATGAAGGTCTATACAGTTATAAGAATTAGTTTAAAACAGTAGTATAGTAGTAAGTTCTCTTCAAAGTAACAAATATAAAAACTGTCAAATCAGATGCATAGCGCTATTATAACATCAGTAATAAAAACACTATCCCGAAAATTCATTAAAGTTCCTAGCATGAGCCATTTAGCTCATGCTTAAAAGGACCTTCCACCACAACTTACTCATGTGTTATTCAGATGTATGATAGCCAGTAGCATTCCTGTAAGTCACTTCCTTACACACACACACACACACACACACACACACACACACACACACACACACACACACACACACACACACGCATGCACTCACATACACATGCATACACTCACACACACATGCACACACACACACACACACACACACACACACACACACACACACACACACACACACACACACACACAGACCACAGTCCTTGTATCTGTTCCTACCCTATCTACCCTGCCATAGTTCCCCCTATCCCAGTAATACATTATTGCCATTACAACAGGTATGTATTAGGCCCTGATTGTTTAGGGTATCTCCTACCCCTGATCCCCATTACAATGCTGGTACCAATACAGCACTTTACAAACTTTATCCTTTCAGTCATGGGGGAATCAGTCTGAATTATTGGCCAATGAACATGCAGGTACCAAATTCATGAATATGGATGAAGGGGCTGAACAGGAAGTGAACGCTCATTTAGACCAACCAATGCTTCAGTGGTCAGAAAGGATAAAGGAGAGAGAACTGAATCATGGCCATCCTCAGAAGTACCAGAACAGTTATCAGAATGTCTCAGCTTATCAACAACCCTCTTTTCTACCTCAGAACAACAGATGGAATAAGAACTCTTACCAGAGGTCATGAGTTCAGATAAAGAGAGTACTGAGTTATGGCTGCCCTTAGAAAAAATCAGAACAGTCACTGGAACTTCCTGGCCTGTCGACAACACTGATTTCCACCTTAGAACAACAGTGGAGTCAGAATTTTCAACAGAGGCTGTGAGTACTGTAAATACACAGACATTTTCTAACATGCCAAATATTAGAGTGAATAATACTGGGGATTTCAAAGTTTTTAACTACAGTTCTCATGCCTTTGATTCTAATGTGGCTACCCTGTTTGCAAGGGGGTTTACATTTGTACCAGGAGCAAGAATGGACATTGCTAGTGTTTTGTTGGATTTAAAACTGTTTGTTAGGAAGATGAACTTTAAAATTATGTTGAATAACAATTGTGGACATGGCAGAAATGAACTTTAGGTGTCTAGTGAATGCAAACCTCCATTACATCCCACCCTTTTGCTGTTTGAAAAATTATGTGAAGTTGATTTAAGGTATGTGACAAGAGGCAGAAAAAATGTAGTTAGCAGTTTAAGTTATGAAGAAGGGGAATTGCTTAGGGACTTGCGGCAAATGAAAATACAGATTATGCAGCCTGATAAGGGGGGGGGGGGGTTGTAATTATGGACTTGCATGAGTATGTTAATAGGATGTATTCTATTCTTTTTAGTGATGCCTATAACCAAGTTTCTGTAAATGAACTTAACATTGCATATGCTAGGATTTCAACACAATTAAGTGATGTGCTTTTGGAATCATGTACTTCTTTATCTGATTTTAAATACTTGAACGTGAACTTTCCAGTTATAAAGACCATGTTTGGTTTGCCCAAACTACATAAGGACCTAATGGACCCCCCCCCCCCCATGCATCCCATAGTGGACGCTCGCAATTCTATTACTTCTACCTTTGCCAAATTCTTAGATATAAAATTAAAGGACCTCTTGAAAAATGAACACCATTTATGCATTGATTCATGGGACTTTCTTGGCAAATGTAATTAACTATTGATGTCAAGGATCTGTTTTCATCTATACCCCATGATGTGGGTTTGAATTGGTTTGAAGAATATTTGCTTATTGCAAAATGACATCAATTTATATGCAGAAACGATGGAATTAGTATTGACTAACAATTACATCTTTTTTGATGAAGGAATATTTCTACAACAAAGAGGTGTAGCAATGGGGCAGCATGCGGCCCCCTATACACTAATATTGTTGTGTGTGAATGGGAACATAGGTCTTTGTTTTTAACATGCTCTTTTCCAGAATTATGCATTGTATTTGGGATACCGGGATAATTTGTTCATCATTTGGAAGGGTGGAAAGAGTAATGTTGAATTATTCTTGGAAAATATTAATAATACTGCCGAGTTTTTGAAATTTACACGTGTTAAATGAGGAATGTATTAGTTATATGGATGTAAATTTGGTAAAAGATGTGGGTAATGGTAGATATATTTCTATCATTTACAGGAAACCCACGTACTCTAATTCATTCTTGCATTTTGATACTTCACACCCCTTGTCCCAAATGAAAGCAGTTGTCAAAGGACAATTTGTCATGGCTACCAGGATGGTATCATTATTTGATGATTTTATGACTGAATGTGCCTTATTGGAATCAATGTTTTTATAAAAGAGACTATCCTAAAGAATTCATGGGGGAGATTAAAATGGAAGTAATAAATAAGCAGGGGAGGGGAGTCTATGTTCCTGTTTTAATGAGCTTGGAAGCTGATGATTTTCACAGTTTTATTGAGCATACTAATGTGGTCAATGAAAGTAATTTGACTGTACAACAAAATGCTGATGTTAATTTTTAGGTTGGCCTTTATTACGAAAATTACTGTGGACTTTAAACAGGCACGGGATGTTATTTATAAAAATTGATCTGTGCTTATGGACGACCGTGTGGTAAGGAACAAAATAGGTTCTAAGCCGGTGGTTGTATATATAAGAGGGGTAATAATCTGAAGAATCTTATGGAGGGGCCACTTTGCCCACACAATTTTAAAGACAAGAAGCTTTGGCAGATGTCCAAATGCAGGTGTTATACATTTTTCCCTATAGCAATACTGGGGAACTCTTCGATATTAATAGCTACCAGTTTAATTAAAGGGAAGTACAATTGTAACAGCTTAGGTGTAGTATATGGGGCATTGTGTCAATGCTGCCTGGTATTTTATGTCAGAAAGACAAAACGCAAATTAAAAAATTGTATATATGAACACATTTATGAATTAAATTAGAAAAACAAACAATGTCGTATTTCAGCACTTACTGGATTTCCATGAGCATCAATTTAAGTTTGTGGTAATTGAACAAGTTAAACCTAACCCTAGGGATGGATCATGGCAGCTTTTTCTTGAGCAAAGGGAGTTGTACTGATTTTACATTTGAGAGCAGTAAGTTGGCCTCGGCTGAATGAGATGGCATCCACTGGATGTATTTTAAAATTGAAAGCAGAACTTAGATAAATTCAACAGTTATTGTTAGTTATTTACTTTCTTTTGTCTAATTGAATAGTTTATAATTGATTTTTTTTAATGTATGTTACTATATGTATTTTAGAGTAATTGTGAATGTTTCTCTTTAAATGTGCAGTGAGATGCTGATATAATCTGCCTTCATGGGTATTTAAAGTATATTTGAGTTTATACTTTTAGCTGATGAAGTCTTGTCAATGTCTGAGGCAAAAGAGCAAAGAATAAATTTGGGGGAATGACTCCTTGCTGCTGTGTGGCACTTCTGATAAACACTAAACAAAGAAATCTAGCTGTTGATTATTTCCACAATAGAAAATTATGAACTGTTTTGCACCTGGTTAATCTCTGGCTTTTTGAAAGTAAATTATTTGACTTTTTGTAAGCAAATATTTTGTTTCTTTAAATTAATCTGCCTTGTTAAATGTGCCTAACAGGCCTCTCGGTCAGGAATAGTTTCAGTGAGAGGGAAAACTACTTTAATGATTAGGGGCCTAGTTAGAAGTGTTTTGTACTGATCTGTTTACTGACTGGATTACTGTTGGTTACTTAAAGCTATATATCACTGTCTCTAGAATTTAGTGTGACCATTAAGGCTTGATTGGTGTGATGGGAGCACTTCTGCTACACAATAAACAAAGCTCATTTGTCAAGAGCTAGTCATTATTTGGCGATGATGCCAGAAACTTTGAGAGATTTTGCAAACATCTGAAGCTATCCTTGGAAAGAAATGAAATTAAGTATCATTTTGCACGTGTTTTAATTGTTTTCATTATACTGTGAAATGTGACTGTGCTGTTTATTGTTTTCTGCATTTTAAATTTTAAAAGTTGCATTTTCAATGTACAGTAAGGGTTGCTGTCCTGCATTTAAATACATTGTATCTGAAGAATTTTAGCTAATATTAGGCATCTGTTTGTGGTTCCTTAACACTTGTGCTCCAAACCAGTTGTTTTATATTAAGTAGGTCAAAGACTGAAATCTTGTGGCAGGAGAGAGCTGATCTCACCTATATATGAGCTAGGAATTGCTGGTAAAAAGCTTATTGTGTGCTTACCTGATCAGCCTTAGGGCATAGTTAGTACAAAACTTGCTTTTTTCTGCTCATATACAAGCCTCACATTTGAGCAAGTCTTGGCTCATTTATCCAGAGTTGGTCTTATTTTGGTAACAATGCCAGGACTTAGGAGAGATTTTGCAAACATCTGAAGCAATCCTTGGCAAGACAAATGAAATTAGTATCATTTTGCACTTGCTTTAATTGTTTCCATTATACTGTGAAAGATTTCTGTGCTATTTATTGTTTTCTGCACTTCTTTAAAGTTTAAAAGTTGCATTTTCTAAGTGTTGTAAAGGCTGCTGTTCCACACTTAAATACATTGTCCAGTGATTTTCAGCTAGTATTAAGCACCTTTTTGCGGTTCCTTAACACTTCGGCTCCAAACCAGTCATTTTACATTAATAAGGTCAAAGTCTGCACTCTTGTGGCAGGAGAGGGCTGATTTCACCTATCTGAGCTGGAAATTGCTCGTATAAAGCTTACTGTATGCTTACCCGATTGGCCTTAGGGCATATTAAGTGTAAAATATGCCTTTTTCCTCACATTTGTGCAGTGGTGGTTACTAATGCCTTGTATATATACAGTCACCAGAAGTTGAAATTTCACTATAAAAACTACCTAGAAGCTTTACTTTAGTTCTACACTACTCCTAGGCCAGCTGGTTTCCACATTGAGCAGCATAAATGCATTTAGTTAGAACTACTTAGGTTTACATTACATTATTACTGCACCTAGGATTACTACTACTCATAGAACATCTGGTTTGGGCACTGGACAACTTCGCTGGATAGGTTAGCGGTAGATTACACCAAAGTAAGCACCCATCCCTTATCCAGTTACAAACACCCTCACTCCTATCCCTTAAAAACTACACATTAGGACCTGCAACTACAGATAGGCACTTTCCTGCTATTTTTGCATCTAGCTTGGTGGACATGGGCATCCTGAGCCAATGTAGCAATTGCCTTATGTACACTGACAACCACTTAATTCTCAAACAGACTAATACAGTATGTGAGGGATATAGTTACACATTGACACTGGAGGCCAGATTCTCACATACAGACACAAACAGCAACAAGCAGGTGTCATTCTAAAGAGGTCCAGTACTTGTCAGCCTGGGAGGACATGGTTGACAGGCCACACTGCTTTGTCACGGAAGGTCTTCACCTGTCACCACTAAGCTTTCTGATACTGGCCAAAACATTTTCCACCCCTATAGTGCCTTTTGCCTTTTTATGTATTGCCAGACAAACCTTCCAACATAGCAAAAACTATAAAGGACAAGCTAAAGGTGTTACTGCTCAGTGATAGGAGTCTCAACAAGAAACTGCACTCCCTACAAGCACTCCTTACCCTGGAGAATGCTGATGTCTGTACAGTAACTGAAACATGGTTCAAAACCATGAAATGCACTCTGGCTGTGCATGGCTATAACACCTTTCATACATTCTGACCAGCCACTGAATATGAAAGGACAAAAGGTGGAGGTGTATCTAGCTATGTAAAAGATAAGCACACCTCAAGGCTGATCAAACAATATGACATGCTTAAGTTAGTCCGTGTCCAACTAACCACAGGAAAAATCCATTGCCATATTCTTGCTAGCTACAGGTCTCCCACCATGAACCAGGAAACCCATGCATCATAAATGAAGTTACTATAATCACTCGCCATCCAACCCAGTACCATTCTCATAGGTGATTTTAACTACCCCTCCATTAACTTGGAGGCATACATGGCCGCAAACATGAAGGCCCAAAGATTTCTTGACTTTGTAAATGCAAATGCCTTAGAGCAGCTAGTCCACACCTTTACTGGGGATGCAAATATTGTAGATCTGGTACTCACAAATGTGGGTGAGTGCTGCACCCCCGACTCCCAAGTGTGATGTCTTCACTGGTAAGATCAGATTACAAAGCAATCTCTCTTGAAATAAAGGTAAAATTAGAATCCAACCCCTGCCTAATTCCAAAAACTTTAATGCAAACTGTTTCTCATTCAGTGATGTCATAGCTACTTTCCAAGCTCTCCCCAACCTAAAAAATGCAGAAGGCTATGCAGAGGCTTGCACAAAAGCCCTGTATGACCATATAAACAACTGCATAGAAATGGCACTACCTAACCAAAATAAGCCCAGGTCAAATCCCAAAAACAAGCCACCCTGGTAGACCCCATGGTATTAATAGGCTATACAACAAAAGCAAGAAAATCCTGTTGTGAAGTAAGAAGGAATGCACACAACAGAGCAAAAAAGTCCCTCATTAATCTAAACAAGTGAAGCAGTGAACTAGTCAAGACTCTAAAAACAAACTTTGAGGCAAAAATAGCCTCCAAAGCAAATGATAACCATGAGGCATTTTTTAGTTATGTCCACAGTCTTAAGAGCAACACCGAACAATATGCAGAATTAGTTGTGGAAGGCATCACCTATACTCAGCCAGAAGATACAGCAAATCTGCTGCCTGATAAATTCATCTCAAATTTTACCTTCCCATCACCCCCAGTTCTCCCCCAAGAAATATCCCCATCTTCACCCTCCAATTATCACTAAAGAATAGGCTGCCACTGCACTCTCTAAAGCTAAACACATGGCTTCATTGGGGCCTATCAATATAGCAGTTTGCCTCTTAAACAGCTTGAATTAGGACCTATCAGGTCCACTGAGATCTCTGTTTAACCACAACCTCCAAAATGATTTGTCCCAGTAGAGTGGAGGACAACAACACAACGGGTAATTACAGACCCATAGGTTTGACTCATCTTATATGTAAGGACATGAAAAGAATAATCATGGACCTGATAAATAATGACATAGGAAACCTCCAAACACTGGACCCAACCCAGCTCGGCTTTGTGAAGGGCAGGTCATGCCTACTAAATTTGGTGGACTTTTTTGAAAAAGTCACTAGGGCCATAGATTAGGGTAAAACAGTGAATACCACCTAGGCATTTTACCCATTCCAATACTCGGGTATTATAAATAAACTCACAAAGCTGGGCATAAATCCCTACATCACCAGATGGATAGTCAGTTGGCTCATGGACAGGGCACATGTGGTTAAAGTGGGTGAATCCAAGTTTAGCATGAGGCCAGTTACTAGTGGTGCCGCAGGGCTCAGTGTTGGGACCACTCCCATTGTTCAGAATATAATTATCTGAAGTTAAGGCTAATATGGAAAGCCTCTGGATGTCAAAGTTTGCCAATAAATGCAAGCTGCGGGGGGGGGGGGTATTTGAATCCTCCAACAATGTAGATATCCTTCAGAAGGGTGTAAATTAGACATATAATTGGTGCCAGAGCCATGGCCTAAAACTAAATGTGAAAAAAATACATTATTGTATGATTTGGAGAGCCAAGGATCCCTGAAAATTGCAACATTAATACCACATCCCTAAGAGTAGACTCAGAAGTGACATATCTAGGTACACAGACAGTAACCTGAAATTTAACCACCATGTGCCCACAGTGGTGAGGAAGTCATTCTATGTGGCACAGCTTATAAATAAAGGTATGTTGTCCGGATCCAAGGAAGTTATAGTCCCACTGTAATCAGTCCTCAATAGACCAATAATCAAGTACAATGCACCCTTTACCATGTACTCGACTAGGCACTTACAATAGCTGGAGTGACCCCAGAGGTTCCTCACAAAAAAAAAAAAAAAAAAACAGGATATTAACAATATGTCTTATGTGGATAGACTAAAAGTTCTATCCCTTTACTCTGTCTCCACCAACTATTAATGGGTCACCTATGTCTAATCTACAAGGTTCTCACAAATACAGCCCTGATGGAGCTGCTACACATCCACAAAACAAACATGATGGCCACCTAATCCAGGGATCTGAACCTAGTAAAAAAAAAAAACATGCTGGAGAGACAGATATATGTCTCAGAGATTGCCCCTTCTGTGGAACAGGCTTCTTATTTACTGTAAACAGAGTTCTTCCCTAACCCTCTTCAAATGCAATTTGAATCAATGGATGGGGAGTCATAAATTCACACCCAGGTTAGTGCCTATGTCCCTTATGGACAGGGGCAATCTGTAAAATACTCAAGGGATGTGCACAAACCTATGCCATCTTCTTGCCCCTAGAGGTCACATATTGGGTAAAATCAGGTTATACTGGCTAGGCTTGTGATGCCTCCTATGCAGTTAGCCTAGTAATACCTTATGAACCTATGAACCTATAAATAGCATTAACTGAAACTCTTTGTAGAGTTCTATGTCCGACATGTGAATGACCATAGGGGGAAGTATCATGTTTCATCACAGCTCTCTTCTTCAAAACTGAGCTAGTCAAAGCGAGTTGTGTGAATACTCTGACTGCATAAAAACCATATCTTCTGCAATAAAACACAAACAGGAACTTTTCAGCTATATGTAATTTATCATATGGGGAAACAACCTCAGAGCATATCTATATGAGGTTGCAGCATTTATGGGCATATTTCCATACTGGTGTTTTGCCACTATTTCTGATGATCATCAGGATATCCTATATCCCTTAGGAAATGTTTGGTAATAAAATCACACATGACTGGAAAATGAAGCAGTAGCCATGTTTATATTGGAAATGTAAGCATATGCGAAGGGAGGGGAGTATAAGGTATCAACCATTTTTATAGTGGAAACTTGGATGATGGGAATATAGTGCAAGACAGTGGCCATGTTTATAATGGAAACATAAGCATAAGAGAGATGGATGGTGTAAGACAGTAGCCAAGTTTATAATGGAAACTTAAGCATAGGTGAGGTGGATGGTGAAAGACAGAATCCACATTTATAATGGAAAATTAAACATAAATTAGGTGGATGGTGCAAGATAGTAGCCATGTTTATAGTGGAAAATTAAGCATAAGTGAAGTGGATGGTGAAAGACAGTAGCCACTTTTATAATGGAAACAGGCATAAGTGAGGTGGATAGTCTAAGACAGTAGCCATGTTTATAATGGAAACTTAGGCATAAGTGAGGTGGATGGTGTAAGACAGTAGCCACATTTATAATGACAGTTTAGGCGTAAGTGAGGTGGATGGTGTAAGACAGTAGCCACATTTACAATGGAAGTTTAGGCATAAGTGAGATGGATGGTGTAAGACAGTAGCCACATTTATAATGACAGTTTAAGCATAGGTAATTGGAGGATAATGCAAGACAACTGATTTGTTTGTCATGCGATTTAGGGACAGGATGACTACGTCTGATTATTTCCCTGTAGTTGCTGCTATAAGAGTTATGTTAACCAAGTGAAACTATATAATTACCAGATCTGTTGTATATGATTCAGTAATACATGTAGCCTGCAGAAAGTATTCCTTTATAAAAATCCAAGTATATTCCAGAACTTTTTAGAAACAGGTAATTCAGAAACACTACACAAAATCTTCACAAAGTAAGAATTCTCACACACTGTTTTAAGTTTGTAATTATATTTTACAATGTCACTTTCTACAGCAATTCTGTTTTTTTTCCTTATTCTACAGAAGTGAAAAGCAGCGCTGGATCAGTGCAATGTTTCCATCCTGTGCAGAACCTGCTGCACTCCAGATGTCTGAATCTGATGGTAACTAGTTCTACTAATTGTTCTGTGTTTCACTGCTGATTGTAACATTTAGCAGTTAGCTTCATGGATATACTACTGGATAGTACAAATAAAGCTGCACACTGCTAAAAAGATGTTAATCCACAACCAAATCCCAGACATGTTTTACATTAAATGAATGCTGTAGATTAAAATATGTACCTTGTTTTACAGAGAAGATAAATAAACATCAAAACTAATAAAATGCACCTGACATCACCTGAACTGAATACTGAATATGCCCGGAACAGTCAACCAAATAACAAAATATCTCCAACTCTGCTCACAGGCTCGGAATATACCAGCACCGTGCACGTACTGAAGTTCCAAAACCTCCGTTTATTAATAAAAATTTAAAAAAATGTAAAAGCCATTTATTTTACAACAAGTTAAGTGCTTTCATCTACTCTATGTAGACTTCATCAGAACAATGCATTGTAACCACAACAAGTTTAAATATAAGCATCAACCAATCACCTGCTAGTGAATTAAATAAATTAATCAAAATTTAAAGTGCACAGTGCTTAATTTCCTTGTCGATCGCCTTTTGGTGAAAAACATAGCAATTCTGTTGAAATATAACATCCATATACATATATATACCATTCTCATAGCATATTACAGTTTCTTTGTACTAACATATAAATATAATTATATAAAATTTTATAAATTTGTACAAAATTATGTAGAATTGTCCCAACAGTTCCATTTCACAATACAAGTGCTGCAGTATTGTCCTGACTAACCACTGTTATCCAATACGGGATTGATGGATATGGTATCATTAAGCACAGGGTGTACTGAGGCATTAAGCTTGATCTGCCACCTAACTTCCTTCTCAACCAACTTGTGCTTAATGCTTCTCCCTCTGGGATTCCCTTTTACACATTCTAGTATACCAAAATTAAAGGTATCACAGTATTTATTCCCATCTAAGTGCCTCCATAGTGCATTTTTTGTATCCTGTTTCCTAATTCTATAACAATGGTCATAAATTCTATTTCTAAGACATCTATCAGTCTTACCCATATAGAAACAGGGGCATTTGGTGCACTTTGCCAAATATACTACGTAATACATCATCGACTCATGGGATTTCTTAAGAAGATTAGTACCAGGACTTGCCACATCTGATATATTACTAGTGACTATAGATGTGGTAGATCATTTTTCGAGTATACCCCAAGAGGAAGGGTTGAACAGATTTAACAGTAGTATTGAAAAATACGGTACTTTGACGTGGGACAAAATATCCCTAATTATGGAATTTATGGAAGTAGTATTGACCCACAACTACATGTTATTTGAAGGTGAATACTATAGGCAGAGTAAAGGGGTAGCTATGGGGACAGCTTGTGCCTCCATGTATGCCAATTTATTTTTATTGGATCGGGAAAATGAATACATATTACAAACAAAGTGGAATGATAACAGTTTATGTTACCTGAGGTTTTTGAACGATATTTTTTTGATTTGGAAAGGTAATGAGAGTAAGCTCAATGACTTTAAAGAATATTTAAACACTAGATGTGACTATTTAAAATTCATTTTTAATGTTGATAAGAAGTCTATACCCTCTCTAGACACTCGTACAACTGTCGAAAAAGGCAGATTCAAATCCAATATTTATAGGAAGGACACCTTTAGTAATGCCTATTTACAGTATTCAAGTTGCCATCCTAGTAGTCAGAAAAGGAGCATTATAAAAGGGCAGTGTATAAAGGCTGCTAGAATGACCTCGGAATTCGTCGATATGGTCGTTGAATTGGATGTTATAGGAAATATGTTTAAAAACAGAGGATACCCTATAGGGATGATTGTGGATGTTAAGGAATATGTAAAGAAGGAATGGGGGGAAAAATACAAGCCCATCATAGGGATGGGTATAAATAGAATAGTAGAAGGAAGTATGAATAAGGAAGACCAGGACTTAAATGAATTTACCAGAGCATGTATACTACAATACACCCCCCAAGTCAATGATATTAAGAAAATAATAGTAAACAAGTGGAATATTTTGAAAACTGACAACAGTGTATTTAGGATGGTGGGTGATGCACCCAAATTTGTATCTAAGAATGGAAGTAACTTGAAAATGGAATTAGAAAGGAAATTTATAAGTAATAATTTCAATTATAAGGCTGCAGGCACCACCAAATGTGGAAAATGTAACCAGTGCCATCTAATTATAAAGGTTTCTTCCTTATAACTGGAAGATTTAATTAGAAGTGTAGTTAATTTCCAAAAAGGGAATTGTAGGACTTCCACATAGTATATTTGGCAAAGTGCACCAAATGCCCCTGTTTCTATATGGGTAAGACTGACAGCTGTCTTAGAAATAGAATTTACGACCATTGTTATAGAATTAAGAAACAGGATACAAAAAATGCACTATGGAGGCACTTAGATGGGAATAAATACTGTGATACCTTTAATGTTGGTATACTAGAATGTTTAAAAGGGAATCCCAGAGGGGGAAGCATTAAGCACAAGTTGGGTGAGAAGGAAGTTAGGTGACAGATCAAGCTTAATGCCTCAGTACACCCTGGGCTTAATGATACCATATCCATCAAGCCCGTATTGGATAACGGTGGTTAGTCAGGACAATACTGCAGCACTTGTATTGTGAAATGGAACTGTTAGGACAATTCGACATAATTTTGTAGAACTTTATAAAATTTTATATAATTATATTTATATATTAGTACAAAGAAACTGTAAGATGCTATGAGAATGGTATATATATATGTATATGGATGTTATATTTCAACAGAATTGTTATGATTTTCACCAAAAGGTGATCGACAAGGAAATTAAGCACTGTGCACTTTAAATTTTGATTAACTAATTTAATTCACTACCAGGTGATTGGTTGATGCTTATATTTAAACTTGTTGTGGTTACAATGCATTGTTCTGATGAAGTCTACATAGAGTAGATGAAAGTGCTTAACTTGTTGTAAAGTAAATGGTTTTTACATTTTTTTTAATTTTTATTAATAAACGGAGGTTTGGGAACTTCAGTGCATGCATGGTGCTGGTATATTACGAGTCTGTGATCACCTGAACTGAAATATATTTCATTTACATTAGATATGTATTTCAGATAACTGCCTTTCCTAATTAGTTGATAATGTGGTGAGATGACTGATGTTTATTGTAGAGACACTATTTGCTGAAGATAGAAACTGAATTATTTTAAGATATCATGTACTGACAGACAGTCCAGGGATAATCCATGGAATAATACAGGTAGTGAATTTATAAAATGTGATCAGACAATAAATATATGTCAAATAACTTGCATTTCTTAAAATGTTCAGAAAGTTAGAAATGCTGATTTTTATCTGTCTATTTGTTTGTTTATTTATATTTAGCTGATCAGGTTAGCCCTATTGGGTAAGGTTAATTTTCAGAAGGAATCTATTAATAATTGTGCAGAAAAGACATAACAGAAAATTTCATGACAAGATAAATAAAATACCCAGAGGTTTATGTGCCTGCAACAATAAAATCCATCTAGTTTCACATTTCTCAATAATATTATTCACATCACCTCCCCTCTTACTTATTTCAACATTTTGTAAAACTAAAAACTCAAAAAAGAATGTTCTTTATGTGTTTGGATGTGCCTGTACAATGGACTGGTGATATCTTTATTTCTTATATACCCTATATGCTCCAGCATCCTCTTTTTCAGAGTCCTGCTAGTCTTGCCCAAGTAAAAACTACTACATAAAATACAGTGGGCAAGATAGACTAAATGCCTACTACGGCAATCTGAATAAAACTTTGGGGTAAACACATATAAGTAAATAAGTAAGAGGGGAGGTGATGTGAATAATATTATTGTGAAATGTGAAACTAGATGGATTTTATTGTTGCAGGCACATAAACCTCTGGGTTTGAATGGTTATGTGCCTTTAAAGCCAATTTATAAGGAAAGGAAGTTATGTCATTAATTGGCTGTGTAATTGATTTAACTTGGTATACAAGTGGAGTTTTAAATGTTGTTATTTGTCTGATGAAGTGCCTGTAAGACATGAAGGTGCTTACCTATATTAAATTATTTGTTTTTAACCTGAAGCCATGTTTGGTCCTGGTTCTACAGTTTTCCGAGTTACTTTGTGTATTACAAAGTTTTTTATCCAGAAGCTTTACTGCTGCAGAACTGTTTTTATTTCTTGTATATTTGATATTTAAGGGCTGCAGCAGTGATGGCCGAAGGGCTAGAACTGGAACTGGATTATGTACCAGAGGCTGCCAGGAAGCAAGATTTGACTAGTAGACTACATCAGCTTATGCAGTTTAATAAAAAGCTGCAATTTTCCCTGAAATTGGGTGAATCCAAACCTATACAAATGATCGATGTATCAGAAAAGGAGTTCTTTACCAGTAAGCTAAGAGAATTTGAGAATAAACTGTATAATATGACATGGTACCAATGGCAACACTTACACCTAGAAGCTTGAATTTTCAAATAATTCCAAGAGGCTTACGGATCTTAAAAATGCCCACTTATTGTTCAAGTTTTCTGGAGTTACTTCGGAAATGGCAAGAGGTAAATATGGAATTATGCTTTAATTATATGCGACTGTTAATCATCTTCTTCAAAGAAGAAGAAGATAAACTTTCCAAAGAAGTGGATGATTTGTTGAAAGAAGTTAACACTAGACCGGGGGCTGACACATACAAGGTCAGGCTAGAGGAAATTCTGATGAATGTGTCAGCATACGAGAGTAAATTGAAAAATGTGAAGAGTAAGAAGCTGAATCGTGATTTTAATGACTTTGTAAAAGGGCACATATTCATTTGGCCCCGCAGTTTTAATGAGGGGAATACAATTAAGAACATAGGAGATGCACGGATATCTCCCAACCTACGAGAGAATATTGAGGTTCCACCAACCAGTGAGCAAGAGGGAGCACAGCATGACGTCAGGCCATTGACGTCTCTGGATTTTGAGGCCACTTCCAGATCCAACGAGAGCGAGAGGTTATGAGTGAGGAAGAAGATGCCGTTACCATCTACACATAGGGTCAACCCTTTTCCGACGCTACCTGTCCCAATAAAGGAGATGGACATAAGGAACGACAAGAGGAAAAGGAAGCAGTCATTCAAGATGGGTTCAGTGAAGAAGCCGGTGTTGAAACCCATGAGGACACTGACTTAGTCTTCAATTTGTCCTCTCATCAATTAATGTCAACACAGGTCAGTGTATTGAATCTTGGGCTGACTTTTATACCAGCCAAGAGGGCAGATTTTATAGAAACCATGTTACAACTTAGACTATTCATCAGAAATGCTATGCTTAGACAAATATACAAGGACAATGGCGATACAAATACATAGGTTTACAAGAAACCCAATGTTATTTGTCCACAATTTTTGCCATCGGTGGACTTGTTTTTGAATAAATGTGAGCGAGATTTGTTTTGTGTTAAGCAAGAAAACTTTGGGAACAAGTTCGTGAATTTGACTGTAGCACAACAGGAAGTGCTGAATGCATTGAAAGACAATCCTAACATACAGATACGCCCAGCTGATAAGGGGGGCAGGATTGTCATTTTTGATAGAATTAAATATGATGAAAAAATGCTTTCTGTTATCAGATGAATTAGTTGACACTAAAATGAAAGGAGGCTTCATGGACAGGATGATACATTTTGTTAAAAATGAATTATATGATCTTTGGAGGAATAGACTGGTTGATGAGGAAATGTATGAATATTTTAGTGTTGAATACCCTTTGATACCACTGATTATTGGCGTGCCTAAAATACATAAGGATTCTATAGATCCACCTTTGTGACCTATAGTTTCAGGCAGTGGCTGGCTCACTGAGCCACTTTCCATTTTTGTTGAGCGCCATTTGAGACCTGTTGTCAGTACAGTTAATACTGTTTTAAGGGACACACAACATTTTCTCACAGATTTATATGAGTATAATTCATTGTATGATATATCTAATTGCTTGCTGGTTATGCTGGATGTTAACACACTCTTTACTGTGATTCACAATTTAGAGGGAGTTGATGTGGTTAGTGTTTTTACACAAACATAGTTCATATAGCCATGACAAGATTTTTCTGATATGTGCTCTTTTAGATCTTATTTTAGAGGACAATGTTTTCATGTTTGTTGAACAGGTGTATCTACAGAAGGGTGGCATAGCTATGGGCCCAGCATTTGCCAGTAGCTACACCAAGCTAGTGATGGCTAAGTGGAAAGAGGACTATGTCCATATACCTCATGTCTTTTCTAAACAACTGAGGTTTTTTAGACATTTTGTGGACGATATTTTTTTGGTATGGGAGGGCACTCTGTTAGATTTGGAGTGTTTTATCACGTATTTTGAATCAACCACAAGTTTTTTTAGATTTACCAAGAATGTTCATGTTCAGTGTATAGATTCTTTGGATGTGCACTTGGATAAAGGTGACAGAGGCATGTTAGAGACATCAATGTATAGAAAACCATGTAGAAGGAATACACTATTACTTCGCAATAGTATGTACCCAGGTTTTGTGTTTTATAGTATAACAAAGAGTCAAACACTTAGAATATTTATATTACATACACAGGAAGTACAGTTAAATGAAGCATTAGAAACATTTAAAGAAGAATTGAGGGTTAGAGGATATTGTGACAAGGATTTGGTACAAGTCACAAAAGATAGAACAGTAAAACCCTTTTTCTCTAAAACCAAACATAAGAGAAAGAAGAATAATATGTATAATAGACATGTTAGGCCTACTATAACTTTTACAAGTGATGTAGGGAAGATATGTGATACAGGTAGAGAGAATTGGTCTGTCCTTATTTCTGATGATACATGAGGTAGTGGGTGACGTACCTCAATTCTGTTTCAAGAATGCTAAGTCACTCAAACAACAATTATGTTATAATAAAGATAAAAACATGGACAGAAGATCACAGTTTTCTAAATATGACACTTTTCCCTGTAAGAGGAACAGCTTGCCCCTATATTTCTATTGTTAAGGTGTTTGGACATCCAACTTCAGAATATGTGTTTACCCCAAAGTTTTATTCAGATTGCCATAGTAGGCATATAGTCTGTCTTGCCCACTGTGTTTTATGTAGTAGTTTTTACGTGGGCAAGACTAGCAAGACTCTGAAAGAGAGGATGCTGGAGCATATAGGGTATATAAGAAATAAAGATATCACCAGTCCATTGTACAGGCACATCCAAACACATAAAGAACATTTTTTTGAGTTTTTAGTTTTACAAAATGTTGAAATAAGTAAGCGGGAAGGTGATGTGAATAATATTATTGAGGAATGTGAAACTAGATGGATTTTATTGTTGCAGGCACATAAACCTCCGGGTTTGAATGGTTATGTGCCTTGAAAGCCAATTTTGAAGGAAAGGAAGTTATGACATTTATTGGCTGTGTAATTGATTTAACTTGGTATACAAGTGGAGTTTTAAATGCTATTTGTCTGATGAAGTGCCTGTAAGGCTTGAAAGCGCTTACCTATATTAAATTATTTGTTTTTAACCTTAAGCCGTGTTTGGTCCTGGTTCTACAGTTTTCTGTAACAAAATACTCAGATGCATACAGTTATTGAGGAATATTAATTCATTTAAGGAAAACTTGGACATATGGATGGAAGAAGTGTCTGATGTTTCTTTTCTGGAGTCAGTGCTCATTGACGAACTCTAGGCCTGAACACTGTGGAATATGAAACATATGGTCAGCTTGTGGCACAGAGACTGGTCACCTGACCATGCTGCCAGTGATGTATGTTCAGGAACAAACTCATCAAAATAATAAGTTGAGCCATAGCAGAAAGATGAAGCAGCCAGTGGCTTGTTTTCACTCAGGGGGATTCTGATGTCTCTGCCTCAATCCAAACACATGGGTGGCTTGGGGTGGTCATTGATACAGGATCCCATTAATTCAGTATCGACCCTCATAAGTGATATGGATCATCCTGCCATGGCTGTATTATATCTATAGCAGTGGAAGGTCTAATAAGGATAAAGATCTCCCTTGTCAGCATGAGAGGGCCATAAAAACCTCACAACAGTAAAGGCTGTGTATGCATAGGTTGCACAGTAAAGGCTGTGTATGCATAGGTTGCACAGTAAAGGCTGTGTATGCATATGTTGTGGTAATGATCAAGAGGGACACTTGAAATGTATAATATCACATAAAATTGGGAGACCAAAAAACTGATGTAAGTGTCATTGCGGGTAGGCAGATTCACCTAAAAATAAATGAAAAAGAAAGAGAAACAAGCTTAAAATGCTGGACTGTTTCTTTACAAAAGTCAGGGAAATATCAAACACAACATTTTCATTGCATAGAAATTAAACAACATGACAAACAAATGAAATGAATACAAGCAGAAAAATAAAATGTTAAGTGACACAGCAAAGTGAATGGAAGACACTAATTTACTTCACATACTTATAAGACTCAGCATATGTTTCATATAACACATTGCCAACAGTAAGGCTAAATGTATAAATAGGCACCTGCTGAAATTCTAAGGTCCATAATATCATATCATAAGAATAATGAAATTGTAAGTACAGATGTGGGAGAATGTATAGTTAAATCTGAGCTTGTTGTCTCTGAGTATTTCCCACACAGTGTGTTATTAGGAAACTGGATGAGTTACAGATGTCAAAGATAGAAGGTGTAAGACTAGTCTCAACAGTCATATATTTGTACAGTCTGTAAGGCAGAGTTAGTCTGTGGACCATAATCACCTGGCCAACACCCATCCATCTCTAGAGCACCTCCTGCCTCCTGCAGAGTAAAATAAGTGAGGCCTGAGATTAATTTACAGGTACCCATCCAGTTGTCAAGTTTGCCTTAAACAAAGAAAGATATCCCACTGTTTTATATGTAATGGAAAATTATTCAGAGATAAAGAGGCACTGAATAATACATGTATCCCTCCAGCATGTCTTTTTTTGTGATTTGATGGGCATTCAAGTCTTTAATCCAAGAGTTTGTGAAGCCTTTTTTTTTGTGGAACTCAAGCAGGGTTGCGTTATCAACAGTATGAAGCATGCTTTAATGTATGTATCACCATGGCATTGAATGAAGTGTATGACCGGTTTCTAAAGAGAGGATGATGTGGGATTTAACTTTATTCCACAAAGATGTGATGAGGAGCACTCAGGAAACTGTTGTGCTGTAACCTAAACCACTATGTCAGAAGATGGGTGGAGACTAACAAAAGGTGACCTAGTTTGGGAATGCAGGTCATGGGTTTTAGTAACACTAAGGAAAGCTACAGAATAAAGGCCTTGTTAGAAGAATTTTGTAATGCTTGCTTATTTGTTTATTTCATATGTTAACTAGGATAGGCTAAAAGAACTAAAAGAGCCCATTTTCTATGGTATGGTGAGGAGAAAAGATCCACATGTAAAACATATAACAATGACTTATTGTTCAAAGACAATATAATTTAAATTGTGGAGAGGTAAACTTTTACAGAGAAAGAAGAGACTATATTGAAAATAATGTTTCCAATAATGTGTGTGTGTGTACATACATAGCTTAGTTGCTGGGCTGCCAGGAAAATTATGAAAGAAAGTCAGATTTATAGTGTTTGGAGTAACATGGTATGTAGATTATTTTGTCTCTGACCAATTTGCTGTGGTCCAGCTAGTTAACGCCTTTCATTTGAGCTCTTCAGACCTAATAGCCAAATAACTGCTAGTCATATAAGTTACCCAGAGATGAGTTAGGCCAGATCGACACCATTGCCTCCCAATGTAAGAGGGGAATCATTCTTAAAGCTTATAGCAAATGTGTACTACTGATTCATGACTGATTCGCCGAATGTCTATATGTCAACTCCAGAGCAGGGTTATAATCAGTGACATCCTGAGGACTTTACATCCCAGAGTCTCAGTCCAGAGCCCTCTAGTATCAACTTACCAACAATAACTGAAACTTAATTAAATGCCTTTGCATTTGCATACACATTCATGATATTTACTGTAAGAGGACATTGATAGCTCTCCATTTACAGCACTCTTTACCTATATTCACACTACGCTGTGCAAATCCGATACCAAGACGTAAGAGGTCCCTCTTTTTCTAAGACAACTAACATTATGTTATGACAGCTGATGGTCGGAGTCTCTCTCTTCAGAAGAGCACATGGCAACAGTCACATCAATGTTATAAGGATACCCTTCTCTAGAAAAATAAGACAGCAGCAACAACCATTGGCAAAAAAAACAAATTAAATCTTTTTACATTCAAAAGGCCTGATTCTACATAGAAAACAGCATTGCAGTTGCACAAGCCAAGGAAAATAAAAGGTTTAATATGGACAGACTTAAAAAAAATAGCTTCATTGGTAGATGTCATTTCCAGTTACAAATGTTTGAAGAATAAAATCCAGCAAATTTATAATCCATGCTTAAGTAGCATCCTCTGCCAATTAGGATTCCTAACATTTTACATATCTAATAAAATATTTACTTTTTCAAATCCAAGACATATCATTTGACAGCCCTCGTGTGAAAAAAGCATAGGCAGGAGGTTGCCATTGCTATCTGCAGGGCTCAAATAAATTAAGTTTGATAAGAGGATGGTAATGAACCCAGCCATATTCAGATTACCCAACAGATATGACAATTAAAGATGATCAGGACAACGGAAATAATATATAGAATATCAGTATTAATATTAATATTAACTAGATAACTTTAAAGACTAAAACAGAAAACCATACTAAATGATAGGTATTTTAGCCATTTCTTCACAGTACTACAGTGGAACCATTCCAGATGGTCTGGCAGTAGGAATGAATGTAACATTTTTAGAAAAGCAATGGCTTCATTGTTTGCACTAAAAAAGTATCAGCTGAGAAGAATCCTACCATGACAAGTATACTCAGTAAAAAGGAATGCATTGCCGCAATACAGGCATTCCAGATCAGAATAAAAATGGTGTGGTATCTGCAACAATAGATGTATAACTGCATATTAAAGTAGATAAATAGGTATATTCCTGAGAAATGTTTCTACGAATATGTGTGTGCACGCACTTGTGTATGTGTTTGTTTGTGTTTCATGATGAAAACTTTCAAGTATCTCAAAAAAAAAAAAAATAGGTGTGTTGCATGGTTAAAAAGAAAGCAAAATTTGTCAGTTTCAGAATAGAGAGCTATGGTCCAAGAGTACTGTAGGATCAAATATTTCTTATGGAGCATATAGTGGGAGTCCAAACATTCAAATCATTGTTTCGGATGAGCTTGCACCATGAAATTAGGAAGCTATAGGAATGTTACAGAGCAATTCATTTGTTTGCTTAAAGGCAGCAGTCAGTTATGTGAATTATTTTCCTTATCTAGTATGAGGGAAACAGAAGTATGCAGTTTGCTAAGTATCTTTAATTTTGCTCCTAGATAGTTTTTCTGTAAAATGAGCATTTGTGATAGGTGGCATGTCTACAGAAATTCATGGTGATTTGTACCTTGCAAATGACTAGCCACAGCGACAAAATGTATACCATAGTGGAGTAGGTGAAAATACAAAAAGAGCTATGCAGAATTATAATTGCTAGGAAAAAAAATGCACATTGCAGGTGTGGGAAAATGGTAAATGCTGTACCTTATGCAGTTAAAGCGATTCATACGGTATGCTGTAGAAATATGAATAAATAATAGAACAAACTTATCATGGAATATTTATTAGCGAATCCCTTTTAGGAAACCTGCCAAGTTAATAATGCTTTCAGCATGCTTGTCAATGCATTAGGACACTATATTCATGATAGCCAGGCAGCAGAATGAATAAGGTATTGAATCATTTAGGGTTAACAGGTCACTAGTGAAGCTAGGTTTAAAAAGAAAGGCAAATATTTCTGCAGTCCATGCCTGAAGAAGTATAAGAGCAGTTTGGACACTAGAGAGAAGTACTTGTAGTCGTCAGGAACAAGAGGAGGATTCTCAAAGTATGGCTAAAACCAGTTAGAAATATATGTATCTAAAGGCAAATGAGAATGACAGACCATGCTACAGGCTGTTACTGTTTCTTCATAGGTTCATAGGTTCATAGGTTCATACTAGGCTATCTGCCCGAGGGCATTTACAAGCCTAGCCCATAGTTTAGTTTTTACGCCACCCCTTTACCCCCTGGGGAACTATACCCATTATTTTGCTGTGCCTCTGTTGAGCTGTGACACTGAGGTAATCCCTGGGGTATATCTGACAAGCAAAAACTTCTTAGAAGTGATTCAATTAAAAATATGTCTGCAATGCACTGGGAAGCATTCAAATAAGAATATTCTAAGTAGTGACTGATACAAATAGTATTGTGTGTGTGGGCGTGCATATGCACCTACATTTTGCAAGGATGCACATACTTTGATTGCATTTTGAATTGTTACCTGTTTGCATGAATGATTTACTGTTGTTTAGATAATGTTTGTCAGAAAAAGAGACCATGAAAAATACATCACAGACCTACATGGAAATTCCTTCATCATGGCCTAGATCCACCATGCCTCGTCAGAGTGATTAGAAGATTTGTAATCATACAGTAACATAAGGAGACATCTCTATGGTATTATTTGAGAGTCTCTTGGGCAGCCTGTACAAAAATGCAGCAGTTGTTGTTCTCTTGAGTTGTGGGACCAGCACTGAGTGTGAGTTGCAGTCACATATTCACATGAATAGTTATTTCTAGCAATGTAGTTAAAAAAAAATAAACATCTAATTAGCTAGTATCAGCAGCTTGTCAGATTACTAGAGTGATGACAAACAAGGGAACCAAGTAGTCCTGCTTTGTCTTCAAAGGCTTACATTCCTGGTTCAGTAGTATCTTCCTCCAGCGAATTGATTTCTAATTATCTTCTCTCTGCTTCCAAAGCACAGAATGTAGACTGTTGCATAACTGTCTCCTTTCTTCAGCTTAGAGTCATTGTACTTGTGTCTGTGTGCGTTTATCTCTAAGGCAGCAAGCAAATGCCTCTTGATATCCCCTACCAGAGGACCATCAGAACAAAACATAATGTGTTGGCTAGTTTACCACAGTGGATTAATGCTATGAGCAGATAGCAAGCTTCATCCTGTAGCTCTGCATTTGATTCCCACACACTCTATTTGCCTGCTGTTGTGACTTTCTGCAACTCACTTAACCAGATGCTGTTCCTAGGCCTGCACTGAAAATAGACCTCAACCCAGATGGAGAACTTTCAGTCTTATGCCAGAGACTCTTAGGATGTTTTAAGTAGTTTGAGGAATTTTAAATGTATAAAAATACATTAAAGGCATTTTATTGGTAACGACAGAAGTTACACAATATATACATCTATTCTTATTATGGAGAAGTGGAAATGCTGAGGACTTTTTTGTCTTTGTGTTCAATGATTTCGAACAGAGAGTTGAATTTTGTTGTGAGTCTTTTAGAGCCTGTATTAGAAAATACTTTTTTGTATTCAATAAGTGGTGTTATCACCAAATTGCTAATTGGCTTTGGAAGCAGCCATGGCTCAAGTTTTTGCAACCTTGGTATAACACAATGGGAAGAAAACATTTTATATACAATGACTGAATTCAAACCGGTTTTGTTTTACACACATTTTAATGATGGCATTTTTTTGATAATGGGGCAGTCAGAAATCATTTGAAGAATATATGAAAAAAATCAATGCAGCTATTAAATTTATAAGGTTTACTTATCAGTTTGACATTAATGAAAATTCATATTAGATATCAAGATTTTGAAAGTGTAAAGTGTTGTTTTGATTCAGTTGTGTTCCATAAGGACACCTTTGTGAATTCTTATCAGCACTTCCAGAGCTGTCGTCTTCATATTAAAAAGAGTGTCATTAAAGGTCAGTTTGTGAGAAGAAGTAGTCACTACAGATATTTTTTTTGTGAGAGAGAAGTTGGTGCGTCTACATTTTTTTAAGCAAGGGGTTATCCAGAAAAGCTAGTTATATATATTATCAATATAGTCTCTAAACAGAGAAGTACTAGATACTTGCTTATATTAAAAAACATCATAAAAATAGTGTCTAATGCAGTTTCCAAAGATGAAACTAGGAATTTAGATTATGTGTTATCACAGTCAATAGACTCAGCAGCTATTGCTGGAATTGTTAGAGATAGTTGGAAAATTTTGTTGCATAATAGTGACCTTAGAAGTTTGGCAAGAGGAAAAAAGCAATATTCATTAATAAAAGAGGTACTGCCTTAAAATGTTAGAAATTTCTCAAAATGAGAAGGTTAACAGTATACATAACAACATACCCATGCATGAATTGTAAATAGTATAAACTGATTGTTTTTCAACAACATTTTTGAAGCCAATACAACAGATTGGATTGTCAGTGCCAGGTTTTTTTTCCTTTACAATATCAAAATGTACATTAGTTGGCCAAGTGTGACACCTGTTACTGTTTTTTATAGGCTAAACCACTAAGAGGTTTGCTGAAAGAATGCATGAGCACTTGAATGCTATTAAAAAAGTTGGTCAGTGCATTAGCTAAACATAGCCTTAATTGTGTTGATTAAACAAATGTATTTGTGTAATATAATAAGTTGAGTAATTTTGGAGGTGATGATTTGAATAACATTTTAGAAATGAATTACATTGGCAAATAGTTTTAAATGCTGGTTATTTTCCAGGGTTTAAGTGAGGTTATTTTTCAGGGTTAAATGAAGATTTTAGAATTGAGTGAATTGTCAGTTTAGATTTTGTGATTGGTAATTTGGTGAATCATGTGATATTATATAACTATTAAGTGCATATGTTCTATTTCTTTCTTATTTCTTATCAAGACTTTGAAGGCTAAAGATGAAAGTGCTAAAACATGAAGTAGAAACTGTTTTTGGTGTTTATTTTTATACATACAAATAATGTACTAGATTTGTACCTGACAGGGGTTCTTTGATGTGACAGCTTCAGAGCAGTGAATTGCATGGGAAGAATATGAGAGTAGTAATTCTTGTCCTAGCAAAAATATGAGACCGTCCATTTCTAAGTAAAGAACACACATTTAAAAGGCTTATTGATACATGTTTAACACTAGGCTGCCCAACATTATCTTGAAATAATATCAGTGCTCACTAAAAAGTTTTTGATCTTTTTTCCATTAGATGCTCCACAGGTTCAGTGTATAAAGGCTTACAAGGCTCAAGAACATGATGAGCTGACCCTTGAGAAAGCAGACATAATGGAAGTAAGGGCAAAGACATCTGATGGTGAGTAAGCTACTGTCATTCATTGCACATTGATATCCAGAACCATTTTTACATCCCATAGTCAGCACTTTAGTTTATCAAACTGTTGCACATCACACGTGCTAAAAGCAAGCCTTGTGAAAAAAAATCCTAAATGCCAAATTTATAAATTTACATGCTAACTTGGATTGTTAGACCATAAATGAATCATGTACATCAGTAATATTAATTGGAAAATAACCCATCCTTCTCAAAAGTCCAGATTTTGCAGAATATCCAGATTTTTGCCTCATATTTTTAGTCTAATCCTTATAAAATAGGATTGACATCACTAAATAATGATAGACATTTTGGATTTTGACTTCATACCTTTCAAAAAATGCAAACTAATACAAAGCCTATTATTCTAACAACTTTCTATGCACATAAGAACGATAATTAAAATGTGTTCTTGATTTTACACACTGAAAAGATGCCTCTAAATTTATTAGCTAAGGGTATTAGCTACTTCCTTGCATGACAGAGGATTTGGTCAAAGAACTAAGACCAGGACAAAACAATAGTACTTAAGAGGGCAGCATTTTTCGGAGTTCTTATCAAATGGACTCGGGCTGTCTGGGATAGTCATACTGCAGCTCTCTACAGTATAAAATGTTAGCTTACCTAGTAAAGATTCCTGCTTAATTATGTATATTTTTTATGGTGAACCAGCAATTCAGTGGCTTTCCAAAATTGCTGTCCTTAGTCGCTGTTTTTCTGACAGCCATGATATCAGCAGATGTCCAGAGACAGCTAAAACCTTTAATCCAATAAATCATGAAGGGGAGGAGAAAACTCTGTAGCTCAGTAAGGATGGGATTTTAATGTAATAACAAGAAGCATAACTAAGATTCCAGCATATTCCATATAGTTCATCTAAAACGACACAGATTTGTTGCACAAGGGGAAGAATGGTAAATAGTCACAGTAGAGCTCTCTTTTGATGGCCAGAATAAGAGAAGTGCTCAGTGGTCATAGGCACAGTAGAGAAGAATAACAATGTTTCTCACTGGTCTTGGACATTAGTGCTTGTAATATTAGAGTACCATTTCAGTCATTTTCTCAGCGGAGCTTGGATCTAGTGGAAGAAAAATGAAGCTAGGTTATCTCAAGAAAATTGCAGGACTGGACTAAAGATGAATTCAGAGGACAAACCATTAGAATGGTGTTATGATTTTCAATTAATTAGCAAATGATGCAGTTTGGTCATTTGAACAGTTTAGAAAAGAAATAAGATGTAGGTAAAATAAATGCAAAAGTTTGGTTCAACTAACCTGTGTAACTTAATGAACTAACCAAAAAAGTCATTGGAAAGGTGGGAGAAGTAATGCAAAAAAATGCAACCTTGAAAGTTTTTGTCACTAAGAAAAACACTTCTCCTCCAAATCTTAGACCTGTATCACTCCTCAGAATATGACAGTTCTTTAGCATAAACTGGGGGAGACATTTGCCTGGTTTAAGCCAACTTTGTGACATCGCCATGGCATCGGGGCTCTTGACTGCAAATCTGGAGTTCAGTTTATCTAGTTTGACATTAATAGTATCCCTATTAATATGGGTTATCTTTGCAGGAGTGACAAAGGTGTGTCCCAGTGCTATGAGAATGACCAGAGTGTTAACCATGGTTAAACTTAATACCGCCAGCTCTTATCAGTCACAGGGTTATGGAAACAAAACAACAGCTTATTGCAAAAGAACTTCCTAGGTAGTTGATATCCATACCCCAAATGCTGTGGTGTTTTTTTTTTTTCAATGGGCATGGTAAGAAATTTTGTGAATTAATACAGCATTTGTGCATACCCAAAATTTAAGAAAATCTGAGGTCCAGAGATTTTGCAAGACTGGATATAATATGATACAGAATAGACAACTTGAAATATGCTGGCAGATTAAAAGTATCAGCAAGAGACAGGATCCTCATTACAGCCCCGATAAACAGAATGAGTCTGGTATCCAGTGATATGATATACAGAATCAAGGAGAACAAAATAACCCATCTTTGGTCACATTAGCAAAATGTCATCATTTTGACATATCACTGACCTGCGGCAAAATAGTGTAATATACCATTTCACAAAGTGGGGTGAGTCACATTAGATCCAAATGACTTTAGACATATCAGCCTGATCAGTATTTAAAGTAAAAATTGTGTACAGAGTTATATTGGAGCTTATCAAAACTGGCAAAGAAGACCTATTTCTGTTAGATGTGCAATGCCTGGGGTTTGTAAAGGGAAGATTTTGCCTTTGGAATCTTTTGGCATTTTTTTGAAGTAGTAACAGCACCACCTGACAAAGGGCTGACCATTCCTGATATTTAAACACTGCTATGGCATCTGACACTTTTCCATATAAGGAAATAATTGAAAAGTTACTAGCATTCAATGTCAGTCCCCACAGAATTTAATGGGTAAAACGAGAGGCAGCTGATGGTACTGGGCTGCTTATTTTTTAATTTATTTATTTGACATTTTTTAAACAGGTTGGTCCAACTGAGCCATCAGCGCATTTTTAGTGGAGACCCGAGGAGAATAGCTCCAGAGTTGTACAGACCAAAAGTAATATATACACAAAAAACATGAGTACAGAAAAAACATGAAAACTTGCTGTGATTAATACAATTGGAAAAAGAGAATTTGTTATAATTATTTTTATTTGTTTTAAGTAAGTGTCCCATTTTTTAGGATTTGGGACTCATGCAGCAGTGCATTGTGTATGTTTGGAGTTCCAGTATCTGACACTGGGTAGCTGTGTTCTCAATGGCTAGCCACAGCAGGTTATTGCAATGCCTGAGGCAACCAGATGCAGACTAAAGGCATTGAAAGAAGTGAAATTGTAAGGGATGGAGCAGAAGGAGACTTAAATTTCTGCTGAGGTGTGGTGATCCATGAGATGGCTGACATTAGGGTTGATGGAATTTACCATTGTATGCAGGATGTTACAGCTATGCTTGCCTCACATAAAAACTCAATGAAAATACAAAAGTAAATTCATCTTCTCAACAAAGCATCATTGCCTTTCCTCTTTTTCCATTCCACACTTTACTAATCCCCTCTTCATATAAATGTCCTCACTTGTTTCTTCAAAGTACTCCAATAGTATAATTATATATTCTAGACACAACAGTCTACTGTTGTTATAACCCACTATGAAAGACACTCAGACTAGAGGTGCTCATTTGTTTTTTGTATTTTGATCTACCAATCATTAATCTAGAGGGCCTTACATAATAGTACCTCTCCAAACAGTTCCCCTTAAAGTCCTTCCTTCATAGTCCTCATATCTGACATAAAAGCATACATTTTGTATGATTTTATCTCTATGCCTGCCAGCCATCAGACTTCCCCCAATTAGGTTTGAGCCCAATCCTTCCCTGTACTAGCTGCCTTTGGAATGGGGGTGAGAGTTTTGGATGGGCTGTCACCCAGGCAAGCATGAGGGTGGTTTGTGCACTTGTCAATATCTCAGCAATGAGGACATCTAGTAGAGGTCCTAACCTTCCCATTGCGATGGGGTGGGGTTATGAAAACATCACTGCAGACACTTCCTTGCTTCCACAGCTTGATGGCTACATGTCAACCTTAGGACTGCCTGCATCAACACCCCCTACTCAGAGTGATTATGGCATTGGATAGCCCCAGTCTTGCCTCCATCATGATAGGCTTGCCCATACCAGCTCCAACAGACACCTCATCTGCTTATCATATCTGAGTCACAGTCCTGGCTTTGTTCCTCTATGCCAGTGGAACTGGCTATACACCTTCCTTCCTTATGTCCATTCTTTGCAATTTTCTGCTTATATCCACAAACCCAACAATTCAAATTAATTTTTGGTTATCCCTCATTCCTTACTCAGTAACTTTAACATAAGTACTTGCAACTATGTTGCCATGGCATAATTTTCCAACTTTGAAATTCTCAACTCCATATTTTAGTACTTTTCTATATTATAACAATTCCTTTGCTTTCAGATGTTTCTACATTTAAAGAACAAAGACAAGAAGTAGCTCATTTTTTGTCTTGATGTTATATGCAACATAAATCTCTCTGCAACCTGACACAGTTATGAATGTTTACATTGTTTTTGTTTTATCTTTAAAAGTAGCATGATGTAGGCAAATATAGTGACATGAGTGTGCTTACTGGCTAAATCTTTTTTTTCTTACAATGTAACCCTTGTCCCAGGAAGATAAGATTACTGTGGCCTACCTTTTCTTGCAAACTTTTCTTTATGCACTTGGAATGGCAGTTCTCAGAATTATTGCTTATTTTCAGAATCTTTATTCACAGAGAAAACCATGTGCTCACATTTAAGGAGCTCTGTTGAGGGTAAATATCCACTGTTCATTAAAGTGAAACATTTTCTTAAACTCTGATTAAACTGATCACTTTCCAATAATTTTTGCAGGTTGGATTGAGGGTATTCGATTATCAGATGGAGAGAGTGGCTGGTTCCCTAAGCAAAATGTGGAAGAAATTGTGAGTCGTAATGCCCGGCTACGCAACTTACGTGAAAATAACCGTATCAAATGTGCTACCCAGAAGTTGGAAGAAGAGCATCTTTGAATCCAAGAAAACACTTTCTTGTTTCAAACGTGAAGAATGAGTGTTGCATACTTGGCTGTGCTGACATATTGCATCCTGTGTCAAAAGTCTGCATTGCGGCCATCAAGATGCCAGTATAATGTCAGCTGACTTTTCAACTGCAGCATTTCAAAGGGGCCATATCAAGTGATCATTTGTAAAACAAGGCAATGTTTTGGTATGAAAGGGATGTAAAGCACAATACAAGTTGAAGGCCCACACTGGAGATGCATTTGTTGTATGAGGCTGAGTACCTCAGCGTAACTGCTAACAATGGTTATTAAACAAGAAACAATCATTATTTATCAATAAAAAGTCACTGAAAACAGCTTCATGAATCAGGAGGGAAGTGACCATATTTCTTTTATCCAAATCAGTTCTAGCATTGGATACAGCTCCAATGAGTCAGAAAAGCCAATCAGTTACCATTTGGGAGCATCAAGCATCTTTCCTTATTACACATGACATTCAGCTCAAAACTCTTGGCAGAATCACCAGGCAGTTAGCTAGTTTAAAGATCCATTTCTCATGCAAATCATGAAAAGCCATTACAAAGGATGGTACTTCAGCAGCTTTGCCATGTGTTCTCACCTGGGTAGCCGTTGGTCCTAGCCCTCAATTCACCATGGTAGAGATGTGGGGAGTGGACACAGAATGAGCAAACAGTATTCGCCATGAGGCTGCATAGTTAATCGTGGATTTGATTTGCAGGATGCTACTGAAATGTTATTTTCTGGATGTCGGCTTTTGTAAACTATTCCAGCCTTGGGGAAGAGTTGTACTGTTTTGCATGACATAAATAAGTTTTATATTAATGGTTAGCAGATACAACCTAACCTATTCTCACTACTGTATTTCAGAGTTGAATGTAATACTCACACACGTAAAACTTATGTTTAAATAACTTATTAAGCATTATGTATTTATTCATTTTTATATGTTCTGCCCTGCAAAACAAGGCAGAGTGGATATTATTTTTGGCCAGAAGAGGCAGGTTTTAAAACTAAAGTTTAGTCAGAATGCTACCAGTATCTGAATAGAATATATTCTGATATGTTTGATTATATAAACTTAATTATTTCTCTACCATAAGAAAATAATGACCCGTTTTAAATTATTTAGAACAGTAAAATTTACAAGCACAGAAAATATGGGAATACTAGAACTGCGTCTTGTGGTTGCCCCAGTCATACTTGAGAAATAATATATGTAACATATGGTATGCCGCAAGAACAGAAACGTGCAGCATAAAGCATAAACAAAGTGCATTATTCACAGACATTTGAAGTGCTCTGTGAAGACCATAGCTAAGAACACGACCCTTTATTCTTCTTCTCTTGTGCTCTTATTGATTTGAAAAGGGATCTGGACTGTTATGTATTCCATAAGTTCAGTCACTAATGCTGTTGTATTCATACAGCTGGGGTAAGTAACCCATTTGCTTTTCTGATGTCCTGGAGATGATGCTTAGGTGTTCCTTTTGAGTGAAATGATTATTCTCTGACATAGAAGTTGTAATATATGTCAGCAGTGTATTATCTCACTGAATTACCTCAGCTTTACATTCTTTCTTTAAGGACTCACTGGCAGTGCTAGACGGGGTCTCCTACAGATAATGTTGCCATTGGTCAGTGGTGTGACAAATAGGAGAAGCAGAGGTCACCAAATCTGAGAAGGAGGGTCTAGCCTTTGGATGTGCAACAGCAGTATAGAGAGAACATTGAGAGACCACTAAGAAGGTAGCCCACGAATTAAGTATTCCCAGACAAATTAAATTGATTGACACTGTCTCCTCCTATTTTTAGAGCTAGTTACAGTCCCAAAATGTAATGAAGAATTTGTCACTAAATGTGTTGATACCTTTGTACCTTCAGTAGATTATTTTGCACATATAATTGGCTGCAGCCCTTTCTTAGGCATTAGAGTGATACTCTCTATGAAAGGACTGGTCTTGTTTTCAAAATTGAACAGAAGCATTACATTTACTCAAAAGTTTACCATTCTTCTTAACAAATAATTTGTTACTTCTTGTAGCTGTGAAAGATTCCAAATGTGAAATAATATGCCAGCTCCATCATATAACATGAATGGCAGGCTATTAAACTACCTCTTCAAGACCAAATAAGCACCAAAAAGAGACATTATGAGGCATGCACATGTAGTATCTGCTACTGAATCATGTATTCTACTTAATGTGTACATTCATATATAACACAGTAAAAGCCTAAGGGAGTTTCTTTTACAGCTGTACACATGCACAAAATCTGCCCATTAATAAACTTGCTTTATTTACTATAAAATAAACATTATACATTTAGCACAATAGGTCCCATGTGCACTATATCAGAATCTGAACTTTCAGATCTGTTTTTACATATTCAGTACAGACCGTATTTGTGTAATGTCTGCTGTGTGTGATACAGGTATTCACCTGACTGTGCCCTAGAAGGCCCAACCTTACCATTGAGACAAAAAGTGAAAGATCCAGCCAGTGAGAGATGGGATTTAATTATTCATGCTTGCTCACCCCTCCCAAGGGGAGGGAATTGGCATCATCCTGTCACAGACATACCGGTTTGGCTAAAACTCATAAGGTGCAGGTCTTATACTAGAGATATCTGGAGTGAGTAAGGAAGCCAAAGAGTACACGACTCCAGGTGTCTACAGTGTACGGTGAAGCATACACTTTCACAAGTCTATATTAGGGGGCATTGAATTGCTCTGTCCTTCTTTCATGGAGTTATGTTAGGACAATATAAAACAATCTTCCAGCTCCACAAGACTGACTGCCATGATCTATTCTTTTGGTGTCCTTGGACACTAGGACTCATAGAAACAAGAGTTAATGGAAGCCAAAGGGTCATCACAGCGGTTGGAGCCAAGGTATTTAAAATAAACATCTTGATGTTTAGAGCAGTTTTCTTCCTGGTAATAATCTGTCTAAAGTAGAACCATTCAAATCTTCAGAGGATGTTAGCATACCGCATTATGGTTACACTATGATTTATTAACCAATCAGAATGACCATTCTGACTTGCTGTAAGTTGTGTCAACAATAATCATTTAACAAACATTTCTATTTGCCAGTGCCAGGTAATACCAAAAATGTGTGAAGACCACGGCAAATATTATACCTAGGTCCAAAGGTAAGTACTAGGCAATCAATCTGCAGACTATTTCAAATCTAGCCAAAAAAACTATTCAGAATTTCCCTCTAGCCTCAAGGAGGGCAAGACAAGATAGACTGGGACAGAAATTGAGGCTGCCCATCCAGTTTTCTAGGTTTACCATAAAGGTGGCAAGGGTGCTTCTCTGCTTGGCATGTAGTGGAAGTTTGTTCCAGGAGTGAGGAATATTTTGGGATTTGAACCTATCGTACCAATGTGTCTTATTTATCTGCTGCAGAAGGACTAGTTCCTTTAACCAAGTATTTGAAGTACCATTAGTTCCAGGAAGGAATATAACAATAAATATGGTTGGATCTTTCATGGCATGAAAGGCTAGCTATAGCTCTCCATGGAGGAGTTTATAAGAGACTGAGTACAGAGAAAAAGCAGCCAGTCTCTACTGATTACTAAGAGGCCACAGATCTTTTTTATGAATCTCTGAGGTCTCAGGTTGTGTGATGTGTTTAGATAAATACATACCAAGAGGTACATTATACTCATTAATCTATCTGATAAGATATGAGTAAAGAGGAATTAAGACTTCTCTGGATCAAGTGGCGATGCCTTTGGAAATTAGATGGGCTAGATAAAAGGCTTTCCAAACTACTGTGGAGACATAATGGCCAAATGGTAAGGAATTATCAACAAGAGTACCCGGATCCCTTACAACAGTGTCTGACCGAAGAGGTACATCTCCTATATGGTAAGCAAATTTACCAAAATGAGCTATCCTACATTTTTTTACACTTAATTTGAGACCATTGTCCTTGCACCAGTTTTTAACATGGTCTAAGCCTGGTTGGAGCAATTGTGAGTCAGTTGAAGATCGAATAACACCCAATTTATAGTCATCTGCAATTATAGTTAACCATAAGTCAGAAGAGCCAGCCTGAAGGTCTAAGAAATGTATGCAAAATAGGAGAGGGCCCAAAACATTGCCCTGTGTTACACCCCTGGTAACTGCTTTGCTTTCAGAAGGGGCACCTGCTACTCTAACCACATAGGTCCTATCAGACAACCAGTTAGCTATCCATCTCAGTATGCAAGGATTTATATTCAGATTTACCTGAGAAAAGAGTTAATAAATATCTAACACTGCATTTTGTAGGCGATTAAATGGCTATTAAATAGTTGGCATATAACATGTGATAATATATTATAACCCTATATGGTTTTAGGTACTAGAGATGCTTTAGGAATTCTCACATTATACTGCAAATGATAAATGTTACAGTTTCATCTTATCTTAGTATTAACAAATTATTTTGAATTATATGATACTTCAGGTAATGTACCAGAAAAAAAAAAACTACATTAAATTATTGCGTACAAACAGAAATGTCTAGGCCAGCTCTAGTAACAAACTGCATGTAGAAAAATACAAACCAAAGGATCACATACTGGCATTACCTGCTTTACATTCAACACAGTTAATAAGTGGACTGGTAGGAAATATGTAACCTTCCTATTATGGTCTGTGGGTGTCACCCACTTTCAGAAGTCTGCTTTCAGGATAGCACAACTGCATGTGTGGTTAGGTAACCAAAAAAAAATATGCCTATCAGAGCAGGATGTGATGCATGCAAATAGCAATATGCAGGCTGTTTATTAACATGTGGTATATCTAACTCAAAAGTTATTTGATAATGCTAGCTAATGCAAATATAGCAGAGGATGTTTCATGAAAATATACATTAAACCATTTATGATGTACACAGTAGCATATTATCACAGAATAAGGAAGTACACTATTTCGAAATTCATTAACTAGAAGTGGTAGTTTCCAGAACAGAATATGAGAAATTTGCCACAGTGGCTAGAGTTATTGCCTCACAGCAAGAGATTCTCCAGTTCGATTCTCAGCCTGGGTGCCTTCTGTGTGGCGTCTGCATGTCCTCCCGCATATGTTTCCTGCAGGAGTTCTGGTTTCCTCCCACATTAAGAAGTCATGCAGTAGGTAGAGAGGGTACTCTAAATTGTAACCGCAAAAAAGATCCTCCTGCCCAAAAGGCAATTGCACGGCTCCACGAAATCAGATGCATAAAAAAAACACAATGAGCCAGCAAACCATGAAACTGAACTAATTTAATAGTTAGTGCAGCATAAAAAACAAATACCCAGACTGGTTTGGGCTGGTAAAAGACACAGCCTTCATCAGTGTGAAAATAAAATCAATGCAATACTGTTTTATATAACTACAAGTCAATTAAACACAAACACCCATTGGTTGTTTAAAATCACTCATTCAATCCAGGTGGAAATAGTCCACCTAGCTTAACAATCCATTTTTTTTCCTTGGAGTCTAAAATGTTGTGCCAACCTGTTTTGTTTAATTTATTCCCCTTAACTAAATCAATAATCACAAATGTAAGCTTGGCTGATTTATGTGCCATACAATGCTTATATAATGCATTACTGGATTTTTTGTTTTTAATGTTGCTTATGTTTTGAAATTCTCAACCTAAGCGGACGGGATGTTTGACCAATATAAAAAGATCCACATGTACATGTGTCTAAGTATATTAGCCAGTCGCTGCTGCAATTGGCAAAAAATTGGATATCATACACAATACCACAAATTTTGCTCGTGAACTGTTTGGACTTGGATATTTTGTCACAGTGTGTGCAGTGACCACATGGAAAACATCCGATAAGTGGTTCACCTGTAATGGTAGTTTGTATCTCCTGAGACCAACCTCTATCATGGGAATATTTGTAATGACTAAAAAAGGATGCCAATTTTTTTCCTTTACGAAAAGAAAACAAACACCTAAAGAAAACAAACACCTATCTGGCAACAAATTAGATAAATCCTGATCACATTGCAATATATTCCAATGTCTGTGTATACTATCACTAAGTGCATCAGAATTCCTTGCATATGTGGTAACAAATCTGATAGGTTGCGGGTTCCGTTCTTCACGTTTTGTATGTCAATAAATAATCCCTCTTCAGGGTGTTTGCCCAGTTGCTGGCCTGCACAACATGTCCCATATGATATCCCCTAGATTTAAATCAGTATGTCAAATCCTGTCTATATTCTTGAAAAGTAGGTTCATGAGAACAAATCCACCTCATCCTAATATATTGGGATTTAGAGATGTTTTTATCTATACGAGGAGGATGAAAGCTGGATGCATGAAGGACACTATTAAATTGTGGATATTTTCTGAAAACCTGCATACTTAAGGTGTTATCTGCTAGTCTATTGATTTGAACATCAAGAAAAGTAAGTGTCTGCATGATAACTAACTGTAAAATGCAGGCCCCATTTGTTCTCATTCAAAAAAGATATAACCTCCATCAAATAATCCACATCAGTCCTCCACACCATCCAGCAATCATCCAAATAACATCTCTAAATGTCAATCTCATCCAGGAACAGGTTATGGCTGTTGTCATAGATGATTTGCTCCTCAATAAAGGCCATAAATAAATCAGCATAAATGGGGGCAAAGGATGTCCCCATGGCTGTGCCCTTAGTTTGCCAATAGCATGTATCCTGGTAAAAAAGACGTTATTAGTTAGGACATATTCCGTCAGGCCTATGAGGAAAGTATTAAAACCAGGCTGGTATAAATCAGCCACATGCAGCCAATACCCAATGGCTTCCAGCCCAGCCCAATGAGGGATGCTAGTATAAAAAGCACTAACATCGAGTGTGCACATAAGCCACCCGGATTCCAACTGAATTTCTGAAATGATTGTAAGGACCTCTGTGGTGTCTTGTAAACGAGAACGTACCCAACGTAACAAAGGTTTTAAATATTTCATAAGAAAAATTGACAAAGGTTTAGTAATATATCCTTTACCTGACACAATTGGTTTACCAGGTGGATGAACAGGATCTTTATGTATATTTGGTAAGAAATAAATGTACTGATTAGCAGAATCATGAATCATAAGTTGCTGCATAACCCTATCAGTAATAATACCTTCCTCCCTAGCTGATAGCAGAAAATCATCTATCTGCTTCTTGAATCTAAAGGTGGGGTTAATGGGCATTTCTGAGTAATAACATCTATTTTGAAGTTGTCTTTTGGCCTCCATGTCATATTGTGACCAATTCATTACTACCACTGCCCCATCTTTATCAGCAGATATGATGACAATTTCCTTATTGTTCTGTAATTCCATAAGAGCATCTTTTTCAGTCCTAGACCGATTATTAGTTTTGAAAAAAGTATCAGAGCTTCGATAGTGTAGATCTTTGAGGACACTGCTCTGAAACTGATGCACTATAGGATGTATAAGGGGAAGACAGTACTCTAAATTGGTCACAGTTGTGGTGTGCATGTGAGTGTGTGGTATGGAAGAACAACTGTGGCAGGGCTAGCTAACTGGCAGTGTGAACTGTGGCTCTAAACAATTGTCACTGTTGAAGTGACACCTCAACCCCATGTGCAAAAAATGGAAAAGGTATTGTGGCTGGATTTTAAGAAGCAAGATGAAAATATATCAGCTATAAACAGAATCTCCAAAAAAATGCACCAATGTTCCACCTCTGGATTTTACTTTCTTATCAGTAACAAAATTTACTTCTTCTGGTCTTGTAGGTGAATTATACAAGATGGTAACTATATCCTGAAACATTCTGTTAATGAACATCTGTTTTCAAAGAAACAGGAATGGTTTACCTCTGCAGATTCTGGATAAAATCAAAAATATTCACACTAAAACTACATGCAACCCTCAGTACTAACTATGGCACAAGGTGTGGTCCTGTTTCCCAACAGACCTGAATTCCAACTCCCTGTATGACCATGCAACATGCCAAGCTAGATAAATACACTGAATAAGCACAACATTTATCTTTACACTTTTCTGCAAATATGTCAGAAGCTTTAAATTGTTTAATGTTTCTGACACCTGACTTGAAATAAGGACAGAAGAATTCAAGAGTTGTGCCACCTGCCTTTATGTATTCATCAGTTTCTTATTCCTGCATTCTGGATACCTACCCATCCAATGCTGTCTGAAAGAATACAGACCACTGAAAAGTTTTTTTATATGAGGAAACTATTTAACAAAGATATATATATATATATATATATATATATATATATATATATATATATATATATATATATATATATATATATATATATAAAATGCACTGAATAAAACATCTGGAAACCAAGAAAATGTTTAACTTCATATGTGCAGAAGACACTTGCACCATTTTTGGTAAACTGTTATGTAATCATATTAGTGTACAAAAGAAATGAAGCCAATGTATATTTGATGTTTCATAAGAAATGTAATTTATAATGGGTCATGTAACTGCAGCTGTATTTAACACTGAGTCAACAGAAGCAATAGAAAGTCACTGCATTGTGAGAGGTAACACATCTCCCTGCTTAAATGCTTTTTTAAGTCGAATGTATATTTAAAGATGATGGTTTTAAGGAAATAATGAGTTAGTTTTCAATAGATATACCATGTGCTACACAATAAAACTTGCAGATTCGTTAAACAATTGCTGATTTTGCACACAGTCTAAAAGACTATGAACAATATAAACCTTTAAAGCAGATGCTATCTTATTTAAAATATGCATATTATCTCTGCCATAAGATGCTCACGTTGCAGTAATGTCCAGGTATAACATTTTTGACTATGTCTGTTGTGGTACAGCATATTATTTATGTAATGAACTCTGTATGTGACATTTATTTTAGTATATGTTTGCCTGTCAAATGTAGCTGGACAAATCATAGTTGCTATCCTACTTAGAATAGGTCTAAGTAGGATACACATTTACAATGAAATCAACTTAGATTTTCTGATACAGATGTGTTTTTGATTAAACTGTTATATGAAATGCTAAGATAGAATTCCATGATGCATAATCTGCATATTATTTGTGATACAACATAGAATTACGAATATATAACTCACATTACTGTGTCATGCAATTCCCGAGTAGTTTTATAAGTAAATGCACTCTAGGATAACACTTAGTACCATTTAACAAATCAATATCATTTCTAAATTTTCTCCACTGTTCCATAAAAACATAAATGTTATACTAATGGCAAATACGATAATGATAACATTTAAATGCTAAATAAAAAAATAAATTCTTCAGCAAGCAGAAATGTCCCTTCTCTTATCATCAGTCTGAGCATTACCATAGAAAAATAGCAGATAAGAAATGAGTTCTAGTACAGATAATCAGTTTAACGTAATGAAAACAAATCTATGAAATGCTTAAATCAAAACTATCAGCATTATGTACATGCAACAGTGTCACCAAGTATCATCTAAAACGCAGCCCCAACCCCCCCCCCCCCCCGGTACAACATTATGTGTCATTCAATTGCTTATGTATTAGTTGCTCATGATACACTTTCTCACAGGCACTTTCTTAAAAAAGGTACATGCTCTAACTCCCACTAGCTCTATCTTACTTAGGTACTTAAATCTCACAGCATCCTACCTTATTAAACTGTATAGCCCTACAAGAGCCACAACTGTAACCCTAAAACTCCCACCCACTTCCTAAACCAAATCCTTGATCCCTAACCTGAAAATTACACTCACTCTCTCTAAACTTAAAATCCCTGTTCACTCTCTAAACCTAAAACTCCACCCCCATCCCTAACTATAAAGTCTCCAAAAACTCCCTAAACCTAAAACTCCACTCCTTCCTTAAACCTAAATTCCCTGATAGGTCTGTAATCCTTAACTCCCTTCCCTTTCCATTCTTTAAACCTTAAACTCTCCTGATGCTTCCTAACCCTAAAGTATCCTCCCATTTCCTAAACCTAAAACTCCTCTCCTGCTCCCTAGGCCTTTCCCTGTCTTCCTGCTCCCTAACCCTGAAACTCCCCCCTGATCTCATATCCTAAAATTCTCTCCCATTCCCTCAGCCTAAATCCCTTCCTGATTACTGCCCTAATGTACATTCCAACCCACTCCCACTCTATGGCTGCTACACTAACTTTGCGTAAACTCAAATAATGTGTTTAAGTAAGATGCAGCAACTTCGTGCTCAAACTTGTTTTTGAGTTCAAGAGTAGTCAGCAGGCTGTACCACCTATAAGATGCTCAAGTCTCTGGCTTCAACTCAGTGGTCTTTTAGTGCTTGGGACTTCAGTGCTTGGACTGAAACTCTGATTTTTCTTTCTCTCACTTGCGTCTGTCGCATCCCAGGCAAAAACACATAGGTAGTACCAATGGTCCACACCATAAATCAATAATCTCTGAGGCTGTGTGCCACATGCCCATATAGATGGGTTTGCTTCCAACAACTACCACAGAAAACTTGTGGTGGTGCAAATATTACAAAAAACATAAAAATACAAGTTCTTCTGAATAAATAGTTTGGTGTAAATGACCTACTCCATAAAATCTGTGGTCTCCCACCACCATCCTCACCACCAATATCACCAGCAACACACAGTTGCAGATACCATTCTGGAAAACAGGGCACCTCAAATAATAGACTTCAGTAAAGACACAAGCAGAGCACAGCTGTGCATGAGTCTGCTGTTGCATAACCGTAATTAATAATTGTAACAGTTGTTATGCTGAATGTGGCAGCAGCAACTCCATTTGTATGGAAATAGTTTCTTAAAATATTTACCCACATGCATAACTGCAACGATATTTGTGTTTGCTTGCTAGCAAACAAATCTACAAAGCAACATTTCTAAGGTGAAAGCACACTGAAATACTATGTATAGTAGGAACAGGATGAATACAGAGGAGTTGTATTATATTCATAGATAAAGTATGGCAGGGATTTCTGCTGTATAATGCCAAGCACTCAAAACAATCGGACACTTATTAAAATAATGTGATTCTGCTTTTGTAATCTGATATCATGAATGTTATACCTAAGATAGTTTAAGCTAATTTTCAACAATTAGTTGATTTTACTGCATTTTTTGTCTACAAATATGCAGAATGAAGGCAGATTACAAATAAAGAATACTGAATACAGCAGATTTAGAGCAGTGCAATTCGTAAATAAAACATAAATACAAATGGTTTGCTCTAAGATGCCACATTCCAGCCATTGTTGACACACTACATTGGCATGCACTGTATTGATCACAAAGGGTTCAAATGCAATAAGTTGGCAAAAATGTCTTATGCAGGAAGAGCAAGCCCTCCTGCAAAGCTTTCTAATACAAATATCAACTTGTAGATCACAGAATAGTAGGGAAAGAGCAAAATCCAACACCACACTGTGTAGTGATCTCCCAAAGCAAATGCCAGGATCCTGTGATGAAGCAACATTTCAAGAAAAAAAGCCGGCCACAAAAATATTCAGTGTCAATGTATAGAACCCCTTGAAATGCCTAGTTTTAGCAGTACCCAGATAGTCTAAAGTCTATAGCTGAATCCGGAACTAAATCTGATTTTACCACAGGAATACAAAGGTAATGACATTAATGGAAAATAAAACACATGATTTATTTCCCCTAGGTTTGGGACTGTTTATGATATCTGTAACAAGATGTGGCTGTTACATGTCCCATCATTTCAGTTTTCCTTATAGATCACTCCTCTGGTTTCCTCCTATATACAGCATTTAAATGTATTTAAATGTCTTTTCTCCTTAATAGGGATGCTTTGTAAACTTTCTTCAAACAAGCAGACAAACACTTCTGCGGTTTTGTCAATGAATAAGCATTTAAAAAAAGTATTTTCTATTTATATTGGGTTGCTGCTACTACAATCAGAATAACCTAGTAAAAATGCAAAAAGAAAAGAAACGTAAAACTGAAAGGGAAATTAATATTTCATATCAGGCTTGCTGTCAGTAATTCCTGAGTGATTAGTTCTCCCTACCTATTTACATTAGTTGGCTAATAAAGGAAAACACCTTCCTGGAGGCATTAAGAATAGTTAAAAGTTACTAGTCTGATTTTAGTCAAGGTTTTTAAAAATATAATTGCTATGCAGAGTCAAGAAATCTCTGACTGATACATGTAGGTCCACAAATAAATACATATACATATATATGTATTGACTGTACAAAGAAACACAGTGAACCCCCAGGTATCTAGCTTTATACATATGGGTACAGTTTTAAAGAACGAATACTCATATGAGTGAATTATTTTATTATGGTGTAAAAAAGTGAATGTTCATGTGAGTTAACATTCTTTTGAATGGAGTTTTGTGTGAGATCAGATTGCAACAGGGTAAGGAAATTTTCCCATACCCTGCTGTTGTGGGATCTCAGAGTTAATATATACAATTAGCAGTGGGGGTGTGATGGTTCTTTTAATGCTCACTTTTCTGAACATTTGTCATTTAATGAGGCACTCAGATATGTATGTATGTGTATGTGTGTGTGTGTGCGTGTGTATATATATATATATATATATATATATATATATATATATATAGAGAGAGAGAGAGAGAGAGACGGAGATGTAAACATTGTTCAAAAATACTTAGTATACAATACCAACAAGGTTTTTTGTATAACTTTGTTACTGCAGCAGGCTGAAACCCTTGGCTTTGCCTTATGTTCCAACCCACCCCTGCAGAAGTACTTTTGTATGGAAAACATGTCATGTTGTAACAAAGTATAATTAACTGCAGAAGAAAAAACATAATATTCAGCCACATTCATGCCAGGCATTGTTTGTCCAAAGGAGTGGCCCCCAGGCTAGATTGGACATATAAGGAGTGCAGATATTTGTACTTATGCTGACATCTGTGCTCACTGGACATATATGAGGAGGAGTGTTTGAAACCTCATTCTGTGTCCCTTCTCTTTCTGTCAGAACATAATTGGGGTGAAGGTACAGACACAACAATTTCTGTTTGGGTAACAGATAGCGACAAGTACAGTAGGAAAAGCAGGTACATCGATGACATGTGCATGCAGGTCCTGCAAGAAGTAAATATATATCTTAGGATCCATTCAGTTTGTTTGATATCTCTAAATATTTATTTAATAAAAACCAACCATGATGCATCTTTTTTAATAATAAATAGATAAATAAATAAAAATAAAAATCAAGTGAAATAGTTTGAAAACCTAGAACCTCAAAAGGTAGTATTTCTGTGTCTGTGAAGCTATCAATGGAATTTTAAAATGGCTGACTTATTTTAAGTTAGTGCAAATTTTCAGAAGGGTTTAAGTAAAAAGACCTTGATAATTTCTGTTGAAAATGGACTCCAATTAATATACAGTGCCAACAAAGATTAACATCTTCACATACAGACAGCCTGTTCCCGTAGAACTGCACACTTCTTGACAAACAGACTGCAACTCAAAGCTCACATAATCAGTAACTTCATTAGAACCCTTTGTTCAGTTCAGTGTCTATACGCTGAAAATACAGTAATAAATAAGAACAGATCTGATATCAGATGCATGCTTATCTGAACAGAGAAAGGCTGCTAACTACATTTTATATAAACTCTGATATCTGAACTACTTCATGTTGGGAGGCTTGCCTTAGAAAAAAATAATTTCCAGCATTAGTCTTTCTCTCCTTTATTCTTCATAATCACTCAGAAAACATAGAAAAGGGAAGAATAGTTGGAATTAATATGTTGTATACATTAGATATAAGGTATGCAGAGTAAAGTTCCCATTAAGCTGATAAGCATGGGCTAATAAAGAATACATGGCCAAAAATATTAACCTGAAAGTCCATCAGTGACATTTCACAGGGTTTTATCCCTTTAAGGAATCTACAGAATAGCCAAGTATATTCCTGTTTAATAATCTGTTGATCGATGTTCATAAATCAGCAACTCTTCATCCCGGATGCATCTTTTAAAAAAAATTATAATTTAACAATAACTGCAAGTAAAATAATTTGTATATGGCAAATGACAATGAATGACAATGCCATTCCCCTGTGTGCACACTAACAATTCATGTAAATATAAAGTGAGTTTTGCCATTATCAAGTGCCATTATGTATATGGAGACCGTAGAGCAAGGCTAGCTTTTTTTCTGAAGGCTAAGCTGTAGAAATGTGTAAACATTGGTTTTGTAAATATTAAGAAATAAAATTATGCTAAAACAACATTGTTTTCAATTACTTTGGGATATTTGTCATGCTTAATGATGTGTGATAGTTTGAGTAACGACGAAAATAAAGACTATTTTTCATTCACAGGATACAAAGTTTCTGAATCTCAGAAACATTTTGAAATGTGTCAACAGAAAAGAAAAAAAAACAGTTACATGAGTGTTATTACCACACAAGTCTCATAATAAATTATTGACCTTTTGGAAGAGATGTACCAATTGCACTAAAGTACTGGAAAAGTGTCATACAAACTGCTGCTATGAACATGAAGCCTTTTAAGTAACTGGAATCTGAACATCTGTAATAATGTTTATACTAGGGTCCACAGCCATATGTTTAAAAGTATAGACATGCTTCTGTCTAGCACAGAGCCTTGCACTAACTGCAGCAAGCTTTATGTTTAATGTTATTGTTGGAGATAAGTTTAATAAATGCTTGCTGTCTGCAGCTATCCTTTGAACAGTAGTTCTGTAAACCTGAACAAAGTAAAGTTTTTACTATAGGACACTGATACAGAAGGATAAAGGCCCAACTATAGTACATATGACCCAGATACAAATAGCATCATGTATATAGGAGCAGCTGATTGGGGAATATATGTAACTGAACAATAAACAGTGGCTCATCTATCATTGGGGGAGGTGCAGAAGGTGACCAGGTCCAGCTGCAGCAATCTCCTTTAGAAGCAGACCCAAGAGGTGTACTCCATACATATAGAGACTCATAAGCATAAACCTATGCAAGGAATATTTTCACCCTGAGTGGCATGGATGTGAGGAAGGTCACTCCTTCCAGGGCTTGGTATCTCAGGCATTGCACCATGCTTGCTGTCATAAAAGAATATGATTGTAGGCCAAATATACAAAAATCATAGTACTTACCAGTGATGATACCTCACCAAGATTATCCTACCTTGCTTGCCTGGCCCATGGATTATAAGGTCTCTACTTCTAAGTTGCCCCTTCCTTTGGACTGGCCTTCTCTGAGGAACGAGCTGGAGGTTAAGGCCAGAGGAACAACAGGCTTGTTGCATGCAGCACGTGACTAGTGGATGGAGTGCTACTAGGGCCAAATATAAGATTAAAACAGTGAAAGTTTCACTCTTTAATATAGATGTAGCTTTAAGTGATCAGCACACAGACAATTTTGCAGCTCTTCAGAAGGATGCAGACTTCAGCAATAATCACTACTTAATCTGTTAACCCTAGAACTTAGAAGTCACAACACAACTTGTGGTTTGCATGAAAGTACAGTGAAAGATTGTTGCAGCTTATGAATATTAATGACTCCGTTAGCTGGAGCAATGTAGTATTTTCACTTAATTCTGAACCATACCCATGCAGCTGATTAAACAGGATTTACCTTAAGAAAAGTCTACAATAGCAGGAGACCGGGTTTAATATTAATGGCAGCAGTGGCTAAAGTCAAAGTTGTCTTCAATAACACTAATATAAAAAGGGAAATGACAAAGTAAAATGGGGAAATGAAAGCTTAAGATGCAACGTGGATGAATAAGGTAGGCAGTGAATGTTTACATATTCACCAGATAGGTATGCATGAAACAGGCTACAGGTGGACAGAGCCTTCTTTTTCATTATCCTTGTGAAACCCTGTAATGCAATCAAAGCTAAAATAAAACATGAATGTCATGGAATCCGGTCCATAAATTCATACCATAAAGTAAGGTATTTGGGTAAATCACCAACATAAATGTAGTAAACCAGCATACTGTATAACATCTACTGATATTTTACACTTATTTGTACACACTTCTGCAGCAACTCTAAATATATTCTTCTCCTAGAAGCCAAAAGGATATAATAAAAGCAGAGCTTAATGGAGTGTAATCCCAAAAGTATATACGGCACAGATGAGACAAATGCATCTGCTGAGTTTCCAGTTTCTCAACATTCACTAATCACTCTAGTATTGGGGTTTAAAGCTCCTAAAGTCTGATTATCCCCACCCCCAAGTCTGATCTTGAATCCATACTCCTGACATATACATGGACCCTGTTTAAGTATGCTGTTTTTAAATCTGTAGAAGTCACTCTGAAGTCTGAGGCTGGCTTTGTTTTTATTTGGTTTCTAAACTTGCAACAACCTCTGTGAGTGTTATAGATGGAAACTCATGAGTTTCTGAATTAAAGATGAAAGTAATATTTATGTTATACTGTACACAGCACTGTGAAAAATTACTTCTAGAAACAGTAAACTAGTCAGTTTTAAAGACACTTTGCACAATACTATCTGAAATTATTTTGGATAGTCCTGTTTAACAGTAACACATGAATGCTGCTAACTGTGTATTATTTTTACTTATTTGCTGAGTAACATAGTAAGGTTTGCATCTTAAAAGTATTTGGCAGGTAGCACTAAGAATGAGCGGACTGGATACAAGAGCAACAGTCAGAAACACAAAGGAGTCGGTGCACATCTGTTGGTGCTACAAGTACAGCTGCATCTGAAATGGTTTCAAGAAATGGCTGTTATAAAGATTTTTTTTTGTTTAATTGCCAAAGTAACCAAGCAACTGTCACCAAATCAAACACTTACCATCTATGCCAAGAGATGAACAACAGTTTATTTTGCCAAATCTAGCATTACTTCCACATACAATAAAATCCCATTTAGATCCAAAAGAGTCATCAGGGACTTTGGTACCTTTACTGACAACAGACTCTCTTTTAACCACCATGTCTCTGCAGTGGTTAGAAAATCATTTTAACATGCGCACCTTATTTTTCATGGAATCTCTTCAAGGGCTAAAGAAGTTGTAACCCCTCACTATTCCTCCCTGATTAAGCACATGAGTAAAATTTAGGAAGAAACACTTAAAATAGTTCTGAAGACCTCATTGTTCCTCATCAAAAACATGTCTGGTTTCAGTACACTTAGCTACCCTGAGAAATTAAAAGCCCTGCTGCTCTGCTCACAGTCACAAAGAGTCCTAAGAGTTTATTTCTGTTAAGTCATCAGTGCTTATGAATGACCTATTATTATTTTAACTCCTTCAACTAAACAGAAACACTAGCAAAGCAAACACCCACTCTAGCGACCTAAATTTATACAAGCACCTCAACTTCAACAAATGGTGACTGGCCGACTGTTACTTAACTCACTATATTCCCCATTTGTGGTACAAGTGACCCTTACATAGTATGCAGAATACTTTCCTAGCAACCTTTTAAACTAGTCTGGATAACTGGATGGGTGACTATTTTCACCTAGGATATGTTAGGAAAATTAACTCAGTAGGGGACACTACTAATGTCCCGCTAGTAAGGGGTGACAATTGCTAAGCTTTACAATAGTCTTCTTGGCTGTAAGCTTAGTAAGAGCCCATGATCCTTTGTGTGCACCTATATGCTCTTGACAATCTTTAACAGTGATCCATTCAATGAGCAGGACAGAGTTACTGAAGTCTGTATCACCAAATAAGGTAGTCGGAATCCAAATTTGCTGCCTTGCAAACATTGTTCTTTCCCCAAGAATCAGCAGTTCAGTGGAAGAAAAATTAATACAGGGATTTAGGAGCCAGCTCACCTCATAGGAATAAACCCTGCAGAAAAAAAAAAGAAACAGGTAAAATGTATTTCAGCTTTGCTCAATGTTGTTTAGATCAGAATGGCATTGAAGTAATGGATGTTCCATTTGTGGTATTTACTTTTTACAGCACTTCCAGGGTAATTTTTGCTACAACTATAGGTTCATACAAACTTATCAAACTTAATTTACATTATTTTACAATGCATTTATTATAGCAAATGCAAGATTTTCTTCAGTGAAATTAAAAATGAGCATTGTTTTTTTCTCATGAGAAAAATACCAATTGTCCTGTTCTTCACAGGGACTAGAAAAATGACTAATGAGTAAGTAAGTTATAATTCAGATATTAAAATTTGCCTGAACTATGAATAAAGTAAAAGAAGACTATGACTTTGAAGATTGTCAAGAGAGTTGCACAAATTGCAGATATAACCATTTTAGATCATTATTTCTTGAGATATGGCAAGTATTACCCAAGAGGAAAATGTTTTATATATATATATATATATATATATATATATATATATATATATATATATATATATATATACACACACACACACACACACACATATATATATATATATATATATATATATATATATATATATATATATATAAATAAAATCACATTCTGAGATACAACTTATTATTACAGCCTGAGTCCAGAAGTGATACTATTACATTTGTAAGACACACTGAAGAAATGCAGGTGAAAAATACACCCAAAATGCCAAAGTATGTGTGGATGTTCAGGAAATTCAGCACTGGGTTATGACTAAAGCCAAGGGAAAGTCTGCAGAGCTACAGTGAGGAGGGTGTTGCAAAGAAGATTACTGTTTTATAAACAGGTCAGTTGTATTATCTTAGGTGTATATTCATGAGAAACCTGTCCCTAAGGCAACAGACACCTTTAATTTGGCTAGATAAAAACAGTTTCAAGAGGATTAATGAATTATGTAGCTGAAGAGATTGACAATTTGAGAAAATATGATATTTCAAACTGGACTTAAATGACTGGATGGGTATCCACAAATTCAACATAGGCTTGATGGGCCTAGTCCTCCTAGAGAATGGGGTGGGGCCTTGAATGTCATGTACTGAGTCTCTTCCTTAGAAGTTTAGAATACAACTGCTCAGGTCAATCATTTGATCCCATCTTAATAGACTATCTGCTACACAAAATCAGTGATTTCATTTTCCTTACTTTCCTGATTGATTTCTGAAACTTGTAGTCAGAGGTAACTAGATTATAGCAGGGGTATAGCCAGGAATGTATATTGGGTTTTCAGACAATGTTGTTGTTGCTCTACCATCTACCTGTCATTTAAAAAACACACTTACGCCTTTAAAATTCTGCCTTTGTACACATATAGGTGGTAAACATTCTATGGTTGTTAGTGGCAATACTTGAAAATGTCTGGTTTACAGGTGCATGCTTTGTATAGCTTTGTACTGTAAGCATTAGCTTGGAGAGATCTAAGCATTCTATACTCTTTAATTAACAAAGTTTCCAAGATATTCTCATGCAAATATGTATTCGTTTGAGTAAAATAATCATGCCTAACTACAGTCATGGACTATAGTCACCTTTAGTTAGTGATAGTATCAGAAATACATAGCTGATTGACATTTTTCTCGTGCCATCTGTCTATTCAAAACCTTTTGTTACATTTCCATGTGAAATAATAGGTCTTTTTTGTGTATTAAATTGTCAATGTATATTGCCTAATTTCTTTAAATGCAAAACTAAAGAATTTAAGAGCAAACTTTCAAAGCTGGTCAATTTACCCATCAGAGATCCATTTTAAAAGGCAGAGCATAATTGGTTATACCTACCTTAAAGTCATGTATTACAACTGGCTCGTGTTTAAAATTTATGGTAATTTGTAAACTTGATGTACCACACTGGCCTGCCTAGTAGTGCAAGTTACTTTAAAGTTATTATGGGTTTGTAGTACTGAAAGGTATTATTATTTGTAGCCAATCCAGTAAAAAATGTGCTTGTGTGAATGCAACTGTTGAGTCAAGTGACACTTTCTGTTGGCAACACAACAATTTAAGGCCTGGTAGAATGTGGAGTTTATCTAGTGTTGGTCAAAGCCCAAGGTAGCAGTAGTGATTTGCCATATGATCTTTAGGCTAGCTCCCTCACACAGATTATTACATAACAGGCTGTATTGATCAACAGAATGCAGATTAATGGGTGGCAGTTGTTTGGATTTAATGCCTGTCAGTGCCAAAAAAGTTGTCTTCTTGGCTGTTATTAGACTACTTAATCCAGTTAATTGATGGTATGAGGTATATATGACCAAACAACCAAACAGGTGGTGTCACAGGTAGAGTGCACATTTAGAAGTTATGTACTCACCATAACGTTCCATCTGAGTAGGTGTATTCATTTGTCTGCAACCTGTGGGTTATGGATCCGATATCGGATCCGAACCGGCATGGTTTTCCAGCTATGGATCCAAGCTCTCAGCTCCTCCCCTCACCCATAATGCCCTGCTCTACCCTCATGACCTCAGATCGAGTTTGCCAAAGCAACAATACCCTAAAAAGGGTAACAAGGAATATGCAGGAAACTGAAAGGCCAGGGGATAGAGGGTAGTTGCAGACAATGAATACACCTACTCAGATGGAACGTTATGGTGAGTACATAACTTCTAAATCTGAAGTAGGATATTCATTTGTCTGCAACCTGTGGGACAGAGTCCCCAGCTACCTGAATCTTGGGCGCCATCATGGAAGGATATTCCGAGCACCGAGCCAAAGGATGCTCTACCCTAGATGCAAGATCCAACTTATAGTGGGAAATAAATGTATGAGATGAAGCCCACGTGGCTGCTGCACAAATATCATCTAGAGGAATCCTAGCCTTGAAGGCTGCCGAGGTAGATACTGACCGGGTTGAATGGGCATGAACAGGCCTTCCTGACGCTTGATAAGCCAATAAAATGCACTGTGAAAGCCAGCGGACAGAGAAACTTTAGAAATTGGCTTGCCCAAATTGAATTTTGCAAAGGAAATAAACAGCTGGTCGGATTGCCTATGACCAGCTGTCCTGTTGAGATAAAATCTAAGTTGCCTGTGAACATCTAGTGAGTGTAGCTTATATTCACCTTTGTTTTCATACTTAGGAAGAAAACAGGGAGGTTAATGGATTGATTGATGTTTGCTTCAGAAGCGATTTTAGGAAGGAAGGACGGGTTGGTCCTGAGGGAGACACGGTCCGGATGAAATACCAAGTAAGGAGGTTTAGCTGATAAAGCTTGAAGTTCAGAAACTCTCTTGGCTGATGTAATGGCTACCAAAAAGGCTGTCTTGTAGGACAAAAATTTGAGATCCACGGGAGCGGTCAAGGCCTGTAGGACCAAAGAAAGGTCCCAAGGAGGAACTGCTTGTTTTATAGGGGCCTGAGAAGGAAAGTACCTTTAAGAAATGTTTTACACAATTTGGCTGACATAAGAGGATTAGAATCTTGACCAATGTGATAGTGAGAAATTGCCGCCAGTTGAACTTTGACTGTGGAACTGCTGGCACCATCATTAAAGAGAGAGGTTAGAAAATCAAGCACTACAGGGAGAGGAACCGTGAAGGGATTCAGGCCTTGCCGCCCGCCCACACAGAGAAACGCTTCCATTTGCTTCGTAAACCTTTCTAGTGGATGGTTTATGAGCCGCCACCAAAATAGCCTTTACCGTGAAGAAATACCGAGTCCTTATCAAGAGTGGAACTGGAGCAGCGGTTGTCCAGGTTCGGAGGAGGAATGCAGGATGGATGGGATATCAGATCCGGATGGGATCTAGAATCCAAGGAGGATTCACCGAGTGAGACCTTAGGAAGGGGAACCAGATCTGTCGAGGCCAGAATGGAGCAATGAGAATCATTCTGCAACCCACCCGAGAAGCTTTCTGAAGAACTTGCAGCATCAGAGGCAAGGGTGGATAGGCATACAGAAGACCGGGTGGCCAAGCATGCACCAGAGCCTTGGGGTACCTCCGGAGGAGGTATTAGAGCAAAAACTGTCGCACTTGGTGTTTGAGGGAGAAGCAAAAGATCGCATGAAGGGGTTAATATGCCCGCTACTTGACAATTGAGAGACCACTCGTAAGGGGTCAGAATGGTGCGACTGAGCTTGTCCGCTAGGATGTTGCACGCACCCGCGATCTGCGTTGCTTGGAGAAAGCGATTGGTGGAGTTTGCCCATCCCCAAACTCTCATGGCCTCTCGACAAAGAGGGTAAGACCTTGTTCCCCTTGCTTGTTGATGTACCAGACAACAGACATATTGTCCGATTGAATCGCAATTGTTCCCAAGGGAAGAAAGTCCTGAAGTGCTAGCAACGCTAAGAGCACTGCTCTCATCTCTAGAACATTGATATGCAGTAAGGTCTCTGAATCGCTCCACGTGCCTTGGACTGTCCGCCCGCGAAGTGCCCCCACCCGAGGCGGGAGGCGTCCGTGGTCACCGTGGGCGAGAGGGGAGAAGATCCGGGAGCGGAGCCACCACAAGAGGGACCGCAAGCCTTGCTGATCGCTATGGGATGATGCATGGGGAGAGCAAGGTATGACCACTGTACCAAGAGCGCCCACTGTAGAATGCGATATTGAGCCTGGCAAGAGGAAGAAGTGCTATAGCCGAAGCCATGGCCCCTAGAGCCCTCAGGACCAACTCCGCTGGAACAGAATTTGAATGGAGAATGGCCCCCTGGAGCTGCAGATTTAGAACTCTGTCCGCAGTGAGAAAGGCTCAAACTCCTTGTGTCTAGTCTGGCCCCTATGAAATCCAAGAGCTGTGTGGGCCAGGTTGGACTTTTTTGTATTTATTGTGATGCCCAGGAATGGAGCAAGATGGAGAAAGGAGTCTCGCGCCAAGAGAAGTAGATGCCTTGTTGGGGCGGTAAGGAGCCAGTCGTCCAGGTAGGGAAAGACCTGCACCCCTGAAGCCTCAGGTGGGCCGCTACCACTGCTAGTACTTTGGTAAACACCCTGGGGGCTGTGGTGAGACCAAAGGGAAGGACCCGAACTGGTAGTGACTGGCTCCCAGCCGAAGCGGAGAAATCTCCTGAGCGCCTGTCCATCAGGATGTGGTAGTACGTCCTTGAGATCTATCGAGCACATCCAGTGATTTTCTCCCAGAAGGGGAGAATAGATTGCAGAGTGACCATTCGAATTTTTCTTTGGGGACTGCCAGATTCAAGAGAGAGAGGTCTAGGATTGGTCTTAGTTCCCCGTCTTTGTGGCACTAAAAAGAATCTGGAGTAGAACCCTGATCCGATCTGGTCTGGGGAACGGGCTGGATGGCTCTTTTCTTTAGCAGATGGCCAATTTCTGCCAAAGCGGCCTCCCGCTGACCGGGTGGGACGCCTGGGAGGACTTTAACTTTGGAAGGTGAAGGAAAGGAATGCGATATCCCTGGATATGATTTGGAGAACCCAGCGGTCCGATGTTATGGACTCCCATGCCGCTAGGTGCCCAACGCCCCGACTGCCTCCAGAGTAGAGCAGTCGGGCAACCCTCAGGGTTGCTGGGCCGTTCAGAGAAAGGTTCCCTGGACCCAAGTTTCTGGGAGCCCTCTGCCTCTAGGGCGGCGTCCTCCCTGTCCTCCTCTGCCAGGGAAGGACTGGTTGTCCGGAGCAGGCTGGGACTGCTGCGACTTCGAACCACATCTTCTTCTGACCCTTTTGGTTCCTAGAATAGGGCCTCTGGGGTGCAGAGAAGCGGATTCCGACGGCAGACAGCTGCCTTCCTCGCCTGGGTCAACGCCTCGAACGGTCTTGCCAAACAGAGCAGAACCATCAAAGGCGTGAAGGGCTCAGAAGAGCCAGGCCTGACGCCTAGTGACCAGTCCTGTCCCGCAGCTCTAGCGGCGCCCTCTGCATGGGAGAGTAGCCGATAGAAGTATTGACCTAAGAGTGGCCATTTTGGTGGAGTGCAGAACTCTGTCCTCCTCCGAAATGGACTGGGATGCAGCGTATTCCTTAATAAGATCTCGCTGCATCCGAATAACATGTGCCAAATAGTTCAGCCCTTACCGAGAAGGTCGCCGAACTGAACATCCGCTTCCCAAGCGGTCCATCATCCGAGACTCCTTGCTCGGTGGGTGGACTGAGGGACTCTCCTGAGCCAGTTCCCTCTTTGTGGCCGCCATCAACATGGCATCTACAGGAGGCCCCTTACTCCAATGGGTCCTGTCGGAGGCGGACTAAGGATCCTATCCGGTCTTTTGGGAATTGGCTCCACGGTGTCCGGTTCCTTCCACGCCCTGGTGGTAATAAGGTCCACCAGGGGTCGGCAGGGGGACACCCAAGAGGTAGACGGGCCCGCTTCAAATGCCTCCAAGAACACGGACTCGTCCGAGGAAGACTTGGGGCAGACCACCCCCTAATACGAGATTTCCATGATGTCTCCAAAGGAGACATCCTCGGGGTGACCGTGGGGAGCCTTCCCTTCCTCCAAGTCCGTGTCTTCTGTGAGAGACTCGGGAGTCAATGTGCCTCCTTTTGCGGTGATATTGCGGCGGGGCCTCCTCTGGGGGCTGTCAGAGGAGTCCTCGCAGCAATTTGCTCCATAGGAGCAACTTGGGGCACAGAAACGGGCTGTCCCAGGGGCCGGATGGTGGAAGCCTGGCCCAGTGCAGAGGGAGCGGACGGAGCCGGCAAGTGCCGGGGTCCGGAGACCCTCAACAGAGCCCTCTCCACTACATCAAAAGCGAGGCCGACCACCAAAGGATCCGACAATCGGCTCCCCTCGGATCCGAAGAGTGGATCGGGCGCCCAAGCACTCGGATCCGGCGACAGTGCGCTCCGACACAGACGGCGCCGGGAGCACTGATCCCCGGATCCGGCTCGGATCCAGGCTCCGAGATCGGGTCCGATGCACTGGGCAGGGTCGGGTCCGTACTATCGGCCCGACCTTCCCCGCCCGGCTGCTCGGCTCAACCCGGATAGCGGGTCGGAGAAGGAGCAATAGGCTTAAAAGGCTGTGCTGAGCTCCCGGCAAGAGCACTCCCATCTGCATCTGGGCCTGGATGAACCTTCTCATCATCCGTCCAGATCAGCATCAGAAAGGCTATGGGTAGATTCGAAGAGGCTACCGAGGTAGGCCTGGAGTGCCTCCTCGATAGCCTCGGAGATCGGGTCTCCTCCTCCTCAGGACCCGTGAGAAGCACACAGGGGACCGGAGCCGAGAAGGAGGAGACCGAACCGGAGCCGGGAGAAGCCTGGCTGGCGGGCGAAACAGAGGTCTCGGCCCGCTTGTGGTGCTTCTCCTCCGTCAGCATCCCTCTCCTCTCCAGAAGCGGGAGTTTGAGTCCCAGGAGCAGGAGGGGTGCCACAGGGGGAACAACTGCAGCCAGGAGGCCGGAGCCGAGTCCGAAGACCCGCCAAGACCAGCTTGGACCTCCGCTCCCTCAGTGCCCTGGGGTTGAACCCTGCACAAATGGAACAACCAGATGTGAGGTGTTCAACCCCAAGACACACCGAGTGTGGCCATCAGCCGGTGAGAGCTTATGGCCACACTTTAGAAAATATAGATTTAGGCTGGTCAGCCATAATCTATAATACCTAAAGTTACCTAAAGTTACAGAAAGTAACTTAAACAACAAAAACACACAGGCCTACACACACACTCACGCAACAGCGAGGGAGGGAATAAAATTATTTACTTTAACTTAAAATAAACTCAAAATAGTCTATAATAAAGGGAAACCTAATACTTTCACACAAATTTTGTTAAAGAATCAAAAAATTTTCTATTTTTAAACAAGAAAAGAGTTCACTTAGCTGAGAGCTATGTACCCACATCCAGTTACCAGCGCGGCAAACAAGATCTGAGGTCATGAGGGTAGAGCAGGGCATTATGGGTGAGGGGAGGAGCTGAGAGCTTGGATCCATAGCTGGAAAACCATGCCGGTTCGGATCCGATATCGGATCCATAACCCACAGGTTGCAGACAAATGAATATCCTACTTCAGATAAATGGTTAACTTTGCAGGAACTACCTACATCAGTACCATCTATGTGTGTGTGTGTGTGTGTGTGTATATATCTAGATTATATATATATATATATATATATATATATATATATATACACACACACACACACACACACACACACACACACACACACACACACACACACACACACACACACACACACAGTGGGTGTACCAGAAATTATTTAAACACAAGATTGACAGTAAAATGAGAGACAGAATAAAAAAGTTCTAAACTGAAAAATATCTAAACAGAAAACACTGACAAAATTAAGTTATATTAAGGGAGGGTTTATGGCATTTTGCCACTGGTGTGTGACTCAGAGTTGGTATATATTATTTGTTAGGAGTGTTAGGGGATGCAGTCCACCATGGGGGAGGGGGGTGCAGGGAGGCTTGCTCCCCTGCAGAAAACATTGAGAAAATGTGGTTCAGTTTTGTCAGATTTTTCAATGGTTTTATATGTGGTTAGATTGTCACATTTTTCAATGTTTTTGCATAGGTCAAGCTCCCCTTGGCACCCCATATGTGGAGGGCTGAACCCTCCACACCCCATGTTAATTATATATACCAATTCCGAGATCTTACAGCAGGGGGAAATGGTGTAAACTCTCCCCTAGCATAGCTTCAATCTTTTCAGGTTTTTTCAATTTAGATCTTTGTATTTTGATCATATTTTACTGTCGATCTTGTGTTGTTCAGCTCATTTCAGTACTCTCTCTCTCTCTCTCTATATATATATATATATATATATATATATATATACACACACACACACACACACACACACACACACACACACACACACACACACATATATACACAGATAAAGACACACGTCTATGAGCACACACACATATATACATTTATACACACATATAGATATACTTAGATAGATATGGGTATATATGGCACAAAGCTGACTATATAACTTCTGAAATATTTTTAAGATTCCACTGTTTTCAGCAGATGTTTGCAATACTGACTACAAATGATGCAAAAAGAAATGTGCTTTTCTTCCTATACAGCTTTGAAGTTTGCATTGGCCCATTAATACTTTTAACACTGGCTAGTCCATGATAACTTGTGTGAAATTTACAGTTTTCTGCTTTGAGTTAAACCTGGTCTCATTTATTCTATTCTAATTTTCTCCATCTAAAGTTTACAGATAATGTAGAAAGCATGCCAAAATGTATATCTGTATCTAACTATTGGTATCTATCTGGAATGAGTCAACACAAGGAGCTATACTTAGTACAGTCCTCTTGGAAAAATCCCCTTTTGCCTAAGATAAAAACTGCGGTACCATCTTACTTTCTATTTGTTTACAAATTTAAATTTAAATAATCTAATTTAAATTTAAAACTCTTCAAACTATCTGGAGATATACAGAGCTGAGTATATTTTTCTGGCACTTCAGAGTTGTGTACTGGTAATTGTTGTTTGACTAATTTTATATCATTGCTGGCTGACTTCAGAGTTGTGCACTGTTATTTTTGCTTCACTGTATAGTTTTTCAGATCTCTGCTGAAGGTGTTGGTTTTTCCATACCCACCCTCCCTATTCCTGTGTTGTTGTTTAAATTTGGAGGCTTTTGCAGTTGCCCGCCCCCACTCTAGATTTGATCTGGGACACTCCCCCCAGCCCCATCTCTTTACCTCATTCAACCTAATAGTCTCCTTCTTCACTTGTTTTTAGTCATTTTTAATTTAATTGCATTTTTTAAACTGTTTGGTCTAACATTACTACATACTAAAGTGTGCTAGCTTGCACTGCATTTGAATTGTTTTTACTGTTGTTTTAACTACTTTTCTGTATATATATATATATATATATATATATATATATATATATATATATATATATATATATATATATATACACACACACACACACACACACACACACACACACACACACACACACACACACACACACACCTTTCCTGTAACTAGTGTAGTCCAGATTCAGATTTGCTGTATCCAGGACTGTATGTAAACTTCAAAGCCCCCCCAAGCTTTCTGTGTTGGAGGGGAAGCCTTCTAGCTTATCAGTGGTAGTGGTAAGCACCAGGTAACCTAGCTACCACATAAGGAGTGGTCATGGCCCAGAAATTGTAGTTATTGGCCGTTTGGGCAGTTTTTCCATCTCTCTCAACTTTCTGATTTAAAAGTCCACATTTGCACTTGTTTCCCCCTTTCCTTTAACTAGTCTAGTCCAGATACAAATTCTTAGTTTTACCACTTGAATTTGCTTATTTGTGATCAGCACTTGTTCAGAACTTGTAAGCACTAAATAACCTACTAATTACTACAGCACTCAACCTTCCTCATTACCTAGAGGGAAACAGTTTTGGTACTTACTTTCCTCACTTGCTTAGAGAAAAACAGCTGTTGTACTCACTTTCCTCACTTATCTAGAGGAAAATAATTTTTTATTCAGGGATGTCCAAGGGTCAGCTCCCAGTGTTCTCTCCTATCTATCTGATGAATCTGGGCATCTTGGGGCAATGTAGAAATTGCCTCATGTACACAGACAACCCTCACCTCCTACCACCAACACTGCAACCTGTGAGAGATGCACTTATCTAGTCAAACTGGAGGTAGAGCTCTCAATAATCAAGACTGAACTTGACAGTCAAGAGGAGAAGGTAAACACTTGCACTACACCACACTCATCACATAGTCTCACTAAATCTACACCACCAAAATCCACACATAGAAACACAAAAACATTTGCGGAGGCTCTCAATAATAATCTGCTCAAGCAATAGAGACCTCCAAAGCAGAAATGCAAGCAACCTCCACCCCCCAACACAACCCAAATGACACATATCCCACAGACTCAGTGTGCTACTCAACCACAGCCAATAAGGCAAAACAACGTACCCAACACACTAGTCATAGGGGACTCTACAGTCAGGCAGACTGATGGCCCACTCACCAGGCTAAACAAGGAGAAGGTTACTGTCAGCTGCCTTCCGGGTGCCAGGATCCACCACATAACCCACGCATTCAGGTCACTCCACAACAAGTACAAATATGACTCATGTCCATGTTGGTTTGAACGACCGGAGACATACCTCCCTGGACTACATAAAAAAAGACATGGAAGAGCTCTCCAATCTTGTAGCCCAGGCAGGTATGACCCTAGCCCTGAGTAGCATTCTGCCATCACCCAGAATGATGCCGCAGTACAAGGACAAAATGATTGACTTCAACAATTGGCTAAGCTTCTGGTGCCATTCTAAAGGGATCCAGTATCTGTCTGCCTGGGATGACATGGTCGACAGACCACGATGCTATGCCAGAGATGGCCTGCACCTGTCACCCCTGGGATTCCGGATACTGGCTAAGGTTCTTGCCGCCCCTATAGTGCCATTTTTAGGCAAGGTTCAAGTGACAAATTCACCACTATAACAGGAACAAGCAAGCAAAAACTGAGGGTGATGCTACTCAATGCTAGATGTCTAAATCTCAAAATGCACTCACTCGAGGCACTCCTTAAAATAGACAACATCAATATCTGTGCAGTGATGGGGACCTGGTTCAAGACTCCAGAGAGCACCCCAGCACTACCAGGCTATAACTCATACCACACTTTTCGGCCATGTAACCTGGACCGGAACACCAAAGGTGGAGGTGTGTCCATATTCATTAAGGATATCCACACCTCCACACTAGTTGCTCAGCATAATGCAGCCGAGGTTATCAAAGTGCAACTAACTCTGGGCAAAACTGCAATCCAAATTGTAGCTTGCTACATATCACCCACCATGCCCCAGGATTCCCACTCCTCTTTTCTTGATGTACTGGAAAATGTTAGGGTTTAACCAAACACCCTAATAATGGGCGATTTCAACTACCCCACCATTAATTGGGAAAACTACTCATGTACAAAGTCCTTCGCTCAATGCTTTCTGGAATTCATAAACTCCAATGCCCTGGATCAACTTATCCACACCCCCCACCAGGGGCAACAATATCCTAGAGCTAGTCATTACCGACATGAGTGACCAGTGTTCCACACCTGAAGTCAAAGTCTCATTGGTCCGATCCAACCATAAGCTAATTACCCTAGATATCCACATCCTGTCCCCACTCCCCATTAAGGAAACCATGGTAAAAAATTTCTCCAAAGCCAACTTCATGCTTCTTAAGACAGAAGTGGTGAACTTCATGACACCCATGCAGATGGACAATACAGTTACGACTACTGAATCCTACACAATTGCACTTTATAAGCACTTACATGAGTGCATGGATCATGCTATCTCAAACAGAACCAAGATGCTATCCTCCAAAAAAAGGAAGCCAATCTAGTGGTCCCCTGCCATAAAGAAACTGTACAACAGAAGGAAGAAACAGTTGCAAAAGAGAGTAAAATCCCATGAGTGGAGGAGCTCCCTGGTCAGCCTCAGTGAGAAGCTGCAATACCTGATAAAATTGCTAATTAGGAAAACAAAATCGCCACCGATTCTAAAGACAACCACAAAGCATTCTATAGCTATGTCAATAATCTCAATGGAAGCACACAGATCTGCTCTGAGTTACAGCACAATGGCACTAAATATACAGATCCAACTGATATTGCCAACATCCTGGCAGATAGGTTCGGTGCTAACTTTACCCCCCCTCTCACCCCCCCAAAGAGCCCATCTCTATATCGGAAGAATGCAAAGTTCCTGTAATCACGGCTGCACAGGTAAAAACCACACTCTCCAATACTAAGAACACAGCATCCATGGGACCAGACAACATCCCAGGCTGCGTTCTACATGAACTACAGAACAAACTGGCACCCCACCTAAGTACCATGTTCAATCATAGCTTCACCTCAGGCTTTGTGCCTGCTGAATGGTGCACAGTGATGGTTAGCCCACTCCACAAGGGAGGAGCCACCACAGACCCTGCGAACTACCGCCCCATTAGCCTGACGAGCCTGGTCTGCAAGGCCATGGAATGTATCATCATGAAACTTATAAACAAAGACATTGGTAATCTCCAAACTCTGGACCCCACCCAGTTCGGGTTTGTAAAAGGCAGATCATGTCTGCTGAACCTGATAGACTTCTTTGAAGTAGTCACCAAAGCCATAGACAAGGGTAAGGTGGTTCACACAGCCTATCTAGATCTTGCCAAGGCTTTCAACATCATCCCCCACTCTGGAATTATAGATAAACTCACTAAACTAGGTATAAATCCCTATGTCACAAGATGGGTTGCCAACTGGCTCACTGACAGAACCCACACTGTGAAAGTAGCAGACTCCAAATCCAACTGCAGACCAGTGACAAGTGGAGTACCACAGGGTTCAGTCCTGGGTCCTCTCCTGTTTGGTATCTACTTCTCTGAAGTACAGACTAACACAGAAGGTCTTTGGCTAACAAAGTTCGCAGATGACTGCAAACTAGGAGCCATAATCGAAACTCCTAACGATGTGGACATCCTACAAAAGGGCCTCACTGAGACATATGCCTGGTGTCAAAGCCATGGCCTCAAGCTCAATGCCAAAAAGTGCATTGTCATCCCCTTTGGTAAAAACTCTGTAACCATGAACTGCAACATAGGCAGTAGTATACTTAACAACGAAAGTGTGATAAGAGACCTTGGGACACAGGTGGACAGTAGTCTCAGGAAATCCTTCCACGTGGCACACCTCATCAAAAAAGGTTTCTCATCCAGAATAAAAGAGGTCATTGTTCCCCTCTACTCATCACTCATTAGATCCATTATAGAGTAGAACACCCCTTTTTCTATGTACCTCACAAGACATCTACAACAACTGGAAAGGCCACAGAAATACCTCACAAAGAGGATTACCAGCCTCAAACAGATGCCCTACGCAGACCGTCTCAAAAAACTCCAGCTTTACTCCGTTGCGTATCGCCTACTCAGACGTGATCTCTGCCTAACATACAAAGCTATGTCAAACCCAGAGCTGTTGGACATGCTCCACTTAAAGAAATCCCAATCCCTTTGAGCTACACACTCTAGGGACCTAAACCTTGTCACCACAATAAACAGAACATGCCGGAGGGATAGATTCCTGTCCCAGAGGCTTCCCATACTCTGGAATAAACTACCTATCTATATCAAACAAAGCTCCTCATTAGCACTCTTCAAGGAAAATCTTGATGATTGGATGGGAAATAGGAAATTCACCCCTGGGATCACCTCTGTGACTCTGCTCGACAATGGCATAGGAAAATAATTTTCTTGGGTGGCAAAAGCCAGGGTACCTTTTTGGCTGGGCTTGTATAGGCCCCAGGGCTGATAGCCTAGTACCTACCTATGAACCTATAACTACTTCAAAAAGCAAAGTCCTTAAATAACCAGGAAGTTCTGATCCCAAATAAGGTAATGTAGCTTTTAGTCATTAGAAGTCCAAGGAGCCCATTCAGTATTCTGCTGTTGTCATGTTCATAACTGTGTTCCAGTTTTACAAAAACAAAATTATATGTTTTGCAAACATGTATGGCTTTTCACATCTCTCCTTACTGCTGCATCCACAGAAAAAAAAATGCAGGCATTAGCTTTCCACATTTTAGAACGCTCCTTATATTTTTACTAACAAGTGCGGATTTCATACATTTGCCACATTTTACATCTTTGTTGCTTCTCCTCTGAAAAATAGTTGCAGATTTTTATACAGCCCTTAACAACAGCTAGCACACTCTACACTATCAAATACACCAGTTCACACAAGTACACACAGTATCCACCAGTCATGTTTCTTTTATCAGATCACAGAAATACATTAATTAAACTGTTAAAAACAACACAATTAAAAATAAAAATAAGCAATACAAGAAACAAACAACAATCAGAACTCTCCTGTAGTAAAACGACTAACTCAGAAATAATATCTAATCTAAACCCCAAGACTAACATCAACTATACTACCACTAATAAAAGCACATTACAACATTTAAAATGGATAACAATATGCATAAAGTACTCATTTGATCTCGTCATAAATCAGACAATAACATTTTTATGCATTATTCTTTCTCCATTGCAGTGTGAGTTTGAATAGATGACTAAAAGCTGGATACTGTGATTCAAATCCAGCTCATAGGTAATTATTTGCATAAAGCAGGTGTCACATCAGATTTACCCTATCTTTGTGACACACTGTATAATCTTTGTACCCCAAGACTTATAGCTGAGACATTCTTCTGGCAAAAGTAATGACCATAATGCTCAGAGACCTTCAAGAAAGGAATTTCAATAATTTTAAGCTAAGTGTTGCAAAAGGAAGTGAAGCTATTTTTCTCTAATAATGTCCAAGTCCCAGGGAGGCAAGATGGGCCTCTTTGGTGGCCAAAGATGGTAGAGCTCCTTCAGGAAATGCTTTAAGCAGAATGGGTAAAGCATGAGAAAGGGAGACTACAATGGTTAACAAATGGACCTTAACAGCACCTTAAACTAAACCCTCTCAAATAGTTCTGGTTAACATCTAAGAATGAGAGATGCGGGGTAGCTGTTTGCTCTACTTATTTATACAAGCCTTCTCTAATGATATTTTTTTTATTTGGCCAAGTAAGACATCTAAGTGTTGGACTTCCTGCACGTCTGGAGAACGTAGATCAGCTTTGAGGATTTTTTTTCTTCCAAAAAAAATACTAGTCTGATATCACCCATGCAATCATTTGGAGTGTCTAAATGTATGGATACACTAGGGATCCATGGTCCTGTCCTGTCTTAAGAGGATGCAGTACATTTAAATGGGTGCAGATTCTTTTAAGCTCATTTGGACAAGCAAGAAGATGGCTGTGTTGGTCAAAATGGAGCTATTAGGAAAAGCTTTTGCATTTCCTTTCTTGATTTGAGCAAAACTTTTTTTTATTTAAAGTAACATGGAAACAATGCATAGAGAAAATCCTGGTTTCAGGGGAACAGAAAAACAGTGACTGCCCAGGCATCCTTGAAGAGGTAGCTAAGCTGAAGCAGAATATATTTACCCAGTGATAGTCGTGAGAGGTCCATTTTAGGGAATGCTCACTTTGTACTATTATATGAAAGGTATTCTTGTCAAATTGCCATGCAGGTTGATAAAGAGCCTTTTCAAGTGGTCTGCTAGAGAGTGCTGAACAGAGGGAGTGCAATTGGCTTGAATGTATGGGATCTGTTCTCAGATCAGTGCCCAGGCCTTCATGGATAACCCCGCACAGTGAGTTAGAGAGTTAGGGAAGGTCATTCATTTATTGCTTGTCGTACTGCATCACAGTAGTGCTCTGTCATCATGTTAAATGACTCTCGATATTCCATTTATTAGAAAATAAGTAGAGAATAAAGCAAAGCCATAATCATGCTCACAACTATTTCAGACAGCAGTTTAAGAAACACTTCAAACCACCCCACAGCTGCGACCATCAACATTAAAATGAATATACTAATTTAATCAAATACTCAAAATGTTGAAAACACAAAATATTGAAAGTTTTTTTAATACAGAGGGGCAAGACTGTCTGTACCCTCATGTAAGGGAACTTCACACTACACTACCTAGTAATTGTATATACCAACTCTGCAAATGCACACCAATGTGTAAAGGGCAAATTCCCATTTTCATGATTTTGAGTTTTTAACATTTTATGTTTCAGCATTTTGAGTTTTCAATCAAATTAATGTATTTCACATTAAACTTAGTAAAGCCTTAGCATGTATAGGGAATTCAGAGTCTATGTTCCAGCTGAAAAGAATAATTCCCTTAGCTACAATGAATTGCTCCCTCAACATTTCTGACAAAACACTATGTAGGGAATTTTTAAACTCTGCCAACTAATCATATTCCCAGAACACATATTCACAATTACATCCCTTTTTCCCTTCATGCCTCTTATACCTGCCATTACTTTTCTCATGATCCTTTGCTGGAATCCTACTATTTATCCAAATATTTCCTTTAGCTCAGCATTTTGGTATTCGAGGGATACACGCATTCACACACATTTTACTTCCTCCTCCATTGTTATGGGGGTGCTTCTAGCAACTAATACTAACCCCCCTTTCTGTCCTTCCCTCGCTTCATCATAAAAACCTTCTGTAAGTCCTCCTTTTATCAGTTTCTTGGCTCTTCCTTCATTAGATGGGTTTCCAGTAACATCACCAGAGCTTTAAACTGCTTCAGATATTTTATTTCATATTTTATTTATTTCTTAACTTTTTGCTCTTGTGTAAGGCCATAAACATTCCATGATACTAAGTTCAACATCCATTTTATTTTAGCTTACTTTTTTCTTTTATGTTTATTTTGAATTTATTCATATGGTCGCATTTTATCACCTTTTCCCAATGTACTATATTTATTGTATCTGTTAATCATTCAAACATGAGTCTGTTTTCAAGCAACTTATAATAATCCATCTGTGACCTATCCCTCCCACAACCCTGTGTAAACTCAGTCCAAATATTCTTAACTATATCCAATTGAAATGAACTAAAAATACACTGATATTGTTCTTCCTTTAACATTTTGTGAGCATGTGCTCTCTCATGCACCTTTCCACTCTCATCTTACTTCTTTCATAAGTATGCCCTTCCCCTCCAACTGTCTATCGGGTCTTATTTACTTAGCTACACAACCCTTTGTCAGGTTGGCTCTTTTTTCCTCATAATTTCTATACTTCAAAAGTCTTTCATTGACCCTTTTATGCTCTGTGAGCTATTTATGTAGCTTTATACCATCCTATGTATGACATGTTAAACTGAAGTCCCATCTGCTTCAGTTGGTAGTAGCTCAGTTGTATGCAAAAGATCCCACAACACATATCAAAAAGAGAAGTGACATTCCCCTAGGTCCTGGCAAAATGTAATAGTATAAATAATATCCTAGGTTTCCCCTAAAAAGCGGCCACTAGCCTAATGGGATTAACCCAGTCAAAAAGAATACAAAAATAATAAGTAAAGTAAATGAATGTTTCCAATTTACAGCATTACTTTTTTGTTTCTTAAAACCTTTCGAGTATCTACTTAAGTGAGCTTTCATGGTAAAAGTCTGTCAGCTCTTCTGGTTTTAACTTTCCACTAAATGACATGAGGTACCATCTCATTCATCTTTTTCTATGCACCCCCCATCCTGCCTATCATACTGTCATTTTGTACCATTGGACCCACCTTCCAGTCATTCCCCTCCTTATTTTATTTGTGGAACCAAAAAAATCAGTATGGCAGTCATTAGCAAGACATTGTTTTACAGCATTTATTATGCTTTACAATTACAGTCTCATCATCTTTTTCTGTACATTATTGTTTTAACATACTTCTTATATTTGTTATTTAAAAATTTTCCGAACAAAGCAGGAAGCTGTTTATACTTTTAAAGCTGACTAACTCACATGCAGTATAAGCATTTTCCAGAAGGGGAGAATAAGAACTGAAAATGTAAAAACATATATGAGAAATAAAAAGAAAAAGTTGCTCCAGTAATATTTTTTCAGTCTATTCATTCAAGACAGTCTTTTGCACTTACTGCTTCATATCAATACAACCTAATAATCGCATTATTTCTGTCTGTCTTTATTCTGTTTTCTATTCTGTTTCCCCTACCATACAACTCAAGTTCTGTCCATTGGATATACTGTTACTCACTCAGTTGTAAAAGAGCTCCTGCATTTTCTGTCTGAATAATGGATGGTTTATCTGGTCATCTCTCCTTTGGAGTTTAACCAATCGTCTTCCTCTCTTCTGTTCCACCATCTGGATCGTCACATATATCATCACACCGCAACACTTGCATACATTTTTCCAGTACTGTCTGAGCCACTTCAGAGTCCATAAAAGTTTTATTTCCTACACCAAAGTAAACTTTTAATGTGGTTGGATACATTACACTGAATCTAAGACTCATTTTCCTGCATAGCCTTATATGATGCATACATTTACTTCTTTTTTACCCTAGTGCTCACCAAGTAGTCCTGATCCAAAAATACCCTCTTGGCATCTACCATTAATATTTTGCCTTTCTTCTATAGGAAGTTCAAAAGCTGTTCTTTATGTTGAAAGTTCTAAACTTTCACCACAAAGTGTCTCAGAAACGTTGCAGTCAAGCTCATTGACATGTGGACTCTGTGGGCTCCATAAAGCAACATCGTCTCCTTTGGAATTTCCATTAATCTGCTCACCTGCTGATCACTCTACTCTCTTGTCTTTAATCTCGTTTTTTTTTTTCTTCACATACTTCTGTGCGGCTTCCAGTTCAGCCAGTTCCATTTTATGATCCTTGTCTGACTTTTGCACACTTACAATGTAGTCTAACTTATTGGAAAGAGCATTCTACATTGGTTCTATTCTCTTGTTGCTATTCCTAATATACTCAGTCAATGTTATTCCTAATATACTCAGCCAAACTCTCATTCATTTCTAGTACTTCAACATATATTTTATCAGCCTTTCCTGCATACCCAACATTTCTTCTGCTTGTATCAAAAGCGTTCTGGTCTCCAGACCAAGCTTCAGCATTTTGAAATTCCGCTCTTGAATGAAACTCCTCTTTTTCCTTTCTTCTGGTGCTAATAACTTCCTCTGCATTCGCTTTTCTTTGACATGCAGATTGATTCTGTATTATAGTCCATAGGGCTACTGTAATTAGTCAAAATACCACCATTTTTGGCATTTCTCTTCATCATCAGGTGGAAGAGTAGGAACCTGCAACCTTTCAGCTCAGATCTATACAAGACGTCCCCTTTCAGTGTGTTGATCTCAACCTGCATTGCATATCATATAAATTCCCTTTTGATTGCTGTACTAACAGACATTACCTGTCCCAGCAGCTGATGGCACTCTTCCGAGAGATTTTTGATGTACCACAATATTTTTCTCATGTGGAATCTGGCTAAGTAAACAATTAGAATAGTGACTGTCCCATAGCTCATTGCTTTTAAGGTACCACTCCTGAGCTAAGCATGCAAAATCCAGTGCAGGAAGAATGCTTTTTCCTAGGGTAAGAACAGCCTGCCTGCTATACGGTCTACTGCCAAATGAAGAAAGACTTTGGTAGAGGTTTGGTGTCAAACTAAATGCCTGCAGGTACAAAGTGACTCCCACATTGGTCAAGCAGTATATGGCATAATGTAAGGATGTCTTGACTCTTTCTCTGAGGAAGCTTGAATCAAGCAATCATCTAGATTCAAGTATATGTAAATCCCATTTGTTCTCAGGTGAGTAAACCTTTAGCTCAGTGGAGAGAGCAAAGGGTAGAGAGGTAAATCACTAGTGTTCTTTATCAGCCAAAAAAGCAAAAGAACTTCATGTGATATTTGTGATGACAGGAGGTATTGCCAGCCATGCCAAGAGAAGCAGGGCAGTGGATGTGTAACATATGCCAGCTCAGCTAGCTGGAATCTAGTAAAGAATTATGTCACTTGTATATCAAACTGAGATGCTTGTGTTGAAAAATGTATTTGTAAAGCTGCTTGTGTTACAATGTATCATGTGTGCCCTGCTGAAAAGAAAAGTAATGCACATGCATTATTGTAACTGCTGAAATATTTATGTTGTAACAGAGGATACTGGAAGAGAGGAGGTTAATCTCAGTCCAGCCAACATAGGGAACAAAAAGTGGAGCAGACAGCAAGTGAGAATAACAGTATGTCAGTGATAAGTAATATGGAGACAACAGGGGTACCAAACTATCACAAAAGGTTATATCCTGTCTTAGTGGATGGAAAACAGGCCACTGCTAAGAGAGACACATCCTCTGACATAACTATTGTAAAGCCTGCAGGGCTTAAAGAGGAGCAGTACTTACTAGGGCAGTCCACTCCAGTCAGAGCTTTAGGAGGGACCCCATGTCTTAATACCTTTGGCCAGGGTACACCTTGACTGCTAGGGTTGAAAAGGAAGCAAGTAAGCAGGTGTGTTTGAGGATATCCCTGCAGACTTCCCGATAGGGAATGATTTTGATAATTCAGTACATTGTGTGCATGCAGTTATATGCAGTCAGGCATGGAGACAGGAACGTGGTACCTGGTAGCCTAGGGAGGAGATCCAGACAGACACCATAACTGAAGCCAGGGCTGATGATGTGGCTATTTCAGGGAGGGCACTACCATGTAGCAGTGATCCTGAAAGTGAGCCACAGCTACTGGTAGTTACTGGTGTTCCCTTGGGCAGAGTCCCTGCAAGGGCAGAGGTGAGTGGCAGTACCCAGGCTGAGAGTGAGGCACTGCTACCAGAGGATACCAGAATTCCTGTGGAAGGGGAGCTGGAAAGATTCACAAAAGCAGAGCTGAGACAGGCTCAGCTGTCAGACCCTACACTAAGAGGCTTGAGGAAGTTAACTAGGGAGGCACCTGATTCTTAAGGAAAAGGGGAGTCAGTGTACTGGAACAAAGGATTGGTGAGGTAATGCAGTAGTTGGTAGTGCCTAGAGCCTACCTTCTGGCATGTCTAGCATAGTCCATGAAATTCCTTTTGTAGATCATATGTGTATAAAGTGTACCAAGAGACATATTATGCAGAACCTTTATTGGTCTGGGATTGCAAAGGATGTAACAGGGTACTGCAGGACCTGTGAACACTGCCAAAAAGTATGTAAAGCAGGAGACAAAGTCAAAGCTCCTTTGATGCCTTTGCCTGTGATTAAAGAGCCATTTCAGAGGGTCACTATGGAGGGACCCTTAGAAGTGGTAAGGAAGGTCAGTGATGTGAAGTACATGGTAGAACTGCTAGGCAGGATGCAGGGGCACAAATTGTACCATGTTAACATGATAAAACCTTACCATAATAGAGAGGCCCTGGTGCTAAGTATTTGCAGTAGGAGGAAGGAGACGTCCGAGGGAGATTTGTGGCTACAGCGAGCCAGCCAGCAAAATGTCAAGTTATTATGTTGGAGCCTAGGTTTGCAGGCAGATGATATGCAGCACTGTAGTGGGATCCACAATGTCAAAGAAGATGGAATCTCAAGACAGGGTATGGGATAATGTATTCCCAGGATAGGCTCATTCCACTCAAGCAATGTTTCCCAATGGACACTTGAAAAACTAGCTTGAATCTCCAAAGGGGGGAGAGATGTGACAACAGGAGGTATTGCCAGCCATGCCAGCAGAAGTAGGGCAGTGGATGTATAAAATATGCCAGCACAGCTAGCTGGAATTTAGTAAATAATTATATGTCACTTGTATATCAAACTGATTTGTACAGATGCTTGTGTTGAAAATGTATTTGTAAAGCTGCTTGTGTTAAAATGTATCAAGTGTGCCCTGCTGGAAAGAAAATAAAAGTAATGCGTTATTGTAACTGTTGAAATGTATATGTTGTAACAGAGGATACTGGAAGAGAAGAAGTTAATCTCAGTCCAGCCAACTTTAAATTATATCTGAAATTAAATTACTTTGTGGGTTAAGCCATAAAGATGCTATCCCACAGTTTTGAATGGAGCCAGAGATGCAAACATTAGGTAGCTGGCTTTGTAGTGCCTGGTGGCAGTGATAACTACCTTCTAGTCAGGGCAGAAGGGGGCATAGTTAGTAAACCTGTGCCAACCTTTTCCGTGTGTGTGTGCGTGTGTCAGCTACTTGGAGCAGGGGCACAAAGCATTGTTTTCACAGACAGAGTGGTAGACGACTTGGCTTGGGCATTCGGCTTAGGACTTAACACTGAAGTTGTGGCAATGGAGAGTCTTACTGGGGACCTGGAGAGAGATAAAGAAATTTAGACCCTGGACTGACTGTGTTCCCTGTATGCTCTTAAGGGAAATTGTGCTTGATACAGAGAGGTCTGCATCTGGAAATACTAAGTGTAGCCATTTGTATTCCAAATGAATGTCCCTCTCCAGTGCCAGTAGTGAGGATTCAGGCTCCTTGATTACTGGCCCAGAGGGGGAACATCACAATATTCATGGCTGTGCATATGTAGATAGGAATTCTTCATACCCAAAGGAACTAATAGTGCCTTGTTTATTACTGGGGGAACTCATATTTGAGCATTCTTAACATTCCTATATGAAAGTACAGATTTATTCTGGAAACAATGAGGATTGGCCTTCAGGGTCTATCTTCCCTCATACTAGAAATAGTCTTGAGTAGAACTCATTCTCCTGCTGTTACTTAAGACACACTTTCTGTGTTACTGCTCAGCAGCTGCTATAGAATGGGCAGGATTAAAGTTGCCAGGGAAAGAGTTTGAGCATCCATAATAAAGGAAGGAGTGTTCTGAATTATATGTTGCAACCTGCAAATAATATCTATCTTGCAGACAGATCTACATTCAGGACAAACACTTTATTGATTTATGTAAGAGAGTCTCCTACCTGGGATACGAGTAAGGCATGAAAGGAAGGAGGATGTGTTTGCATAAAATGTATTGGGTATTTCCCTCCTCTCTGGCAAGGTTATCCACCCAGTGGTGTGAATATTAACAGTGACCATCATCTTGAGTCAATGTGATACCCCAACCCCATGTGCAAACATGGGGAAAAAAGATTGTGGGTGAATGTGGACATAGATGGATTTCACTCTTAACTAAGAGGAGACACATTTTCCTTTACTCTAGATTGCTGACTACACTGGCTTCTTTAGTTATCCATGTCTGCTGTTTACTTTCATGGATTATTCTCTATTTGAAGTGTTTTGTCCTAGATAGCTTATAATAAAAAGTTCTTCTTTTGTTGGGTAATTTCTGCTGTATTTTGGAACTTGTCAATAAAAAATCTATTTTGATAAATATAGCTTTCCCTTCTCTTCCAACCTTTTAAATATTTCTCAGAAAACAGAGCTGAATGGCAGGCCTTTATCGAAGGGTACATTTCATTATTAACATTTGACATATTCAGATATCATCAGAAACATAAAACAAGTATTCTTCCTTACAAGTAGTGCTGTGGCTACTTCTGTGGCACAGGAATCTACATCACTAAAGCCACATTTAATGGAGTGCTATGCTATCCTAATTTTAGGACAGTCTGTGCTAGTTTACAAACCTTGTTTTTATGATTCTCACCTTCCATATCCTCATGCCTCAGTTTGCTTCAGAATGTTTTTTTTTTAAAGGAATGACAGGTGCATGGTAATTTAGGGTCTCAGTTCTCAGACTGAATGATGGGTACATTTTTCTTTCCAAAACAATTTAGCATCCTGTTTTCCCATCACTCCTGCTGATCTCTAATGTTAATTTAACAAACCTTGCTGTGTCCACAGGCTCCAGTGCAGGAAATGTCACTATATTCTTAGACAAATGATCTATAGTTTTCTTGCATCCTATTGAAGCAGTCAAATATTTTATGGGAAAGGGGGTTAGGAGTCTGGCTCTAATGAAGCAGTTTTAAAGTCTCTTCAAAGGTTTGGATAACTGGTAGTATGGAAATTGGCTGGGTTTTTCTATCCCCTAGACTTTGACATACATTTTCTGGGAAAGATCTTTAATGTCCATTTAAAATGTGCTCTTATCAAGTTTAGAATTTCTCTAAAGAAGGTGTCTTCTAGTCGAGAGTTTGAGGCAATAATGTTATATCTAGCATAGCTTAGAGGACAATGTGCTAAGTCTAGATGGGCCTTATCACCTTTACCCTCAAAGTCTGAATTGGACTTATCCACTTGGGAAGGGCTTCTCTTTCTATTACCTTGTGAGGCCAAATCTGTTGCAAAAAGGCTCAGACACTGTAGATTATGAGAGTGCCAAGCCATCACTTACTCTTCAGCAAATTTCATAGACTAAGTTATGCAGGTGCTGGGACAGGCATTGGTGGGGCAAATGTTCACTGATCAAAAAATATGAGCACTAGAGCCCTGAGCAACTGCAACACTGGAGCTCTGTGAAAGGCCATATCTGAGGAAGCCCTGTTTTTGTCATTGCTCACCCAAAATGGTAGCCCCTTATGCAGTGAGGATTCTTGGGAAGTATGAAATGTTTGGCCTGCACAAGTGACCTCCCAACCACGGAATGGAAACCTGCGTCCAACTGTGCTACAGTAACAAATTTCTGAGACCTAATTTGTACATGATCCTGGGATTCTACTATCTGCCTATAAAGGTGCTAAGACAGGCGCATACTTTATAACGTCACAGGTTAGTACTAGGCTATCTGCCCTTGTGGATCATTTTAAGCCTGAACAAATTTCGCAGCCCAAAGATAAGAATCAACCTGTATTTTTTGTCTGTGATCTAAATACTTTAACCATTTTGCTAATCCCCAACCCCACCATAAAACAGCAGGTAACATGATGAAGAATGGACATAGCTGCATGTCTCCAGGACCAACACATTTAGGCCCTTAGCTCTCTTCAGCCACATATTTATGGAATACATAATAATCAGTTATTTCAGGCTTTTCTGGCTTTTACATTGCCTAAAGATAACTCTTTTCCTAGGATTTTTTTTCTTTTGATTTTGCTCATGGACAGTTCTCTGGTTAGAGGAGGACCAAGCATCCTGAAGTTCAGTACAAAAAGTTTCTTATGATCAATTAAAATCTAAAGATTAGGACCGGATGGTTTTCTTGTTAAAAAATTACACTGCTTGTATGAAAAGACCATTTTTTCCCAGATGGAAAGGAAGATTGTGTTCTTTGAATTACACTGCTGACAGTAGATACACTTTTTGGAAATCTTTCATGGGACATTACAGGCTTCAGAAAAATAAAATTATCACCTGCTACAGTGTCAGTAACATAACAGGTAGAATACTTACTTTTGGTGCACAAGGTTGTTGGCTCTTTTCCCATACCAGGTAGATGGATTGCTGATACTGCAGTGTAGCATAGGGCAGTGCTGCACTCCTGAATGTGTTGCTCTTCTGATAAGATATTAAACTGAGCCCCAATCTACCAGAGTTGGGGATAGCTCAGGTGGATATAAAAGATTCCAAGGCACCTACTGAAAACAGTAGCAGTTCTTTATTTGAAAAACATTGTGTACAATACTATTTAGAAACTTACATATTTACAAATGTATGCACTGTACAAATTTGCATTAGTTTCCGATACTGTCATATAATCATAGATATCTTACTTTTTATTATTAAAATTCTATCTTCATTATTTTATCTGACCCCCACTCCTTTCTTCACAGCCATCATCTAATTTTTCTTAAAACTACTGCTAGTCTCCATTTACCATTAAACAAGATTTCATTTAGCCTCTCATTCCAAATAGTTAACACAAAATAAAATAATCTTTTATCTATCTTACTAACATAGTCCTTATTTTTATGGTTATAATATCCATACATAATCATATCCATATTTATTTCATTTACCTCCTTTATATTTTCAAAGAAATTTTCTTTATAAAATGTTCCCATAATTTTGTAACCCTTACACATAGTAAGAAAACATGTTCAGTAGTTTCTTCTTTACCACAGTATATACAACTTGACAATCTACTTTCCTATAACACCATGCTTTGTATAGTTTTAAAGCTTTAACTTTTTCATTCACTAGCTCAGCCCAAGGATTAACATAATAATATTTGTATACCACACTTTCTATTTCATCATTTTTTTATTTTCCATAAAAGAATTTTTGCTGATAACATATCATTAGTTAATTTAAACATACTTTTCCTCTTTTTAAATGTTTAACATCTGCCAATGCTGCTTATATTTGTACTTTAATAAATTTACTACTAACTTTTCATTTTTATCATTTATCCAAAACAAACATTTATACAACTTCAATGAAGCAGCATAAACAGTTGGGTTTATTAATCATAAATCTTCCTTGTCCATTTAGAAGACTCCTCTCATCACTGGATTCAATCTTGAGCCCCATATAAAAGAAAAAAAGTTGCAGTATTTCTTTTCCATAGATTGCATATTTAGCTAGTGTCTATATGTTAACAATATTTCCAGTATAACTGAATTAATCAAATAAAAATTTTTATTAAATAGCATGTCTTTTTTCCAAAAACAACAAAGCTCATTTGTTTCGTCTAGTGTCCTATTCCATTACCCCTCACTCATAATTTTATTCCTAATACAGAAATTTCTTTCATTGAGAAAGATGCTCCTCCTATCTTTACTATATCACCTAGTCCTTTACCTTTTCTTTATTTAAAGTCATGCCTATTATATTTAAACATGTATGTATAAAACATATATATTACATGCAATTCTTTCATCCAGACTTTCTTTCCCATAATCAATAATATCATCTGCATAAGTAAACATGTCTAGAATTTTTATCCCTGCATTAGTAATACAAGTAACACCTTTCATATGCAAATTTACATCTCTGACTAATACATTCATAACCAGTACAAATAATATACTACTCACAGGACATCCCTGGCATATGCCATTCTTGATATCTATTTCTTTGCCTAATTACCCATTCACTAAAATTATTAATTTATGTGTATTATATGCAGAATGACAAACATTCTTAATTTTCTTAATAGTGTTATACTCTTCCATAATTGTCCACAAAAGTTCATGTTGTACTCTAACAAAGGCTTTATTTAAATCTCCTATCATGATCTTGCTGTTGTCAGTCCTGTTTACAATATCATCTTCAATTTCCCTTACAATGACTAATAATTCCTGACATCCTTTTCCTTTAAACTATATAGGCTATCTTCTGTAATACTTTTCATTTTACTTCTCATTCTTTTCTGAATTATTTTCAAAAAAATCTTTTTTTTAAAGAAACATCTTATTAAATTATCATTTGTGACATAGGCAATCATACATGTATATAAATGAAAACAAACCATATTGACATATTTCTAGTTGCACATTACATGGCTCATTAAAATCCTGCTTGTTTTAAACTGCATTCCTACTCCAAAATGTTATTCTGCATGTATCGTTCCCACTATTCCATTTTTTCTATGCAATTTGCTCCTCCCTTTTTCTAAAGATCCAATTTCCCATTGTTTTATCTCTATTACAATATTCACTATTTCTAGTACAGTTGGTTTAGACTTTGATTTCAATTTTCTAGTAATTGCTTTTTTGGCAGCCACCATAATTAGACTCAGCAAAGCCTTAGTATGTCCAGGCAATTCTGATTCTGTATCATAGCTTAAAAAAACATTTTCTTAGTTATGCCAATTTGCTCACCCGATATTTCTGATAGAGAAGTCTTCAGGGAATTTTTAAAGTCTGGGAAATCATTACACTCTCCAAAAATATGTTCCATTTACCTCTTTCTTCTCTATCACACCTCCAATTGCTATCTATCTACAGAAAAATTCTTTCAAGTCTACTTCGGGTATAAAAATATCTATGTAAACATTTCCAAAGATCCTAAATCTTCTAGACTTTGATGCATATTTGGGAGTCATACAAACATCCCCTCATTGTTTTTTTGTGAATTGCTTATCCAATATCGCTTCCCAATCCTTTCTAACCTCTTCTGGTTGCTTCTTATAGCTTTCATGTAATATTTTATATGCTCTACTAATTATCCCATTTTAACAGCAGCTTTTGTTCAAGATTCTACTAAAAACTCTACCAGTGCTGGTCTTCCACTTAGAATCCCCCTATTTATCTTTGCCTATACTCTATAATCCATAATAGGGAAGGCAACCTTTAGCCTGCAGACCAAATAAATTCTTATCCTATTCCTATTCTATAACCTTCCCCACATAAATATTTACTGTCAGTACCTTGGTTTCTTTGCCATTTTTCTCCAATAAATTCCAGCCTCTATTTTCATAAAAAATATTATAATTTATATGGTTCAATACTATAAGTCTCCAATTTTCAATTGAATTTTCATCTTTCCCTTTCCATACAAATTTAAGTATACCACTGCATAAATCTTTATATATGAAATCTTCATTTAACCACTCGTTCATAACTTTTAAGAAGTATTTTTCTGCCAGTCTGTAAAATCCTTATAAAATTGGTATCCTATTCCATCTGATTCCAAAACTGACTGTAAATTAACTTGTCTAAGGCCTTTATCTAATTCATATAAGAAAATCTCATTTTTCAGTTCCTTATTTTCTTATTCTATCATTTTTTAACATGCCATTCTTTTTTGAACTTTTTATCTTGAAATATTTTCCTTACATATTTTTTATGATATTCATAATGTTTTCCTGAAATCTAATACCTCTCCTCTATCATCTTTCATTTCTCTCATTATACTAGTATTCTCTTTAACTATGCTATGCAAATAAGCTGATACCTCTTCTGTTTTATCTTGTAAATAATATATTTGCTGAAATAATCTTTTTTAAATTTGTTTCTTGATTATTTTAATACATTCTCAGTTCTATCACATAATACTTTGTATTTTTCCTTTCTAAATCATTTAAAGCATCCATGCACATTGTTTTATAATTTTTTTCTACTTTTCTTGCATCTGACTGCTAGTCTAAAAAAATATTTTGTATATTTTCTTTCAAAGCTAGCCACCACTCAGAACTGTTTTTATAACACACTTTAGTTGAAATGTGATCTTTCCATAAATGTATACTTATTTTTTTTCTGTTTTCATCTCACAATGTTTCATTTATTCTTTTTATTCCTTTCCCAAATCTGTTATACTCCTTATTTTCTTGTATTTTTATCTCTATGGCTAAGTGATCTGAAAACCTGTTAGAAAGGTCTCTCCCTCAGCTATTGTTAGACCTTGCAATATAATAAAAAAATCTATTTTCATGTTATATATTCCTCAACTATATGTCTACAAATTATTATTCCAAATCTTTAAATTGCCACATTTTATAACTTCAAAAAAATTATTAACTTCATATCCTCTCTTCCTTTTGTTTCCCTTTCAAATCACAATTAAAATTTAAATTCACCTGAAAATAGTTCCTTTCTTAAGTTCCATATTGTATCTCTTCCCCAAAATTTCTGTGTTTATAACCTCGCTTCATGTTAAAAAATCTTACCTCTTTCAATATTATTACATTAGCATCAAACTCGCTGCACTAATTTAGGATGCCTATTCTTCTACTTATATTTTGATACTATTTAAATTTACTGAAAGCACTCATAAGTCATTATTATGTCTAGGTTATAGCTACCAGGAATTGTGTAGATTTGAAAAATTTATCTAATTTGTATTATCCATTTTCTTTTTTTTTCTGTTTTACACTTATTCCTTTAAATTTTCCTGCTCTGTCTCTTACACTTTTGCCAAAATAATTCTTTCCACCTTTCACTATTTTCCAGTTTATATCTTCCTAATCATGTATATCAGAATCTTCTTTTATATTATCTTCTGTTTCATTTGTCTCTTTATCCTTATCTTTATTTTTACCCTGATATTGCTTCCCTACTTCCTCTTTATCTTTTCTTTGGACTGTTTCTTATCTTCTTCTTTTTCTCTAGATTACAATACATCCATAAATGCCCAATTTTATTACATTTATAACATTCAGTTCACACTTTTCTGCATCATGACCTGGTTCCCCACAAATATGACAATTGCTCTTATTACAGTTACTTATCAAATAATCTTTTCAACATGAAAAAAACATGTATTCAGTTGTCTACAATATTTTATAACACCTCTATTACCCTCTACATTTATCATACTATGGATATGAACAAATTTTTCTTTCTTCGTTTTCAATACAGTTTGACAGTCTCATCCTCCAGTCCATAATTATCTGTTATCATGGACTTTGCCAATATCCATAACTTCTTTGCAAAGTTTGCTTAAATTACTCTAAAGTCTCTTTGCCAACTTCAGTTTGAAACTGAACATGTATTTTCTTTTTTATTTGTGAAATGCTTTAACCACATAGTAATTCCATGGATTACAGTCCTTTTGTTTTCTCATATTCCCCCCTCCCAAAAAAACTTTCCATAATAGAACCAATCTCAGAAATGTCATAAAATGACTTTTTATTAATAAGAATAAAAGTTCTTATCACCAGAGCCTTCAGTCTCAATGAGACCATTAAATTATCCCAAATGTCATACTTGCCCATTTCCTTTTCTTCTTTGTTTGGAATTTTCACCAAAAATTTCCTGTGATTGTTGACCATTTCCTTTCCCCTGTCCATCTCTCATCACTTTTTCTGAGGTTAACAGTCCCGGGCATATGACTTCTTTGGGTGACAATCTACTTTGAAAACTTTGTTCCCCAACTGAATTTTATCCATAACTTCACTCCATGAAATATCTTTTCTACTCGCTGACTCACTCTGTAACAATAATTCACCCAATATATCATCATGCAATCCTCCCGAACTGAGGGTTGTAATAACACATCAATCATTGTTACATTGGAAGCAAACATTCAAAACAAACAAATTCTGCTGAAACATCTCCTCAGAGTCTTGCAGTGCTTCAAACACTGTACCGGCATTCTCCTCTAGGCTATTTGACATATTGGATCTCCTTGATTGCTGTTGTCCCAGCTGCCACTGCACTAGGAACGGAACAAGCACTCTGCTAATGACTAGGCAAAGTTCCCCGATGCCCTGACCAGATTTCCCCTAGTAGAATAAAATACCATCTCAGGTCAGGCTGCTAGCCTAGAGGAATTTACCCTGTCAACAAAAATACATAAATAAATAAAAAATCCCAAAGAAAACTGAAAAAGTAAGGCAAAAGCACAGAGATAACTTCAGTAATACTGTTGCCAAATAAGCAATTAGAAAATGTTTTCCAAATGTAGGCATTTAGTCCTGCCTGGAAGTTGCCTGAGAGGCATCAACAGTCTGGTCACCATATTTTTCTGTGTCCAAATAATGAACCAAATATTGCAAAAACAGCTTTCTCATTTAATAATAAAAATCATGTTGACGACATTTTCAGCATGAGAAGGAGACAAGCTCTATTGTGGGGATACCTAGCAGCATACATTCCAATTGTTTCATTTTTTTTCATTGTTGGTAGTACTTCTACATGGATTTTTATGCTGACCTTCCCCATTTATAGAATTTTACTATGGAACCTGCGATTGCTTATGATGTTCCTCTTAGTAGCAACTCTCTGATAGGTATAGTATGTAGATTTCTTTTAACAGTTTAAGAATGGGGGAGTCAGAATGCTGTCTTGTTTAAAAGTGTGAAAGCAAATACATAGTCATTTGGTAAAGGTGAGAGGCAAGAAAATATTAAACATTTTGAAAAACTATTGATTCAAGAACAACACACAGACTACAATATTCTAACATTTCACAAATTTTTAGATTTAAAATTGCTCTAAGATTATGCACTTTTAAGTCTCCCACACACCTTTTGATGACACTAATGAGTTTTATTAAGAATGTAAACTTAAATGGCAAAAGGTAGCACATAATTGCATGATGGAAAGAATTAAAACTCAGTTTGTGATAACTGAAAATTAGAGACATTGGAAAATTACATTAAGTTACAGTGGAAACAGATTGAATAATCAGTCTAAAATCAGCTGGACAATATGGATTATTTGAATCAGAAATTGTTAAATAGTGAAGGACAACTTGCAAAATGAAAAAGGAATACAATTGATTGGGACTTGAAATTATAGAAATAACACTGCCTTTCTTTTTTCAAAAAAGCTGACAGAGGTGATGTCAGCATGGAGGCAAATTTTGAGCATACATCAATGTCAGGATGTGAAAGAGAACAGAAAACACCAGATTGGCAAGTGCAACCAACTTCATCTAATGGACGAAGGAAATTTGTTAACAACTATTATTCAAGGTGACAACAACTTCAAGAATATACTAGATCCGACAATGGTAACAGAGTTGTTAAAAGAGGAAAAATGGCAGATTTTAAAGGAACTGGACAAGGATGTATTAATAATAGAAAGCAATTTCAATGCCAGCAAAAACAAGAACAACAATTGGAGTTAAAAAGGCATGTTTTGCTGATGTCTTGAATAAAGGCTTACTTTTTGATTTATTTTGAATGAACACAAGACAGTGTTGATCCAAACGAATGCCTTAATGAATTAATATTTATGGATTAGACATTATTGAAGGACACAAATCAGTTTTAATTTTGGAATTAACATGAGTATTTACAGATTTACCTAAATGGCATATTTTAAGTATTGAAATGCACCCTTTTATTCAAAAAAAAAATGATTTGACGTTTTTAGTGATTTAGTTATCTAGTTAGTTAGCTACTGACATTTGTTTACATGGAAAGTCTGACTGGATAATTTTATCTGTTTTCAGTGAAGATGACATGATACATTTATTCCTAACTTACCCCTCCTACCACATCTATTATCCAATCTCAGCCCTCTCATTTACTACCCCTCCCCATTCTATTATCCAATCACAGTCCTCTTATAACTATCTCTCCCCAATTATTTCATCAAATAATACTCCTCCTCTTACTTCCCCACCCACTACTACTCCTCCCACTCCAATTCCTACACCACTATACACTTAGTCTTCCCCTGTCATTGTCCTCTGTTTTAACTTTATCCATCCATTTTTGCACCTTCCCTTCTCAACTAGCATATTAAATTCCTTTCTCTTCCTTATTAATTACCCCACCCATTTCTAAACATGCCTTCCCAAATTCAATTCACTATCCAACTCCCCTGCTTCCTTCTCTTCTTACTAATACCTCTGTATCTTGCTACTGCTTACTCCCATAAAGCTCCCCAATTCCTACCTCCTACTCAAACTATCCATAACACCCAACTTCAATCCTCCCTACTCTCTCACTTCCACACCATATCCTCCTCCCTTATCCTTCCCAACCTACTGCACCTTTTCCATCTCAAGCTATTCCCTATCTCTATAAAAACTCTCTCATAAATTTCTGCTAACCCCTGATAAATACTTACCACGCAAACACCAAAGGCCAAAACGTATCACCTGTAACGTCCTAGCCTTATCTGGAGACCTTCATCCAAACCCTGGCCCCTGCCTCAGCACAGACTACTCCATCCCTCCACCCTCTTCTTCTCCCACTATAAATAAGACTTCTTCCCCTTTCCCTTCTCCACCCACTACCCCTCTTAGCACTCTTAAGATCTTCACTATCAATGCCCAGAGCCTTAACAACAAATTTCACCAGGTCCAAGCTTTGATTAATCACAACCAACTTGACATCTTAGCCATATCCGAAATCTGGCTAAAACTCCATATTTCGGACTCAGAAATCTTACCTCCTGGTTACCACATCCTCACCATTTAAATAAAAAAGGTGGAGGCTCGGCTCTAATCTACTCCAATCTTCTCTCCCTAATTCCTCTTCAAATTCATACCCCTCAATTCAAAAACTCTGAAATCACAACAGGCCTTCTCAGGTTGAATAAACATAAACACATCTGCATAATTTCCATATACATCTCCCCTGGCAACAATATCTCCACCCTTGAAGATATTCTTCACTGGGCCTCAACTGAAATAAAATATTAAACCTTTATTCTAGGCGATGTCAATATTGACTGGAATAAAATCAACACGCCATCTCCTTCACTATCCATTAACCTTTATAACTTCACCCAAGTAATCCATTCAACAACTCACCCTAATAAAAACCATCCTCCAGGTTCCATCACAGACTGGATACTAGTCTCCCATCCAAACAAAATCATTCTCTCTGGCACCATCCCTGACACCTTCAGTGACCATTTCCCTGCCTTCATCCATTGATCAACAAGATCCATCCAACACCAACATGTCTACATTCAAACTCGTAACCTTAGCAACTTCAACCCTTTAATTTTTTCTAACATCTTTAAACAAATTAACTGGCAAATCTTAAACACTCTCCCTCTCGACAACGCTGCAGAACATTTTAACTCTATCTTCCTAAATACTCTCAACTCCCTAGCCCCTCTAAGAAACAAACAAATCAAAGCCAATTCTGCTCCCTGGCTCTCCAAAGAAACTAAACAAATTATGCGTCACAGAGACAAATACTAGAAGCTTTACCAGAAAAGTAAACTGTCCTCTGCCTTGCTCCAATACACACAACTCCGCAACCAAGTAAAAAAACTTATGACCAAGGACAAAAAAAACTACTATAATAAACTTCAGTCCAACAACAACAAGAACCCTAAACAATTCTGGAAATCAGTCAACTCCCTTCTCCATCCTGGATCTAGGAATAACCCCTGCCCTGATCCTAGTTTAACTGATAGTGAACTGTGCTCCCATTTCAACACCTTCTTTACTGAATCCATAGCTAAGCTAACCAAAACATTCCCAAATAAGAATCCACCTAACTCCCACCACACAACACCCAACAACCCAAATAACAATCCCCTAAATTTCCATCTCAAACCTGTATCCACCATTTTTATAAAAAAGCTTTTATCCAAATTAAAGCCTTGCTCAAATGCTCCAGACAACATACCCTCCTCCTTCCTCAAATGTGCAGCTGAAGGTATTGCTCTCCCAATCAGTATCCTGATTAATAGATCCTTAAATGAATCATATGTGCCCAAACTCTGGCGTTCAGCCTACATTCTTCCACTACACAAAGGAGGCTAAAACACCTCTATTTCTAACTTTCGCCCCATTGCCCTCCTCTCACCAATATCTAAAATTCTAGAAAAATGTGTCCACCACCAAATTTTGCCTTACCTAATTTAGAATCACCTTCTAACTCCCACCCAGTATGGCTTCCGTCCTGGCCACAGTACCATAACTGCCCTACTATCCTTCCTAGAAACTGTCAATCTAGCTCGAGACTCTGGACTCTTTGTATCCACAATACTGCTAGATCTTTCTAAAGCCTTCAACACCATCTCCCATACACACCTTCTCCTTCATCTTGCCAACTTTAATCTCTCCCCTAATACTCTGTCCTGGTTCTCCAGCTACCTATATGATAGATCTCAAGCTGTCAAATGGAAGAACTCCTCCTCTTCCTTCTTGCCTACACCAACTGGCATTCTTCAAGGATCCATCCTCGGACCCATGCTTTTCAACATCTTTATAAATAACCTTCACACCGTCATCCCTGACACTTCAGTCATCCAATATGCTGATGACTCTACCTTGGTCTGTGCCATCCCCAACATTCCTGAACTACTGACTAAAACTCAAATAGCATTTTCCACTACAGAGAACTGGATGCACCAAAACCACCTTTCCCTCAACTCCAATAAATCTAAAATAATAATTTTCCTCCCCTCCAAGGTTTCCTCCTTTGACAAAAACACTTTCAATGTCCTAAGCCAATCAAACACTGCTATAGAAGTAGTCCCCTCTGCAAAACTCCTTGGCATTACCTTAGATGAACACCTCAAATTCGATCTTCACATTCAACATAACATAAAGAAAACCCACCAAAAGCTAGGTATGCTATATAGGAACAATCAATTTCTTTCCATCTCCTCTAGGCACACCCTAGCAATCACCTACCTCCTACCTTCTCTTCTATATGGAGCCCCTCTCCTAACCAATCTGTCCACTTCCAACACCTCTAAACTTGAAGCTTGCTATAATAAGATCTCCAAATTTGCCACTAAATCCAAAACATCAACTCACCACTGCCTCTGCCTTCAATCTCTGAATTGGTTAGAACTCCCTAACCACCTAGACTATCTCCAACTAACCTGCACTCACAAATTAATATTCTCATGCCCAGCCTTAAAGAATATTCTCCCCCCGTACATCCCAAACAGATCTCTGAGATCTGAACACCAAAACCTAATCTTCATTCACAAACCCAAACGTCCCGCCAGCCAGCTTCTACTCCTTCTCTCTAGGTAAAAAATGGAACTCTCTCCCTCCTTCTCTCTTAGGACTATACCTAACATTGAATCCTTCAAAAAACAACCCTTCCTACACCTATCTTCCAAATGGAAATGCTCCTGCTTTCACCCTACATAACTCTTCCCACTAAGCTCTCCATCCTCCTGCTCTACTATACTCTTAAGCTTATTCTAATTTCTCTAAAGAACCTGAACTAGCTGACTTTAAATAAACTCCAAGTTTGTAAATATTGTGAACTTCCTAAGAGTAAAAAAAAATATATATATATGTTTTGCTTTTTTAAATTGTATCATGGTGTATATTACGCTTGCTATTTTTTTTTAACATATGAATCGTACTCTTGTATTTCATCTCAATCATTATGTAACCTTTTTTGTATTTTGTAACCTTTATTGTATTGTATTGCACATGCAGCTTTTCTCCCCAGGCCTCCACTGAAAATGGGCACTTCTTGGCCCAGTGGACTTCCCCGGTAATCAAACTGAAAATAAATAAATAAATAAATAAAATATAAGTGCGACAGTTTATTACTCTCTCATAGACAAGTGTCAGAGTGTAAAAATTCAAATAGTGAATAAGAAGTAGGAGGAGTGGAAGAGAGGGTAGAGTGAGAAAAAGTATTTGTTACCGGTAACAAGTGTAGTAGATATGGGAGGCAGGAGAAATCAAGAGTAAAAGTAACAGTAAGGGAAATAAGAGCAAGAGAAATAAAAACAAGGAAAAGGAGAGGTAGGGTATATACATACGTATTATAGGAGAAGGACCTGAAATGTTAGCCAGGAGAGCAGCAAGTGCAAAGCTAGGAGTCAGAGAGCAATTCTTTTAATTGCAGATTAAATAAATGAATGTTATGTATTACTCTGACTGGTGCAGGGACTGTATTCCAGACTTTTGCTACAAAGTGTGAGTACAGACTTGGACCACCATTTTTGTAAGGCTTATAAATGTCAAGTAGATTTCTTTCAGAAGATCAAAGGTGACAATGTGGGAGGTAGTGGTGTTGAATTGTACTTATAGCTGGGCAGGAATTGGGACTAAATATTATTTTGTGTATTAACAGAAGTTGGGTATAATTTTGATGGTGGGAAAATTCTAGTCAATTTAGAGGTTTTAGAACAGGGCAGTGATATGTTCTGTGACTTGTAAGAACTGCAAATCTAACTATCTTGTTGTAACACTGTTCTAGTTTAGATTTTAGGGTGGCCTGGTGGTTAGTTAAGATGGGAGAACCATGTAGTAGAAAGGGAGGAAGTATGTAGTGGCAAGAGTGACTCTGGTGGATGCAATAAGGAATTTTGGGGGCTGTATATAGCATCCTAGATTTTTGAGAGTTTTTTTATATTGCTTTGTATGTGTAGGTCATGTCTGATGGTGTTATCTATTGTAACTCTCAGCAGTTTTGCATGAGGCACTACTTCAATTGATGTACTGTTTAGGGATGTGATCTTATTATTTTTCTTATGGGTAAGTGATTTGTAGAAAAATAAAAGGAATTTGGATTTCTTTGCATTAAGAAGGAGTTGGTGGCTACAAAGCCAGTTTTCAATAGAGTTAGGGGCATGTTATGTAATCTTGTCTACATTTTCTAGATTGGTTTGAGAGGCAGATAAGGGTGGAATCATCTGCATACTGTACAAGGGATGCTTGCAGTATAGAAGTAGGAAGATTGTTTTATAAAAATATTAAATAGAAGATGACCAAAGAAAGACCCTTGTGATGTTAGTAAAGGCAATAAAGTAGTGGCTAGAGAGATTGCATCTGAAGTTTTAAGTGATTCAGATGTGGAATTTTATTCCTGTATTTTTGGTCAAGGCAATCCATATGCTTATGGTCCCTTTGCAGGCTCCTTTTCATTTTAAAGGTAAATTTACACCATCTTTTGATAACAAATCTGTTAACGTTTTTTACACCATAGCTGAATGGCTAGAGCCTTTTACACATAATTGCATTACTAGAAATTATTTACAATATAACTCATCTAAGAATGAGCAGAAAGTACTTAAAGACCTAGCTAATACTAACACTTTGATTATAAAGCCATCAGATAAAGGCAGAAATATTGTTGCCAGGAACGTGCAACAATGTTCTGAAAAGTATTTAAAATTTTGTACAAAGTTTTTTTATCACCTTGATGTGATATAACACTTGAAACAACTAAAATTCTACAAGTACTCGATTTTTCGTTGTAGAATTACAATAACTGTTTTGCTACTGATTGTGGCTGTACAGGCAAAAACACAAATGCCAGCAAGAAATGTCTCACTTTGAAAGTGTGAAAAGGTGGCACCTTTAAGCATGGACTGTACACTGAATGTCATGATTTATGCTTTAAAATATAACCGGATGCTATCATACCTCTCAACTTCTTAGCACAAGAAATCTATACAAAGTCAACTATAACGGGTGACAAAAATAGGGACAACTTTCAAATATTGGTTCTTATAAATGTGGAAAGTTGATAGAACAAAATATGCTGTGTTAGCTAAGCGTCCATTTTCAAACCATATGAAGTCTGAAACTCAAATGTCTATCATTATTTAGTGACTTCAATTTTTAGTGATTTGCCAGAAAACCACTCATTTTATGAAGACCACACCAAAAATATAAGACAAAATTCTGGACTTAAAAGGTATAACTACACAACATTATTTAGAGCCGGTGTAGAGATAAGCCTCATTTATCTTATTTAAAATTTGTTTACCGGGCCCAAATAAATAATGACCAACTTACAGGTTCATTTGGCTTAGAAACTTTCCCGTCTCTGCAGTTACGTGCAAAAATCAGCGCCTGTATAGCGCTCCTTTAAAAAAAATCAATTACTGGAAGCACATCCCCCATCACTGCCACCTTGGAGTTTAAGTTAGTTAAGGTACACGCCCTGGAAAATATATATATTTTTTTTTAATTTCTCGTGCTTGCGATTAACTTATTACCGTTGTAATCGAAGTGTTGATAGTATTATTTTTTTGTATATATCTATATCGTTCTTACTTACCTTGTAGAAACAAAAATACAAACAAAATAGAGTTTTTCCCCCACGAGGTTGGTGGTAATGCTGTTGATAAATGCCAATGAATAACTGAGATACTTTAAAACAGGGAAAGGAAACCTTCGTGCCTTTGATTAGGTTTGGGGAGGCGTCGTTCATTTTTTAATCCGTACTACCAGAGGTAGGCATGTTTTGTTTGTTATTATGAAATGAGTGCTGCACTGGTTTTCCCCTGTATTACGAGGTAAATTCTTACACTCTCTGTGTTGTCTGACTGCTCCGTGGTTGTTATCAAAGGCTCTAGTGGTGTGACTGCAGCGATATTTTGAGAATTGATATTGAGTTGTTACAGTGTTGGTCTTTATGTAGATCAACCAGTTACAAAGCTAGGCGCAAAAATATTTTTTTTTTTTGGGGGGGGGGGGGTACTCATTTTCCACAGAATTCATTAACCCTCTTTTTCCGTATCCTCCTCGAGCCGAAGTGACGGCTGTTCCTGGAAGTTATGGATTCTTGCATCATTTTATAGCGTTTCCTCACAGGTCTGTTCCCTTCACCGGAGCATTAACTTACTACATCTACGTAGTTGGACGCTCGTTGCCACGACTTGACTTGTGTGTTGGCATTATTAATTGTTGTCAAAGTGTATGTATTTCTCTCTTACTGTTGGTATTTGTTGGTTATTCTGATTTTCAGATAAAACATTTAGAAAGTATTTCTAACCCAGTGTGCATGCAAAGTGCTTAGTATGCCTTCTTAGCAACTCAGAGTCTTTGGTTTGTACACGCTTACATTGCGCTGGCTAGACTAACAAACCTACATTTGGGCACGATTTGACGCCTTTGCTAAACATATAAGTTTCTGCTATGCATATTATTAAAGATAGACTTGCATATTTGATTTAAATTCATTTTTCCTTATTTAATTATAACGTTAACTTGCAGTATATTTAAGCTTTAATGAGCATTAAGGTGGGATGAGGGGTGTGGTAATCGCATTGATACAGTTAGTGTCAAATGTCCATGATTGCGCTCTCTCTCAATTTTTTTCTAGTAAATCACTATTAGTCAATAGTAACCATGAGAGCTTAATTACGTTAATGATTTCTTAACTACTTACTAGGCTTTTGATTTGTGAGAAGCTTTAGCAGCCAAGCCATGCATTTCCAGTGAGTTTCTAGTGTTAGTATATTTGTACCAAGGCCCCTGTGTTCTGTGAAAGTCTGTCTGTGGTGAGATAATCCTTTAGTATTGTGTGTCTGATGCATCTTGAGTGACCACATATTTTCCTAACCAAGAAAGCCCAAGCACCTGACCCAACTTGATTGATGACAATATTTCCTAACTAAAAATCAAGGGACAAATTGCAAAAGTTAATCTGCCTCAAAACCTGTCCTCCTTTCAGTGCCTCATATACCTGTTTCCTGCCTCAAAACCTGTCCCTCTTTCAGTGCCTCATATACCCGTTTCCTGGAGCAGGTGTTTGTATTTTCCCATCCATAAGGGACAAACATGTAAAAACTTATGAGTTCCCATTTCATATATCCAGGATGTGCTTCAGTAAAGTAAAATATGTGCCATACTTAATATGGAGATGACGATGGTTCCAGAAAAAAATTGTATTTTCTGTGTAGCATGTCTGCCCCCCCCCCAAACATGCTCTATGTAAGTTGCAATAGACTGAAGTCTGTAAAGTGGGTGCTTCTGCAACTATTTGACTTAAAGATGTGTAGAAGTTCTGCAAGGAGAGTGTCAATAGAGGCTCTGTATACAGGGCAGAGATCTCACCTCAGCACCCTGTAGGACAGTGTCTTTAATTTTCTTGGTAAGGAAATGTGGTTGCTTGAATTGAGTCAGGTGCTTGGGCTTTTTTTGGTGAGGAAAAGCTGTTGTTGCTCAGGTTGAGTTAGGTGCATAGCAAATCAGAAATGTAATGATTGCAGTGTACAGTGGAATGATCACTTTAGATTTGTATGCCATATCCTTTCTAATAAGTTGTGCTCTAAATGACTTAATAGTCAAAACATGGTGGTTGAATGACCAATGATGGGTGTGCGTGTGTACGTTTCGAGGTCCCTCACTATGGTCAGCTTTCAGTGAAGTGTTGTTGCAATAGTTGCATGGGGACATCTTGCTAACCAAAGAATACAGTTATGCACTTTTAGTCATTTAGTTATATGCCTTCTGGATACGGTCCCTTTTCAGGGACAACCAAGGAGTAATGTCTGGTTAAGTGACTTGCTGAAAGTCATGCAATAGACAAATTAGGGCTGAGGGACTTAAACCCTGTACATGGGAGAACTATAGCTTACAGCCTTAACCCCCTGCCCCAACTGCCAGACTTTGCCATTCTTTTTATTGTTCAAAAAATGTAAATTTATTCACGGATGTTTTTGGGTTGGTGTATCCCGTGCAGCTGTGTATAAAAGTGAGAATATGCATGCTTAATGCTCAGTGAATTAAGAACAGGGTAATTTGCACATTCAGTTGTTCTTGTAGGACATTGAATAGTTTAAGATTCACGGTTTTAAAAATTAACACTTTTTTTATATGATGGAATATCTTTATACATATTCCATGTTTAAGCTCTTTATGGATATATCGTATAACTAGGAGGTGAAGTCTTGAGCACTGTTGTCTGATGAGGGCATTAAACATGACATACTTGCTGATAATTCCCCCCAACACATTGTTATTTGGAGTGAAATGGCAATAGCCATGCATTTATTATGCACTGTTCAATAAATACCAAAGTAGGCAAGTCCGGAACATAATCACTAGACCTATCAAAATAACTACCAGTTCTGCTGGATCAATGCAATAAATGCCAAAGCAGATAAATCATGAAAGTAGTGAATCATTAGATTTGTTTAAAAAGGTTAGGCCTTGGAAGGAAATTGGGCCAGTGCAACTACCATCTTGGCTTGTAAAATGAAGCATCAGTCTTAAAATCTTGGAACATTTACAGCTTGTATAAAAAAATAAGCAAATGTCCAGCTGCTTAGACTTTCACCCAGCCTACCTTGGTGTCTGTAAAAGGAACATTGATCAATACTTGAATGACCTATATCTCCTTGAACTCCATCTGTCCAGCTTTATTAAAGCCTCTTCTGATGCCTTTTTTTTTTTTCTAGCTATTTGATAGGAGGTTGCCCATATGTGATAACTTTGGCTAGTGTGTGTCTAGTAAGACCATCTTCAGAAGTGCTCTGAAGTGATAATGCAGACTGGGGAGAAAGCTGCGTGACTAAAAAATGGAGCAACATGATTATGTCCTTGCCATATAAAGGTCCCCATCCACTCTGCTGTTCTCCTTCACATGCCTTTGTACTTGGAGCCATTGCTAATTCCATTCCCTTGCTGATCCGTCTTGCTTTTGTTAAAGTGAACCTGTATCCTGTTTTTGTTTTTCCTGACCTCAGTGTTTTCCAGCACCCAAGCTGATGGAGTTCATGTACTTGCTCCACTTCTGTATAGCACCTGTGATATTTTGTATGCATCATAAAAGTCCAATAAATATGCTGCCCTAAATGACCACACTTTTATCTTTTAGTGCTGCTCCCTCGCAAAGCTTTCTGTAGCTGTGTAGAATTTGAGTCCCATTTGTAAACTCCTGTACTCTACTTTGAGCTTCATTCTGCCCCACCACTGCAGCCTCTTCCCTACAACCAAAATATGGGGTGAATCATGCTGTCCCTGGGCCTTCTGATACAGCTTATTGTTGTGGGGTCCCCTGCTATGCCCCATGGCACCCCTTCCCTGGTTAGGTTAAGGATAAACTCTTTTAAGAACTGTTCCCCTGGGACTACCTGTTGTACTGCTCTCATCTGTTCTAATACATTTCCTGTACACAACCCTTAACCTTGGATGTAAGGCTGCTTGTGACAGTTGCACAAATGACTTGGCATGAATACCCACAGCTGTTCCAGAATTTTGTTCTGTTTGTCTTTGGATATAGTTTTATGAATATATTCCACTTGAAATGAGAATGTGAGTCGGCAATATATTGTATACTTGGGATATTCTGCATTTTGAAACTGATGATGTACTTACATTCACTGCTACAGTATTCTTAATGGATGGGATTCCCTGCTGTGGAAACCCAAACATCTGGTCAGTCTACAAAGACTACTTGTTGCTTTTAAAAGGTACGCCAAACGTCACCCAAACACTCCTTGCATAGTGTAGAGCATAAACGTGATGTTCAGGCCTACCATAATCAGAACTTTACCACCAGTCTGAATGTTTTTTTTACTATTGGTCTGTTTACCTGCATCTGTTTTTTGACAGTTGGGTGCATTTTTATCCTCTACTGACTAACTATGCCTGTTTGCTGACTTCTTTTGCAGTTGCAGATAAGCCCCGTTGGGGGAATTTTTTTTTTTTTGGTGTGTTCTTTGGGTTAATGTCATCCTGGAAAGGTAAATGCCAGTGTGGGAGATGGATTCTCCATAAAGACTGCCACAATGTCTCTCTTTTTTTTTTTTTTTTTTTTTTTTTTTTTTCTTTCTAGAAGCTTCTTATGACCATACGTCTTGGTTTGTCAGGCATTCATTCCGAAAACCCTTTGCCATAGGTTTTCTTCCCTTTCCTTGCATCTTGTGAATCGGTGTCTTAAGCTTCTTGCTAAAGATATTATGAAGGAATCTCCCACTCCCAGGGTCAGCCATTTGGGAAGAAGGTGAAAAAGGTATGACTGGAATCTTCTGCTGTCCAGCCTCTGCCAGGTGTTTCTTCAGAGATTATTATAAACCCAGAGGCTTGCCCAGGTGTATTGTTGGATTTCTGTGCCGTGACTGTTGGAGGCCAGTGAGGGTTTGGCTGGCAGCATGTCAAAAGAAGCTTTACAGGTGTCCATCTCAGATGTTCAGAGAGAACTATAGATTATTTTTTTGAGGGGTCTAGGGGAATTCCTCAATTTTTGGCTGGGGAAGAAGTTCCTACTATGGTTCTTGTCTGCTGTCCTAGGTCTGAGTTTCTTTGAGGGAGACATTCTCTTAAAAGAAACAAAAAAAATTGTTTCTTCTGCTCATAAGGATCCACAAAGTGAGCGGCAGGTCTACTGATTTAATGTCCTTAAAACCTTGAGGGGTTTCCTGGTCCTCCTTGGTCCTCTACTCCTCTTTAAAAGGCCTAGAGAACAGGATTCTTATGAGAATGAGTAGAACAGGTTAGGAATTCATTATCCGAATTGGACTCAAATTCCTCCTCCTGACTGTGGGTCAGAGGAAGAGGAATCTTAGTCCAGATGCTCCTTTTGAGGAAATTTCCCTTGGACACGCACTCTAGAATGATGGATTCTAAGTGGGATTGTGCTCAGTACCTCTATCCATAAGTGGTATGAGTTGCTGCATTTGGAATCCCTTAAACCTGTGGCTATTCCTCCTGTTTTGGTTGCTTTGCTGGATACTTTTTCCAATGCGTCTCATGCACCTGATTCTGTCCCCTGCTCCCAAGAAGCCTGACAGGTTTTATAGTGTGCCTGAGGATTCTTTCCTATATAAATGTACTGCTGCTGACCCCTCTGTCATGTCTGTAGCCTGTGATAAGCCATCTCGATTGCTTCCTTTGCTCAAGTTGTTGCCTTTTGATAAGTTGTTGCCTTTTGAGAAGTATATCAGAACTATGGAAAGGTTGAGTATGAAAGTTTATACTCCTGCTACCTTAGCTTTTAGGGATATTAATTATCAGACCCTTGTATCTATGTATGTCTTTGCTCTTCTTAATTTTTCTGATTTTCCAGACTCCCTGGGTAAAACGTCTGTTTTTTCCTTGCTAGGGACTTCCTCTCAAGTCATTTGTCATTCTATTAAATGCAGTGTGATGCAGCAGATGCCCCTTCTAGGGCTGCTGTTTTTGGCTCCATGATGAGGTATTCTTGGCTTGAGCTTCAACCTCTGATTTTAAAGCCAAGTTGATGGATGCTGCTCTGAATTCTAAGCTTTTGTTTGGGGAAGTCGCTGCTGGTTTGTCACTTCAGCATAAAGGTGAGGTGAGGCCTTACAGGAGCTTAATCATATGTTTGTTTCTCCTTTGCCTAATTTTAAGAGAAACTACCCTGCTAAGCCTGCCTTTGTTCATAGGCAGTCCCTTCCCTTCTACTAAAGGTAGGAAGAGTGGCAAACTGGCTCCACCTGCTAAGGCTACTCAGTTTTCAGGGACTCAGAAGCTTTCCTTTCCAGGCAGACCAGGTGCTGTATTTTCATCTGTCTCTTTTTCTCTTCCTGTTTGGCTTCAGATCACTCATTATTGGGTTCTGTCAATTATTCATTAGGGGTACTTCATGGTGTGGAAATCCCATTGTCCTTTTATGGACATTCCTCAGTCTCCTCAGGAACAACTTCCCTTTTTCCCCAGAGGTTTTTCAAAAATCTCTTGACTCTGGGTACTATTAAAGAGGTGCCTATGTCCCAAGTGGGAAAGGGTTCTACTCAAAACTGTGTTTATTGCCTAGAAAAGAGGGCACTTGGAAACCTATTCTAGACCTCTCTCATCTAAACACTTTTAGAAAAAGTGTCTTCCTTTCGGATGTTGTCCCTTCAGATTCTGTTTCCTCACTTACTACTTCTAATGTCTGTATCTCAAGGATGATTGTCACCGTATTCTGATCCATCCCGTTTTCATGAAGTTTTTGCATTTCTCTGCTTCCTGGCATTTTCAGTTTTCTGCTTTGCCCTTTGGTCTTTCTACTGCCACATAGGTTTTCAAACGCATTGCTCCTGGGATTGCTTTCTGCAGGCTTCAAGGGATCCAAATATTTCCTTACTTAGATGACCTGTTGATTCAGGCATCCTCTCCAGGGACTGTTTTGCAAGATCTCCATTTTGCCATTTCCCTTCTGCAGAGCCTGGGGTTCACTATAAATTTCAAAAAGGCCTCTCTGACTCCTTCTCAGGATCATGTTTTTCTGGGTTGCAGGATTCAGATGGTGACAATACTTGCTTCCCTGCCCCCTTTAAAGGCCTTAACTCTCCTTTCTTTCAAACTCTATGCTTCTTCATTGCCACTAGGGAGTTTCTAAGAACTCTTGGGTGTCATAGCATCCACCATTGTGATGGTCCCTCTGTCCAAACTTAACATTAGAAAAGTTTGGTGGTTTATGAAGTTAGTGTGGCTCCAACATGCACATTTTCTAGTCTTTTACAGGTTCTCTTCTTCCATGTCTCGGACAGGAACTTCAGTGGTGGATTTAGCAGTTTTCTCTGAATCCAGGGATCCATTTTCATCCCCTCTTTCCCTCTCAGAAATTGTTCAGATGCTTTAGACATGGAATATGAGGCAACATCTGGCTCCATAAAAGTATAGGGGGGTGTGGCTGCCTCATCAGCAGAAGGCTGGCATCCATGTCATAGATGCCAGCTCTTCTGGCCTTTCATCCTCTTTTTCCAAGGCCACTCATGGTGTTCGCAGACAATACGATAGTGATGTACATCCGCAAACAAGGAGGAGTGAGTTCTTATCTTTGCTGGTTGGCAGTTCTGGTATGGTATCTTGCTGTCAAGTATCAGGTGACCTTTAGGCAGTTTATATCCCTTCCGGTCAGAACACGGTGGCGGACTCTCTGAGCAGTTCCTTAATTCAGTCCCATGAATGGTTGCTTCACAGGGATGTGTTTCTGGACATTATCCACCAGTAGGGTACTCCTCAAGTGGATCTTTTTGCCTCCCCTTTGAACAGACAAATTCTTCTTCTATTTTGTGCCAGAGTCCCAGGTCCTCTGGTGTGGAAGGTTGACTCCTGTCATTTTCTTGGAAGGGGATGTTTCTTTATGCATTCCCTCCCCTTCCTCTCATTCTGAAAGTCATCTTCAAGATTCAACAGGATGCTCCCAAAATCTTGTTGGTGACTCCCTTTGGTTTGCAACAGCACTGGTTCTCTCTGCCCCTGGCTAGAAGCAGATGTAATCACAAGTTACCTCACAGGATGGATCTCATCATACAAGATAAGGGATCTGTTATCCATCCCCACCTGTCTTCGCTTATGCTGACACCATGAGTGATAGGATTTTGATTCCTCTGGCACCTTTTTTCTGAGGAAGTGCTGCAAGAGACCAAGAAATCTACTACTAGGAAATTCTACGTATCCAAATGGAAGAGGTTTCTATTTGGTGTCTCTTGTTTGTAACCTTGACCTACTTACTGTGTGTTTTCCTTTGGTTCTCTCTGTGCGAGTTGCTCAATGCTGGTTTGGCGTATTATTCCATTAAGGCCCACTTATCGGGTATTTCTGTTTGCCTGACTTTTTTTTTTTTTTCTCCTCCTTTAGCTTCTAGATTTGAAGTTAAACAATTTCTTAAAGGCGTCTGCTATTTCCTTCTTTCACACTTTTCATGGCAGGAGCCTTCCTTCTTCAGTGGAGGCTCATTGTACTAGAGCTGTGGCTTTTTCTGGTGACCCCCCCCCCCCAAGGTCTTGGATACCAATTGTATTCTGGAGGCAGCTGCATGGACTTCTGTGCTTACCTTTACCAAGTTCTACAAGTTGGATGGTATTGCTAGAGCTGGTTTTGCTAGTGCTGTACTTCATGTTTTTTAGGAGGTTGTTCTGCTGCACTTTTCCCCTCCCAAGTTTCCTGTTTAACTTTGGCACTCTCCCTGTTAAGAATACTGCAGCAGGGAATGTAAGGACATGGGTTTTGTTTTGTTTGAAATCATACCATAACTGTAGATGTCTGTCTTCACTGCTGCAGTATTTACTCCCTGCCTCCATCCCCCTAGTCTTTTGCCTTCCTGAATGTACAGGTTACCTCTTGGGTTTCTTGGACTGTGTTCCTACTGGGAAATTCAGTTATGGTTTAATTGTAGGCCTAAGTGTCCTCTTTATGCCCCATGCTACACATGGAGCATTTGGGTGACATTTGGCATACCCTTTAAAAGCAACAAGTAGTCTTTGGAAGACTGGCCGGACTTGAGACTTCCACAGCAGGGAATTCCATCAGTTAAGAATACTGTGGCAATGAAGGCAAAGAAATCTACCCATTATGGTAAGATTTTACACACATGTACTTTCTGCTGTTTGCAAGCTAAGACAAATGCCCATATTAAACAAATATTGCTTGTTCCCCCAACTGACTAAGTAAACCACTCGTTGTCTGAAGTAAATGGAATGTCTTGATATGTTTTTTGTCTCCCTTCATACCACCAGTCCACATTGTCTATCAGCTGCTTACTCCCACCCTCAGACTTGTAAACCACCCTACTTTATGCCTCCCTATGCTTACAAATCTGACCTAAACAAACTTGATAGTGGTTATAATAAGATAGCCAAATTTGCTTCAACCTTTCCCATCAAAATACATCACTGTGAATGCCTAAAACTCACTTGGCTAGAACTGCCACTACTTCAACTCGATCAAATATCACTAACTCACAAAATAATACATAACTCTGAAAACACCCAAGCCCTACAAAATCTTTTGCAACCCTATACAACCGCCAGGCCCTTGAGGTCTAGCACACACGACCTCCTCAAAGTAACCACATATAACAATGAAGCTGGTAAGTCTTATCTATAGCCACTGTATAGCAAAAACCTTGAACTCCTTTCCCGCCCACATAACTAACGACAAATCCCCATCACAGTTCAAGAAACTTGTTAAAACTCACTTTTTGAATAATCGACTGTGCTCCTATATCCCCTGCTAATGTCTCATTAGAACACTTCACCTAACTTAAGTACTCTGCTAAGTCAACCAATCATAGTACTGTACCCACTTAGGACTGTTAATCTACTGCTCATCCCATCTCTCCAGGAGTTAGGGAAACTACCCCAGCAATGTTGAGCTCTCCATAAGCAACTTAAAACCAGGAGAAGACGTGTTGTAAATCCATTTATCGCGAGCATCATCTGCTCTCTGAGCCTTATTCTACATCTCTTTTTACTCCTACTATATCACAAGAATCCTAAACTTAGGATACATTCATTCTCTACAATATATATTCATTCATTCTCTACAATATATATTAAATTTTAGAAGATATTCCTATCTGTTAGTTAATACGTGTCCGTCTCTTCTATGGAAATTGTTTGTCAAAAGTCTGTCCTTAAAACTTTTTTGTAAAAAAAATTGTTCTCTTAGAGCTTTTCTCCCCAGGCCTACACTGAAAATGGACTTGTAATCCAGTTGGACACTCCCAGTCAACAGATGTAAAGTAAAATAAGTGTTTTTAATGGGGCAAGTTGTGGAACACAGTATTTGGGAGCTTGGTGCATTTCTCTTTTTTTTTTTGGGGGGGTGGAGTTTCCATCTTGTGACCTACCATCCTATTTATAGACCTAATGGTATGCCATGAGGGGTAGGTGTGCAGTGGAGATGTGAGGTTTCCCCCTGCAGCAGTTGTCTCCACTTTATTCCTCCTTGTTGATACGCCAACAGATAATGCCGCCTTGAAGCTTCCAACAGGGATAGGGACAGGTGATGCCCTGTAGGTCTGCCCCACCCATTATAGTACTACCCATCCTTTCCTTCCAATCTGTCAAATGTCTGAACTGCTAATTGAGTCCAGGTTGTCTGCTACCACAGTGGTAGTTTGAGTATGCCTGTGGTGTCCCTCTTACCACTTGAGAGAAGAGGATTCCCAAATTTGTGATTGTCTCTTAAGTATTGTTCCTTGGTTGTTGCATTATGCAGTATATAATTTGGAGTGAGCAATGGATTAATATTGCACCTTTTCTGTGTTTGAGTCATGGTATTGCTATGCAGACTTCATTCTTCAGAGATGTGCAGATATCTGCATTACTCTAATTACTACCTGTCTAATTCCCTCCTCTTGGATATCTTGCTTATGAAGTGCTTTTTCAAATTCTAAATCCAACCAATCTGCACTACTCCCTTCTGCTTTCTTGATAATATGCATATTCTAAGTATTGATCTACCTGTTATGACTCACTTTGTCCCTGAACTTTGAAAACTGGTCCTGTCTTGAGAGATGTCCTTTTTAACTAGACTTCTGTTTTGGAGCCCCCACCCATGCTTCCCAGGTAGTCTGTGAAAATGGGCTATAGTTTGTGTACCCTGCTCCCATGCCATACTTGACTCCTGGGTGCTTCAAGTTATGCACCTGATGGCTGACAAGGTAGGAGTATATTTCTGCTAAATAAAATGGTGTACCAGACATCGTTTCTATCTAGGTGTCTGTGTCTCTTAAATCTCTAGCATGCAGTGGATCTGAAAAGAAATTTCCTTTTCTTGGCCTTTCTCTGAGATGGTTCCAAGTCCCAGATACTTCACTAAAATTAGTGCAAGCTATGTACAGGGACCCTATGACACAAGTAGTTTGTTTGGACTTTGTTCCCAGTTACAGTTGGTTTTCAGCAGGGTTTGGCTCTGAGCCCACTGCTACTCATACTGGTGATGGACTACATTGACAAACACGATGGAGGGGACAATTCAGTGTTTTATGTGGACGATGTGGCACTAGAAATAGACTGAACTGGGACTTCAGGAAAAGAGGACTGGAGTACAAAGCTGAAGATTTGGGATAAAACTGTATAGAAAAGACAGTTATCATAGCAGCAAATGGAGGAAGATCAGAAAAAGCTAAAAAATGAGACAGAAGGGAAAAATTAAACAGGGTCACAGATTCAAGTATCTTGGGGGGTGTTTGAGGAGGGACCTCTGAATGAGGAGGTCTGAGCTAGAATCAGAGGTGCTGCATGCAACTAGCAGTATATCAGGGGTAGTGTGTTTCAGAAGAATGCCGGAGAAGTTGAAAACTAAGGTGTATAAAACAGTGGAGCAACCATTACTTTTTTATTGAACAGAAACCGAGGCAGCAAAGAAAGCAGTTGAGGAAGCTAGCCAAAGTGCTGGAGATGGATTGGATTGTATTAGGCATACTTTGGCACGGGTAATAACATCCAAGCAGAAGTCAGAGTTGCTCCAGTTGCGTCAAAGAACAGACTATGTTGGTTTGGGAACATGTGTAAGAAAACAGATGTTCATGATTTGATTTTGGGAGCAACAGGAAGTAGGCATGACATCCTCATTTCCTCTTGCCAGGAGGTGGATGAATTGCGTGAGACTACCTGTGACAGTGAGATATGGCTGTGGAAGAAGGCAGGAAAGTGGACAAATGACTGAATTTAGAGAAGTGGCAACAACTGACGCAACACCTTGATCACTTGTAGAAAAAAGGGGAGGGGCTGTGTAGTATTTTGAACAAACCAAAATATTGCTAATTATACTTGTATGTTACTTGCATTAGGGTGATCAAGAGACATTTAAGCAGTTTTTAAGCCTTAATCTTTCTGTAGGTTATATATTTAATCTTTCTGTAGGTTATATATTTAATCTTTCTGTAGGTTATATATTTAATCTTTCTGTAGGTTATATATTTAATCTTTCTGTAGGTTATATATTTAATTCAGTAGTAAACTCCCTCTTGCACGTTCTCCCTTTTAACGGACACTTCTTTAACCGACCACATTTTTGTCAAGATGTTTTTCTTGCCAATTCTAAGAAAGTTCAGTGCACTGTACTCGGACACGATATTACTTCGTCCAGAAAGTAAAGTTAAATAAGAGTGCTGATAATTGATACAACACACATACATATTGTTTTAATCTGATTTACAACCTATAAATGCTATTTTGTAGGCTTTTGGATTACCAGCCATTTGTTTATCCAGTCTAGGGTCCAGTCCCAGTGAGACTGGAGAGTCTACTGTATGTATAACCAGTAAATCTCTATTTCACTTGATAGACTTCAAAACCTGGATATGTATATTCTAACGCATTGTTATAGGTAACTACTTATGGGTGATGTCAAAAGTGAACATTTGACTCTGTTCTGAGTCATCTAATGGCTCAAGTTTAGTCTTTGACACCTTGACACAGAATTCCCAAAAGTTGTATGTCTCTGAATGATCTTGTTGCTGTAACTTCACCCTTTGAGAAATTGTTCATAGCAGTTAACTGTTTTGCATGTTTTCATTGTTTTTTGTTTTATCGATAAAGGTAGTTTTGAGTTTGTTCTATACTAATATTTTCAGTTCTTTATGCTTGTATTGCTTAAACATAATAGAATCATGATTCAGATGTCTGTCCCAGTATAACAGTTTCTTGCTAACCTTGTACAGACATGGCTTGGCTTATATCTACGCTTGCTCTTCCTTTGTAAAACCAACAGACTTGGCATGCCTGTCATACTAACATTACTGTTTGCTCAACTGAGAATAAGCCAAGCCAATCTTCATAGGTTTATACTAGGCTATCTGCCCTAGGGCATTTATAAGCTTAGCCAGAGTGTGTTTGGCTTTCGCCACCCATTTTAAATTAATTTTGCTATGCCCTTTTTCGAGGTTAGTATACTGTGCCTCTGTCTAATAGTGACACAGAAGTGATACCCGGGGTAAACCCTACGATCTCCCATCCACTCGTCAAGATTCCTCTTGAAGAGAGTCGATGAGGGACTCTGCCTAACCTGGACTGGGATTTTATTCCAGAGTGAAGGGAGCCTCTGGGTTATGAATCTCTGTTCCTCCAGCATGTCCTATCTAATTCAGTGCTGACGTTCAAGTCTCTCGAGTGCTTAGCTCAATGGGATTTGGATTTTCTGAGGTGCAGCATGTCCATTAATTCCGGGTTGGACATGGCTTTATATGTCAGGCACAGATCGCCTCTGAGCAGGCGGTATGCCACTGAGTAGAGCTGGAGTTTCTTTAACTGGGCAGCATATGGCATCTGTTTGAGCCCTTTGATCCTCTTGGTGAGGCACTTATGGGGTCTTTCCAGTTGCTGCAGGTGTCTGGTAAGGTACATCCCAAAAGGGGCATTGTACTCAACTATGGGCCTGATGAGGGATGAGTAAAGAGGCACGATGACCTCCCCTGATCTAGATGTGAATCCCTTCATGATTAGGTGGGCTATATAAAATGTTTTTCTAACTACTTTGGCCACGTGGTTGTCAAATGAGAGATTGCTATCAACTTGGGTCCCCAGGTCCCTAATTACTTCTTCTGTACTTAATGGATTACCACCTATGTGGTAATTTGTGGGCACTATTTTTTTTTGCCAAGGGGATGACTATACACTTTTTGGCGTTTAGCTTGAGGCCATGGCTCTGGCACCAGTTGTCTGTTTCTATGAGGCCCTTTTGGAGGATGCTTTTGTCGGCTGGAGAGTCGATTATGGTGCCCAGTTTGCAGTCATCTGTGAACTTGGTCAGCCACAGTCCTTCCGTGTTGGCCTGTACCTCCGAGAAATATATACCGAACAAGAGAGGTCCCAGGACTGAGCCTTGTGGGATGCCACTTGTAACTGGTTTGGAGTCTGACATGGCTCCAGCAATTCTAACCATGTGGGTTCTGTCCTTGAGCCAGTTTGCAACCCATCTAGTGACATAGGGGTTTATATTTAAGCTGGTGAGCTTCTCTATAATGCCCGAGTGGGGTATTGTATCGAAGGCTTTTGCGAGGTCCAGGTAGGCTGTGTGGACCACCTTCCCCTCGTCAATGGCCTTGGTGACTGTTTCAAAGAAATCCAACCAGGATCTGCCCTTAACAAAGCCGAACTGGGTAGGATCCAGTGTCTGTAGGTCCCCAATATCTTTATTTATGAGGTCCATGATGATCCTTTCCATAGCTTTGCAGACCAAGCTAGTCAGGCTTATGGGGCAATTAGTTTCCAGGATCCATTGAGGCACCACCTTTTGTAGAGAGGGACAACTGTTGCTGTACGCCACTCAGTACCTATCTTGTTGTAAGGCTGAGATTGAACAGTAGTTTTATGTTTGGGTTTAGCTCTTCTTGGAGTTCATGTAGGACGCAGCCTGGGACACCGTCTGGTCCCATTGATGCTGTGTTTTTTGCTTTGGAGAGGGCAGCTCTTGCCTGAGTATCTGAGATGTCTGGGGGGCAGCACTCTGCTGGGATAAATATTTGCCCTTTTGGTGGGGAGGGGGAGTTTGCACTGAACCTGTCGGCTAGGATGTTGGCAATGTCTGTGGGTTCGGTGTATTTTTTGTCATTTTGAACTAATTCTGAGCATATATGGGAATTCCCACCCAGGTTCCTAACATAACTAAAGAAGGCCTTGTGATTATCCTTAGTGTCCTGTGCAATTTTTCTCTCGAAGCTGGCCTTAGAAGATTTTGAGTGCCCGTAGTTTTTTGCTAATACTGATCAGAGATGCCTTCCCTTTTTGGGATTTTATCATGTGGTAGCTTCCTCCTTCTATTGTATAGTTTGTTTATGGCTGAGGTCCACCAGACAGGACGTCTGCCTTTGGAGGATTGGGTCTTGGTTTTATTTGGGATTGCATGATCCATGCATTCCTGAAGGTGTTCATAGAATGCGTTTATAAAGGATTCTGCGGTCTGGGCCGTATTTTCCACAGGCCCGGGGGCTTTGAAGGATTCCGCCTCGGTTTTGAGGAGTGTGAAATTTGCTTTAGAGAAGTTTTTCACTGCGGTTTTCAGGGCAGGGGGTGGAGTTGAGATGTGAATATCCAGTGAGATTAGTTTATGGTCTGATCTTACCAGTGAGGGATACACTTCTGGTCTGGAGCATAGTCCCCATGTTGGTGATGATCAGGTCCAGTATGTTTTCCCCTCTTGTGGGAGTGGTAACAAATTGTTTCATAGCATTTTGAGTTTATAAATTCTAGGAACCTTTGTGATAGGGTGTTGGAGATAGAGTAAAGCTCCCAGTCTGTGTTTGGGTAGATGAAGTCACCCAATATAATTGTGTTTGGAAAGACCTTCATATTTTCCAGTGTTCTCAGGAAGGCCGAGTGGGGTTCCTGGGTTTGGGAGGGTGGTCTGTAGCAGGCTATAAACTGGAAGGCAGTTTTACCCACTGTTTGTTGCACATGGATGGTCTCTGATGCTTCATGCTGTGCCACCAACCTGGAGGTGTGGGTATCTTTGACGAATATTGGTACTCCCCCTCCTTTTGTGGTTCAGTCCAAGTTTTGGGGCCGGAAAGCATGGTATGAGGTATAACCTGGTAGTGCTGGGGTGCTCTCGGGAGCCTTGAACCAGGATTCTGTTACTGCACAGATATCTGTTCTCCATGCTAAGGAGAGTTTCGAGTGTGTGCTTCTTTTGGTTTAGACTTCTGGCGTTGAGTAGCATTACTCTTAGTTTCTTATCCCTTGTGACACCTATGGAGGTGGGTTTGTCTTTTGAGCCTTGCCTAAAAAAAGGCACTATGGGGGTAGCAAGAGCCTTTGCCAATATCCGAAAGCCCAGGGGTGACAGGTGCAAGCTGTCCCTAGTGAAGCATCATGGCTTGTTGAGCATGTCATCCCAGGCTGACAGGCATTGGATCCCCTTTGAATGATACCAATACTTAAGCCAATTGTTGAAATTGATCATCTTGTCTTCATATTGTGGCATCATTCTTGGTGAAGATGCTACTCAGGGTCAGGGTCATACTGGCCTGGGCTACATGCTCAGAGAGCTCCTCTGTCTCTTTTCATGTATCCAGGGAGGTACATCTCGGGTCATTCACACCAGCATGGACAATGACTGAGTCATATTTGTACTTGCCTTGGAGTGACCAGAGTGCTTGTGTTGTGTGGCGGATCCTAGCGCCCGACAGGCAACTCACCGTGACCTTCTCCTTGTTCAGCCTGGTGAGCGGGACGTCCGTGTGCCTGACGATAGTCGCCTATTACAAATGCATCAGGTGTGTTTAGCCATAAGGGCTGTGCTTTGTGAGCTATGTGTTGCACGTGTTTTGTTTTGGGGTAGCGGTTGCTTGGGTGTCTGCTTTGGAGGTCTCTGCTGCTTAGGCAGATTTTTATTTAGAGCCTCAGAGTATGTTTGTGTGTGTTTGTTTGTGTTTGGTTTTCTGTCATGGTAGGTCTATGTGAGACTGGAATTGTAGTGAGTGTGGTTTCCTTCTCCTTCTGACTGGTTTCACCAGTACTGAGTTGAGAGAGCTTTGCCTCCAGTATGGCTATATGGTTGCATCTCTCTCATGTGTTGGAATTTGTTGGGAGGAGGAGAGGGTTGTCTGTGTACATGAAGCAGTTGTAACATTGCCTCAAGATTCCCAGATTCACCAGCTGGACTGGAGAGGAGATTGACAACTGACCTTTGGACATGCTAGGAGGGTATTGGGAATTTCTTTATAATTGAAAAAAAAAGGGCCAATGGGGAACAAGGCACTCAAGGGGAGTTTGTGAGGGTGTAGTGCTTTTAATTATTTAGTGCTGACTTATATAATTGCTTTAGTGAGCAAGTGCCAGGTATCTTAACCATTATTACTACATTTTAGTATTTACTGAAAGTTTGCGTAGCATTCTACCGTTTCCCAATGGTGCAGGTGGTGGTCCAACATCTTGCAGTGTTGTCTCTCTAATACTGACCAGCATCTTGCAGTGTTGTCTCTCTAATACTGATAATCGCCTGTCTGAGTTTGCAGTCTCTCCAATGATTTTTTCAACTGAAAATTTTTCCACTCTACTATTGATCTCTGGCACAAGTCTGAATTATCATGAATTAAGATTTAAAATTCCTGACTTCCAAATTGTACTCATTTCTGTGCTCAATGTAAACTTCTGAAATTTGGTAGTAAAGTCCTAGAATACGGAGGATAACCAAAAATGTGGACCTCCATATACCAATTCTGAGATTGCAGTTTCTGGTAATATTCCATTTTCTCTGAAGTAAAGTAATTTCTGAACTTTGGGGGGTTCAGGGGGATTTGTTCCCCCTTGCAAGAAGAAAAAAAAAAAGCATAAGGTGAACAGCAATACTGGACATTCGCTGTTCCTTTATTGTTTGGGAGTGGGGGTTATAATTTCAGAGCTTGGATTTGAGTCTCAGAATTTAAAATCTGAAAACGTAGTAGGTCTTAAATGCACTTTTCAGTATGACTGGTGATCAGTACAACATTGCTTGTGGTTATCTTTTAGTGTAACCACTTCTGGAAGATTATTGTCAACTTTTGCAAAACTTCGTTTGGTGCCATAAATTTTGAAAAATGTTGGCCAAAACTACCTTTTGGCAAACATCCAAGGAAAATTTATTTTTTTTTTAGGTGCAAGCCTTCCCTCCCAAATGTGTGTATACCAAATCTGAGGTCACATAATGGAGAAAGAGGCAAGCTTAATGGTTGAAAGTAGTTTCATCAAAAGTACTTTGTTTTACAGCTGCCCAAACTACCTTTGGTGGCCTACTATTTGAATATCTCCACATATCGAGCCATAATCTCTGAATTGGGAGGGACATTAATTCCTGCTTTATCCCTGCAAAAGCTTAGAATTTCAAGAGGTGTCCACTCTCTCTCATTGAGGATTTTGTTTCATACTGCCTACTTCACAGCTTTGCACTGCTTTTACTCACTCGGCTCTGTCATTCCAGGTCATTATATCACACAACTTGTGTACATTTCTTTCCTTTTATACTTAATGGGATACAGTGTAAAATGAAGTTTGCATGTGTTTGTATATATAGAGTGTGTATATTTAGCCGTTTTAACACTGTTGCTGTTTCTCAGTTGAGTGACCAAACCAAAACCTCCAGCAAGTGCTTCATGTCCCTGCCCAAGTAGCTGACACACGCACACTCTGAGGTTTGATTTATATACACACACACACACACACACACACACACACACACACACACACACCTGGGAAAGGCTGGCACAGGTTTACTAGCTATGTTCCCTTTTGTAGAGACTTTGAGGTAGTTATCACTGCCGCCAGACACTCCTTATCAGCTAGTTTAAGGCCCTTAACAAAGGATGTCCAATCTTACTGTGTAATGTTACTAGCAATACAAATGGTAGTTTGACCAAGAGCAATTCTGTTGGGAGTGGCCCACAGTGTCACCAAAGAAATATGCAAGCACTCGGAGCTTAAATACCTCTAGACTAGCTACAATGAAAGGTTTTAAATGTATTTGAAAGAAAAAGACAATACTACATATATATTTACAGTGGCATTAGAGTTCAAAATCGCAGGAAATATTTAAAACTGCATTCTTGGACAGTCTCAAGAGAAAAATATCTAAGCTAAGCTTTGCTATCTTCCTGACTATATTTAAGAAAATTACTATACCCTAGTACACTTACCCGTGGTGGTGGTGCTGCAGTAGCGTTGTCTCCTCACAGTAAGACGCTGTCTGGTTCGATTCTCAGCTAGAGCGTAGTCTGCGTGGAGACGTGCATGAATGGGCGTACCTTCGTTGAAGGTTGTGCGTCAGGCCTGGCAAGCTGGTACATAAAAATCAACTGCCAATCATTAGCAGACTGGAGTTCTGCCGTGGCGACCCCTAACCGGGAAAAAGCCGAAAGACACAAACTGTACCCTAGTACACTTAATTAAAGCAGCAAGGCAGATGTGGTGGGTCGATTTTGATGTTGTCAGATCCAAGACAGAATGCGGTTTCTTAAATTAATAGCTCAAATATTACTGTTGGGCTAGCTTGCAGAATGACATTTCTTGTCATCTGACTCCCTAGTTCCCAGGCTCACAACAACCATTGATGGCAGCTGGTAGCGTTTAGTATCTACCTGTGAAAATACATAGACTTTTCAGATCTTTTGGCAGATGGAAGTTGTAAAACAATTTACATTTCTCCACATTTAAAGACCATACAGGAAACTTCTCAGCACAGATATTCTCTCTGCTGCCATAAAGTAATTTGATTTCAACTGTTTTTCTTAAGTTAACCTCCTGTATTCCAGTTTCCACTGTTCAGATGTAGTTGTATTAGTGCATGCACATTTTGTTTTTATTTTGGTAGTGTACACTGCGGATGCATTTCAAGCAGCAGTTTGTAAAATACCTCTTCAGTGCACGTCTGTACAGACCATCTTGTGCCATACAGTTCTAATACATTTGTAACAAAAACCTCTTGTTGATATTCACTGGTGGCATATGATTTACAAAATTCCAGATAGCAGAGTTGGCAGTATCCCTATGTTTATTTTATTTATGACATTTGGAGAAAAACTGCATTACAGTACAGAGGTGGCTACCCCAAGGTAGTTACAATATTTACAAGGGTTTCTACCATACAGCATCATTGAAGTGGTAGAGCTTACAGCTACAAAGCTACTATACAACAATGTCCGTGAAGTGGTACAGCTATAAAATGTAATAGAATAAGCAAAATGACAAATGTGATTTTTAGAGGCAGCAAAGATCTTGTATTCTCTTCTTAATTTAACTTATGGAGTGCTAATAAGGGAAGAGAGGGTTAGCATTAGAGAAGGTATAGCAGTTGCAAATCCAGTTAGACTATATTTTGGAGGGCAGTTTTGAATTTGAAAGGGTGTTGTTCAGAACGTACAGAGGAGGGGAGATCATTCCACTGTCTGGCCATAGTCCAGGGTATGGAAATTTACCAGCTGGAAGGTTTGGTTTATGGACTTGTAAGTTTTGATTTTCTGAGCGTAATGACCTAGTGGGGGAGTAAGGGGTAAATAAGAAGCTGAGTGCAGTGAAGTCTTGTGGTTTGGTATATTAGTCTGAGAGGTAGTTAGTTGGAGGTGTAGCAGGAAATGTGGGAATTTGAGCCAGTGGAGATGCCTTAAGGCTATACACTAGCAGCAGACAATAATAATCTTTTTTATTATGAAGAAAAGCATGTTTGTGGGAGACCAGACAATTATAAAACTGTCTCCCCGATTTTACAGAAATCAATATTCTTTTTCTTTTAATAGCAATGTTGAAACCATTATAAGACTGCCATAAACAAATTGAAGTAGTACTGCAGTATTAATTATGCTAATCGAGACTTCATGACTGCTTGTTTTATAGAATTTCAAATGATGCTCCTATTCCACATTCCATGATGTAACATTCTACATGGAACGACATTGTATACAGCTGTCAGCACTTGCTTATACTTTTGGCATACACAGTCTTTACAGTCATTTAAAAAAATAGACATGTTTTCACTGAAAGTAAGACTATCTTGGTGGAACAAAAATGTATTCTGAATTACTGTGAATAATCGGTAATATGTTCACTACTATGTCATTTTTCACATTCCCTGTTATGCAGATTGTCATATTAAAAATTCTGAAACCTGTTTTCATCTACTGAACTATATTGATAGAAATCTCTCTCATATTCAAGTTTGTTTATTTTTGTTAACCGGGAAGGTCCGACTGGACGAGGTCCATTTTCAGCGGAGGCCCAGGGAGAAACTCCACTTGCATTAAAAAATAGCACATTACAGCAATACTTGCATCGAAAATGGCACATTACAGTCCTACTAATATACAACTTGTAGAAAAGGCATTTGTTCTACAAATATTATCTAGTGAGAGATGGAAGGCAATACAGACTATTCAGATTAGTAAAATATTTACATATGTACATTCTGTAGTGAGAAACGGAGTATAACACTACTTTGTCAGGGGATCACATTTGGAAGAACCATGCTTACTGGGCATAAACAAAAGGGAGGTAGAGTGCAGAGGTAGCAGAGCTTAGGATTATGTGACACATGGACAGAGCTAAGAGCTTATGAGATGGGCCTTAAGGGTGTTTTTGAATTGAGTGGTATTTGCTGCAGCAGTCACGGATGTGGGGAGATTATTCCAAGTTTAGCTATAATGTGTTAAAATGGGGCTTTGCCGGCTGTGGTGTTAGCTGAGGTAAGTGAGTGATTTATTGGCTGAGCGGAGTGGGCAATTCGGAGTGTAGTTGATCAGCAATTGCTTTAGTGCGGGAGTTTTGTCAGGTTGTTTTAGGTTATTGTAGGCTATGACAAGTTGGTGATAGAGTAGTAGCTGTGGAAGTTCAAGCCACTGGAGCTTCCTAAGAGGTAGGCAGTGATGGGTTCTGAATGGGAAATTTGTAGCAAACTTGGCAATTTTGTTATAGCAGGACTCAAGTTTGTCTAGTTCCGATTTCCTGACATAAGTGATGGGACTGGATACATTAGTGTAGAGAGAAGGTGGGTTTGAGCTAGTGTGACTTTTAGCCTGATATATAGACAAAATTAGCCTGATATATAGACAAAAAAAATGTTCTATCAGAAGGAACCCATTTTTGGTATACTTTTTTATAGTTTGAGAGATATGGATGTTACAGTGGAGGTTGTGGTCTATTTTGACATCAAGGAGCTTGGTGTGGAGGGAGGGTGAAATGACGGTACCATTATTGGAATAGATAGAGAAGGAAAGTGGAGATGTTTTTTGATTTGTTTGGGGTGCATAGAAGTAGTTCTGTTAGGATTTAAGATGTTTAATATTGGTGATCCACCTTTCTACTGTGGCAAATGATTCCTGGGTGAGCTGCTGTAGGCTGAGCAGATTAGGATGGAATTATCTGCATACTGGATTAATGAGGCCTGCAGGGTAGAGGTATGTATGTAGGTTGTTGAAGATAGAATAGTAGGCGCAATATAGAGCCTTGGGGTACAAGAACGATGGTTGGGAGTAGAGGTGATAAATCTCCTTGCCACTGGACAGCTTGTTGGTGCTCTGAAAGGTAATTTTTAAATCTATTAATAGTGTTAGGGGTGAAGGCTAAAGAGGTTAGAGTATCTATTAGTATGGAGTGGGAAACCATGTCAATTGCTTTTGAGAGGTCAAGGAATATAGCAGATACAAGTCTTGTTATTCCTATGCTGGTTAACCAGGTAAGGTGGTATAGGGGGCAAGATAGGCTGATATGCTTCACCTTGGCTTTTAATTATAAATTCTATGCAGTACCCTTTGCCTTAGCGACAGAACACTTGGGAAATTCTCTTGTACTTTCTATAAATGCTGCGGACCCTCTGAGCGGCATTCTACAGAGTTAATCTGCAGACTGTACAGTATTAAGAGTTTGAGAGTTAATAACCTTGTTTCTTGCAGGTAATTCACACCAAGCAGTTAACACCTTCTCTGGGACTAATTTTAATCGTAAAATAGTAATTATGGCTATAAGCATGAAAAACATTTTTAAGATTCTTCCTCCCAATCCAGAAAAAAGTTAGTTAACCCTGCCCATTGAGAATGATTTAGCTTTTTTGGAGTGTGACTACTCGACAACTTTTGGATCATTTCCAGTTAACTGTGAATGGCACCAGCATTATCGGGCATAAACATTCTAGATGAGTGTGTACATGCCCCCTTTAGACACGAGGGTAAAATCCAGTGCCATGCTATTTTTGTAGCACTACACTGCACATTGCAGTCAGTTCTTGGGTTATCAAATTCATGGATTCAAAATAAGATCTCTAGGAGCTTGCACAATCTTCCTAAGTTCCCAGATACTTTACTGCCCCATAAGCAGGAATAATAACTGCCAAAGAAATGATATAGTTCCAAGATCTTGTGAGCAAGCCCTTTTAAAAAAACAATGATATACCCAGGAGGCATTTTTCCCAGCTGAGTTAGGAATGTCTATATTATGTTAGTGAGCATTATGAATTCTTCCGGTATAGCAACTGTATGCCGAATAGCAGGAATAACAAAACCAGTGTAACAACCAAGACGAGTTTATAAGTAGCCGGAGTAAGCTTGACTTCCACAGATGTAGAAGTACTTGTGTAATGCTGCCATGTCCTGTCCTCCAGCCCCATCATAAATGTTCCAAATAATGTTACAAGTACAAATTCCGGCAGTGTGTTCCATTTTTATGACGGCAAACAAATCTCCAGCAATCATTGCAAATTGAAGCTGCATTACAGTAAAGGAGGTAGAAACAGGTTTACTTTGTCTTGGCAACAAAAATAAGACTAAATACAATAAGAGGCTCGGTCAGTCACATCTGTAGGAATTAATGGCATAGCCCCATGTGAAGTAGGAGTATGTGCACAGACTCTGCACTTACCTACAAGGGTGTGTTCATATATATGCAAGGCAGCAGTAAAAGTATTAAATAAAGGATGCCATTCGGGTGGTGGTGCAGTTTTTATCAAGCGCTTATCTCAATTTAACAGAATGAGAATGTCTGGGAAATGATTCAGCAGGATTTCAGAGAAATTGTAAACGAGAATGTTGGGTGTGCAGTTCATCACTCAAATGAAATCCGTCACCGAGATGCCACTGACCAAAGGTTTTAATTGCAGATTTAGAATGCCTGCCTGCCTTATCTTTTCTCAATGTCCAAATAATTATTCAAAAGGTAAGACAAATCAGTAATGTTGGAATTGTAAGCAAGAAAGAATGTAGAATCGGGCCAGGATGAAGTAGCAGAATCACATTGGTTAACTTCCTGGTCAGGCAACAAAGGTAGTCTGGCTTTTTTCTGTTGCGTATAAAGGCTGGATGGCAGCTCCCAGGTGGTTCTGGATGTAGCTTAGATGGCAGTACATTATGGACTTTCACGTCTGAATGAAACGATACCTCTGGTTTGTCACATGGGTCTGTTAAGTGGAATTTTGATCCTACTTCAGGGTAGTATCTTCTTGATATATTGCACATTGATCTAGGTGGGGAGTCTATCACAATGGATGGCAGTACGGGTTGTTCATAGGTTTATACTAGGCTACCTGCCCTAGGGCATTTATAAGCCTAGCCAGAATGTGTTTGGCTTTCGCCACCCATTTTAAATTTTGGGTCTTTCCAGTTGCTGCAGGTGTCTGGTAAGTACATCCCCAAAAGGGCATTACTCCATCCATTGTGCCTGATGAGGGGAGAGTAAAAGAGGCGACCGACTCCCTGATCTAGATGATGTGAATCCTTCATGATGTGGCTATATATATATAAATTTTTTTTTTTTTGTACGTGGTTTGTTGTGAGAGATGAGATTCAACTCATCAACTTGGGTCCCCAGGTCCCATTACTTCTCTGTACTTGATTTGTTTTTTTTTGGGTTTTGGATGACTATACACTTTTGGCATTGGCTGAGAGGCCATGGCTGGGGTGGCTCTGGCACCAGTATGAGGCCCTTTTGGAGGATGCTTGGTTGGGAGGATGCTTGTATGGGATGCCCAGTTTGCAGTCCCTCTGCAAAGTTGGTCCTCAGCCATCCTCCCGTGCCTGTACCTCTCATATATATATACAGAGCGAGAGGTCCCAGGACTGGTCCCAGGACTGAGCACTGTGTGAGTCTGAGTCTGCTCCAGCAATTGCAACCGTCAACAACACTGTGGGTTCTGTCAGGGAGCCAGTTTGCAATCCATTGACATTGCAAAAACCAATTATGGTCCTTTCCACCTGGGGCAAAGTGAGTACTGTGGTGGTTCTACAAAATAGAACACTAAGATTTACAATAGAAAAGCGTGGTTTCATCAATTATCTTGCAATTCTTAATGGGGGGTGTAGCAGCACCATTGTAATACTAAACTAAAGGCAATGTTTCTAGCCATTTGCACATCCAGGAGTCGGACGTTTTGAAATTTTATAGTGAACAGTCTGAAGAAGGGAAATGGCAAAATGAAGATTTTGCAAAAGGGTCTCTGGAGAGGATGCCTAAATCAACAGGTCATCTTAAATATTTGGATCCCTTGAATTCTGTAAAAAGTGATCACAGGAGCAAAGCATTTGGTAAACACCCTTGAGGTAAAAGAAAATGGCAAAGTAGAGAACTGAAAATGCCAGGAAGCAACAGAGAAACACAACATCCTGAAGAATATGGATATGAGAAATCCAGATCCAGAGACCCCATATAGGCCTGAGGAAGCAAAAGAGGAAATGGAATCTGAAGGGACAACATCTTTCTCGGGCATTAGAAACAGTCTAAAATAGAGCCCTTTTCCCCCTTTGGGACACTTGACACCTCTTGAATAGTACCCTGAATCAAAAAATTTTGAAAAACTTCTGCAAGAAAAAGGGAAGCTGTTTCTGAGGAGGCTGAGGAATGCCCATAAGAGGATGGGATTTCCACACCATAAAGTACCCTTGAATGATTGATAGAACCCAACAATCTTGAGTGATCAGAAGCCAAACTGGAAAAGGAAGAGAAAGGTGAAGAGAAATGGGAATATAAATATTATATTTTGTTGTAGTGGCCTTTTTACATAGATACATATATATATATATATATATATATATATATATATATATATATATATATATGTATTTATTACATTTATTATACATTTTCTACCATTATATTTATTATACTATATTTATCACATATTTTTATACCCATCTACTGTGTTTATTCTTACCTGCAGATTATTCATTCATACAGATTTTCAAATGTTTTCAAAAGTATTTTTGGTAAGGTTTTACTATGGAACCAATTAATTAATTAGATGCCAGCTGAATGGATTTGGTCATTATAAAAGGGTGCTAGTATTGTTAATCCTTGGCTTCTGATGAAGTCTCCGATTGGAGACAAAAGTGCTTAATCTAAGGTTCTGGTTGTATACAGGAGTATTGTTTTTTACTATTTATGGATCGTTTTGTGCAATAAACTGTTTTTTGGTGTATTCCTGGCTGCATTCAACTGACTTTTTGAAGACTTCCTTTATTGTTGACCGGGACCACATTCTGCTTTGTGATTTGTGAGGAAGTGTTTGGTTACAAGTTTTTTTGTTTGAACTTGTTTGCGAACCCGGATACGAGGAGTCACTATGATGGATAGTAGCAGCCTTTTGTCTGAACTCATCAGGGTTATCCAAACCCATTCTCAGACCGACGCAGGACCACCCTGCTCAGATAATAGTATTCCTTGCACACAGAGTAGTCCTAGGAGGGCTGGCGCGAGTAGGATGACATCAGACGCCGAAGCTGAGTGAAGAGAAAGGGCGTATGTACAAGATTATGGCCAGAGGGCTCCGAATGACGTTGCGGCAAACAAAAACGTTGTCGATAATGTTTTCGAAAGGCAGGAGATACCAGAAATGTACAAGAATTTGGATTTTCAGACCTGGATTAATCGATCACTGAAAATCAACAGGGAGAAGGGCAAAGATAAATGTGATGGTTCCACGTACAAGGACTTATGTAAGACTTTTAAATCTTTGTTAATCAAGTACAAATCCCTGGTTATTGAGAATTGGTATTTTGAAAAATGTTTGGAAGAAAAAATAATACCAAAGGGACTAAGACTTAATAAATTTCCTAACTGTGCTAAAGATGACAAAGATTTTTTTAAAACCTATTTGTGACATTTTAAATAATTGTGGGCTGGCAGTTCTAAAAGAAATGATAAAACTAAATACTAAAAATATGGAAATACTTAAAGAAATAGATATACTGTATGAAAGTATTAGTACTGATTTGTTATTCCAAGTAGATTAACACAAGAATGTTTTATTTGAGAGTGCTGCGTGATGTAGACAATACTACTAATACCAACATTAACAGGAAAATGTTAAAGTTGGAAAGGGATTTGGCTGTGTATGAAAAGGGTATGGCATACTATGTCGAATCTAAAAATAACAAATATTATAACCACAGAAGCAGTACAACCAAAAATACAATTTGGAGAGGAAAAGAGAGATACAATGATAGAGATTATACACATTTTAACCATTATGGAGAAATTAGAAGGGGAAGACAGGAGCATGACTATTTTGCTTGAGACCAACAGTATCATGCACATAATGGATATGATGTAAATGGAGTAGAACAGCACTTCACTAGAACAGCACTTCACTAGTTGTGGGGATAGCACTAACACTGTTAGGGAAGTGATCCCTTTAGACCTGGAAGAACCCAGGAGATCAGAGAGACTACGGAACCAAATGCAGCAACCCACATATGCGCAGGTGATGGAGAACAATATCCAACATGTGGCGAGATCACACAGATAACGTATGACAATCTAGCATTTAACACTAGTATAGGGGATATGAAAATAGATGTTCAAATAGATGAGAAAAAGGAAAATATCTGCACCCATAGGAATTTCAATATTTTTAATTATACTGACAAACAGATTACTGATGACTATTTTAATTTATTTATTAAAGGGTTTACTTTTGTACCCACTAACATTCCAAAAATTGAAAATATTTTGTTAGACATTAAACTGTTTACGAGAAAATTAAGCTTTACATATATGTTCAAGGATAGAAATATTGGAAGCAAGGAAAGTATACTAAAGAGAGCAAGCATATTTAATCCCCCAATACAAAATGAAATCATGAACTTTGAGAGATGTGTAACTAGGAGGATACGTATGATGAACTTGTACAATACAGAACCAGTTAGGGATTTAACTGAGGTTGAAATGAAATTATTGAAAGAGCTGAGTAATGATGATAAAATAAGAGTCATGAAACTGGACAAGGGTGGGGGTGTGGTATTCATGGACAAATGGGACTACACGACCAGAATGATGGATATTTTAGACAATGTGAAACAATATAGTAGAGTATCCAGAAATGAAATCAATATATCTTACAGACAGATTGACATAGTGGACAACCTATTGAAGGGTTTGATTGATATGGATCTTTACAATTTCCTTCGAGTCTCAAAATCAGTTATACCAGCTATTTTCGGAATACTGAAAGTCCACAAATCTGTACATGACCCACCTATGAGACCTATTGTCTCGTCCCAGGGATCTAAGACCCAACCTTTGTCAATATATGTAGATTCCAAATTGAAGCAATTCCACAAAAAATATTGTCATATTTTGGTTGATTCCTGGGATTTTTTGAAGAAGATGGGTGAGTGTCCATATAATAATGACAGTGTTTTCATCACAATAGATGTGAGAGACTTAAGTTTTCCGTCATACCACAAAAAATGGGTATGATATGGTATATTTTAACTGATATGAACTTGGTAATGAGTGATGAATTTAGGTTGGTATTAGAAAATATGGAGTTTGTTTTAAAATACAATTATGTGTACTTCCAGGGTGAATATTTTCACCAAAAAGGAGTGGCAATGGGCTCTGCCTGTGCCCCTATATACGCAAACATTATTATGCTATATTGAGAGCAAGTTCATATTTTTATCTGATTATTATAGGTACATTGGTAAATACTATAGATTTTTAGACTATATTTTTGTTGTATGGAATGGGCCACTTGACAAGATAGATGAATTCATTGAATATATCAATCATACTACGACATTTTTTAGAATTTACACATGATATTGGAAAATATTTTATACATTTTCTGGATGTGAGGTTAGACAAGGATTACACAAACAAGTGTTACAAATCCAATATATACAGGAAGGAGCATTTTTTCCAATGCTTACTTACACTTTGATAGTGACCATTCATATGTATTAAAAAGAACATTATAAAGGGGCAAATGATTAGGATGGCGAGGATGATTTCAGATGATACTGAATTCATGAAAGAGATTGAATTTGTTGGCAAAATGTTCCAGGAGAGAGGATATCCGCCAGATTTGATACAGGGTGTAAAATACCAGGTTCAAAAAGGTAGAAGTAACAATAAGTATACTCTCTTAGTTAAGAGTAGCCATGTCTACACAGTCAACGATGATGTGGATGGTAGTGTCCGAGAAATGGTGGGTGGTAACAATAACCACAAAAAGAACAAAGTTTAATAGTACACCATACTTGACCCTTACATACTATCAAGGAATAGGACAACTTAGAAAATGTATCAATGAGACCTGGGAGATGTTTAGGGAAATGGCCATCAAAACTGATGTATTTAAAAATGATATATGTTATAGTTATAGGAGGAATAAGAATATTAAGAACATCTTGGAGAAGAAGACTAATAATACACATGGGGCAAATAAAAAATGTGGAACATTTAAATGTGGTAGATGTGCACAGTGTGCATTTATAGCAGGACAAAAGGAGATTAGAATACCCAGTCTTAGAACAACCCTGGTTGCTAAAACCTATAGTAGTTATACAAAAGGGGTGGTATACCTTGTTTTCTGGAGCTACTATGTTGGGAAAACTGAACGACACATACGATCCAGAATTTATGAACATGTGAGGGACATCAACAAGCAAAATGAAAATAATGCTATGTACAGACATGTTTTTACCTGTAAGGATGCAGATTTTAAATTCTGGGTAATAGAGGAAGTAAAATGCATTGAGAGGGATGGTGATTGGGAGTCCCAACTGGAGTTAAAAGAAATGATGTGGCAACTTAGATTGGACTCTTGTTGTGGCAAGAGTCTTAATGACCACATCATTTCCATCACCCCAGCATTGAAAATGCTTGCAGCTGACCCCAAGAAATACAAATTATGACAATATTACCAATATTAAATAAAACTATTATGGATTTATTCCTAGGGCTGATTACATTTTTACATTTTATAAGATGTATTCAGCAACATATATGTTCTTTGTTATTTCATCCTTTACTTTGATTTGTATTGGAAGTGATTCCCTATACATACTCATATACATATAATCCTTAGTTTTTCATCCATTATGTGTTGTAAATATTTTATATATTGTTTGAATATTTTTTTAAACAGTATAATATGTATTCAAACAATTTTACATTCCTCAAGAATATTTATATTCCATATGAATTTTTTAAATATATCTACGAGGTTTCAAATATTATATTGTTTTATTGTAGTGGCCTTTTTACATAGATACATATTTATATATTTTAATATACATATATATTTATTGCATTTATTATATTTATTATACATTTTCTACCATTATATTTATTATACTATATTTATCACGTATTTTTATATCCTTATTTATTGTGTGTTTATACCTATCTACTGTGTTTATTCTTACCTGCAGATTATTCATTCATACAGATTTTCAAATGTTTTCAAAAGTATTTTTGGTAAGGTTTTACTTTAAAGAAAATGGAACCAATTAATTAGATGCCAGCTGAATGTATTTGGTCATTATAAAAGGGTGCTAGTATTGTTAATCCTTGGATTCTGATGAAGTCTCCGATTGGAGACGAAAGCGCTTAATCTAAGGTTCTGGTTGTATACAGGAGTATCGTTTTTACTATTTATGGATCGTTTTGTGCAATAAACTGGTTTTTGGTGTATTCCTGGCTGCATTCGAATGAATTTTTGAAGACTTCCTTTATTGTTGACCGGGACCGCATTCTGCTTTGTGATTTGTGAGGAAGTGTTTGGTTACAAATCAGTGATGTTGGAATTGTAAGAAAGAAAGAATGTAAAATCAGGCCAGGATGAAGTAGCAGAATCACATTGGTTAACTTCCTGGTCAGGCAACAAAGGTAGTCTGGCTTTTTTCTGTTGCGTATAAAGGCCGGATGGCGGCTCCCAGGTGGTTCTGGATGTAGCTTAGATGGCAGTACAACTTTCACGTCTGAATGAAACGATAACAGACTTGTCACATGGGTCTGTTAAGTGGAATTTTGATCTTACTTCAGGGTAGTATCTTCTTGATATATTGCACATTGATCTAGGTGGGGAGTCCATCACAATGGATGGCAGTACGAGTTGTGCGAAAACCAATTATGGTCCTTTCCACCTGGGGCAAAGTGAGTACTGTGGTGGTTCTACAAAATAGAACACTAAGATTTACAATAGAAAAGCGTGGTTTCATCAATTATCTTGCAATTCTTAATGGGGGGTGTAGCAGCACCATTGTAATACTAAACTAAAGGCAATGTTTCTAGCCATTTACACATCCAGGAGTCAGACATTTTGAAACTTTTATAGTGACCAGTCTGAAGAAGGGAAATGGCAAAATGAAGATTTTGCAAAAGGGTCTCTGGAGAGGATGCCTAAATCAACAGGTCATCTTAAATATTTGGATCCCTTGAATTCTGTAAAAAGTGATCACAGGAGCAAAGCATTTGGTAAACACCCTTGAGGTAATAGAAAATGGCAAAGTAGAGAACTGAAAATGCCAGGAAGCAACAGAGAAACACAACATCCTGAAGAGTATGGATCGGAATATGGAGATGAGAAATCCAGATCCAGAGACCCCATATAGGCCTGAGGAAGCAAAAGAGGAAATGGAATCTGAAGGGATAACATCTTTCTCAGACATTAGAGACAGTCTAAAATAGTGCCCTTTTCCCCCTTTGGGACACTTGACACCTCTTGAATAGTACTGCAAGAAAAGGGGAAGCTGTTTCTGAGGAGGCTAAGGAATGCCCATAAGAGGATGGGATTTCCACACCATAAAGTACCCTTGAATGATTGATGGAACCCAAGAATCTTGAGTGATCAGAAGCCAAACTGGAAAAGGAAGAGAAAGGTGAAGAGAAATGGGAATTGGCTGGGAAGGGACATAGTCATACAGCACCTGATTTGTCTAAAAAGGAAGGCTCCAGAGTCCCTGAACACTTATAAACAGGCACCACCTGTCAAGGCTCTTCAGTCTTCTTGCTTTTTAGCAGAAGGGCAGGATTGCCTATGAACAAAGGCAGACTTAGTAGGGGTAGTTTCTCTGAAACTTAAGCACAGGAGAGACTCAATGTTTAAGCTCCTATAAGGCCTTACTCTTGTCCTGAAGGGACCTGAACCAACCGAAGATTTCAGTTGAGAGGAGCATCCATCATCTTAGCCTTAGTATAATCACGTAGAGGTTGAAGCCTAAGTGTAGAATACCTCACTGAACCAAAAACAGCAGCCCTAGATATGCCATCTGCTGCATCGTAACTACATGAATGACTTTAGAGAAGTCCCTAGCAAAGTCCCTAGCGAAGAAAACAAGTTTTACCCTTAGTCTGGAAAATTGGAAATTAAGTTGACAGGCCTGGGAGAGACGACACATACCTAGACATAATGGGCCCCGATAGTTAATGGCACATAGTTAATGGCCTTAGGGTAGCAGTAGTGTAAACCACCCTGCCCATCCTTACCATAGCTCTGCTGTCCATGTCAGAAGGCAGTAACTTGTGTGAATGAACCAATTGAGACTGCTTATCTGAGGCTACAGACACTACAGAGGGGTCAGCAGCAGGACATTTATATAAAAATTAATCCTCAGGCAATCTATATAAAACCAGAGTTTTTTGGGAGTAGTGGAAAGAGAATAAGGCGCAGGAGAGGCATTGGGGGGAAAAAGCATCCAGCAAAGCCTCCAAAATGGGAGGAATAGCCACAGGCTTAGATTCCAACTGCAGCAAAACCTGACCACAATCTCAGTTTAATGTGCATGTCCCCAAAGGAAGTTTCCACAAAAAGAACATCAGGACCAATAGATTCCTCCTCCTTTCTCAGTCTATAGAAGAAGGAATTCCAGTAGACTGTTAGGGATTCATCATCAGAATCGGACTCCTCAGAAGAATCCTATTCTCTATGCCTTGTAAGGGGAGTAGAGGACCAAGGAGGAGCAGAAGCAGACACCCCTTGAGAAGGCTTTTAAGGGCATGTTAACAGTCCTCTGAGTAAAGGTCTGCCGGTCAGTATGTGGATCCCTAGGAGCAGAATAAACCTGTTTGCTCAGTTTTTTGAAGGGGACATTCCTTTAAAAAAAGGGAAGTCTCAGACCTAGGATGACAGTTGAGAACTGTAGTAGGAACTTCTTCCCCAACTAAAAATGGGAGGGCCCTTGGGGGGGGGGGGATCAAGCATGGCTCCTCCTGAACATCCAAGACAGACTCCTGCAAAGACTGTTTTGGACATGCTGCCAGGCAGATCGTCACCGGCCTCCAACACTGTTGCAGTAGAGAAATCAAACCCAACTTGGTAGCTTCTGGGTTTGTAATGCCCTCTGGAGAAAGACTTGACAAGAACAGAGCCTCTGGGCAGGAGGTATCTTCCATTGTATCTAGTGAGAAGCTTAAGTTACTGGCTTTCATAATGCAAAGAAAGGGAAGAAGGATTTTTGGGATGAATGCCTGAGAGATTGAACGAGACGTCTGGTTATGAGAAGCTCCTGGACAAAAGACACTTATGGTGGTCTTTATGGGGAGTCTGTCTCCACACTGGAATTTTAAACTTCATGTATGACATTTAACCCCAAGGAGCACAAAAGACAAGAAAAACAAACCCCAGTGGAGCACTTGTCTGCAACTGCAAAGTCATCAGCGAATGGGTGTATCTGGTCACTGAAGAACAAAAATGCTTGCAGAAAACTGGCGGAGGTGTAGACTGATGAAAAGGTATGTTCGGACTGGTGGCAAAAGTTATGACTGCAGAGTACCAGAACATCACCTTTATTCCATGTGCTACACAATGAGCGTTTTGGGTGACATTCAGCATACCTTTAAAGCAACCGGAGTATTTTGTAGACTTGCCAGATGTCTGACTTCCATGGCAGGGAATTCCAAATGTTAAGAATACTGCAGCAGTGAATATAAGGACATCTACTAGCTAGTACTGGAGAGTGTAATGGGTTGTAAGGTGGAGGGGGGCAGATGATGATCGAAGCTAGTTTAGACTCAGATTGTCAATTTTTCTAAATTTAATTGTTACATACTCCATGGCTGGCAGTTCTCATATGTACATTTTTGTAAATTAGCTGTCCTACTGGCTGCCTGCAGCTGTATTTGTCTTGGCCAAATTACATTTTAATTGTCTGACTACTGTTTGCTTTTCTTTCTTAGGTTCTTCCTGCCAATCATTAAAAGCTGACCAGCAAGAGGCTGATGTATTCCTCTTGGGTGAATTTAATTTTAATGTTGTGCAATTTTTATTTATTTTTTAAGGTCTGACCATTCTTCTAAATATCTATGTCTCTTCCATACACACCAAATGTATATATTTGCCCAGATTCCCATGCCATGGCTCATTAATACTTCTATTTGCGCATATTCTAAACCTGCTTTCATACCAAAGTGATAAATCTGCAACCATGATTAGGACTGCTTGTAGTTCCAGGAATCCACTCTTCCCTTTCGTTTTCTAATGTTTGATTGGAACCTGCTCTCATTCCAGGGTTACCACAGTCCCTGAACAAGGATATTGTGTCCTTGTGTGTGTGTTGTTGTGTTCAAAATCTCGCTAGCACACAATTTGAAGCATATCTAATTAGAATCTGCTGTCATTCCAGGTTTGTCATAGCCCTGGACAAGGATACTCTCAGGTTTCTTGAAAAAAACCTACTAACACACAATTGCACTGAAAACATATTGGTATAAAATATAGATCACGCAGTCATACAGTTCTCCCTTTCATCATAGCACCAAACTGTTGAATTTCCTTTATTGTAAAGAAAGGCACATGCATCGGAGACCAGGCAATCATAAACCTGAGTTACAAAAATCAATACTCTATACTTTACTTTTCTTGATTAGTAGCAAAATTGTAACAATTTTATAAGGCTGCCGCAACCAATTAGAAGTAGCACAACAGTATTAATTTTGCTGAGATCTCCTGTCTGCTTGTTTGACTTTCCATATTGGGCGCATCATTCTAGATTCCATGATGAAATATTCTACATTGAACAAATCGTGTACTTTACTAACCCTGTCAGCATTTGCTGATGATATGTATGTAAGCTAATGGTTACATACTGAAGGACGTTGCTGTGAAAGCATATTAGAAATAAGGTGTATACACGCACGTTTCCCTTCTCTGTTCTTATCAACCTTTACAGTGCATTTCAAAACAGTAGTGAGGTAAAATAAAACACTGGGCATGTACTGATTTCGGAACACCTTTTTATGGTGACTAAACTCCTTGACATGAGTGAGAGCTGTGCTAATTAAGAACACCTGTGCTGCTTTAGCTCATTTTGATTGGGATTTTTGGTATTCAACAGTTCCTAACAAAATTTAAGAGTGCAGCCTTTTATTTTACATGTCTTTGTATATTTGGTAATGTGACCATTGGCAGTAACTACACACTAGGTATTAGTTGTATTTTCTCTAGTAATAGAGTAGATCTTTGCTAGCGTAGTCTTCCCTTTTTCTTTTTATCTGTTTCTATGTATTGAGCATGTACTTGCACTGCTGTTCAGTGTTGCTTCTGAAGTGGAGTGACCACTATTTTGTGTACAAAGGTGAAATTGTGAAAATTAACTGTAAAGCATTACATTATTTTTTAATTGGTTCACCTTTAAAGCAATGGGACAGTTGACTGTGGCAGCTGAAACTGGGGGATGCTATGGTAACAAAGACTGGAAATTTAATAGATTTGTTGCTTTGTGCATGCTACATTATTCTGCACCATGGTCTGTGGATGATGTGCCATGTGACCATAATGATTTGGCTGTTTATACAGGAATCTACATTTATGCATCATCGGAACTATGGTGGCTTATTGCAGAATGTCATAACCTGAGAATTCCTTGATCTACTTCATTCAGGTTGCACTATACAGATACGTGCATTCTTCTGACATCTTTTGCCTATTTCGCCTCCTTTTAATCCCAGTTATTAACTTGACCTTGTACCATGCTCCATTTTCTAGGGGGGTAATTTAATTATTTGGTATACTGATACTGGGCTAGCTGTATAATAGTGGACTCTACATCTCTTGTTGATTTGTGTTGCACCCCTGCATAGACTGAATGCATGCAGCATTTTACCTTTACTAGTAAACATGAGGCAAATAAGCACTTTGATTGCTGTGGTCTCCTTTGAAGAAATACCTGGTCGTTTGTTGCCAATTCCCAACTTCATTTAACACATTTTACTGTTGAATTGTGCAATTGAATGCCCTTGTCCCAAAGCAAGCTGTGTGATGGTAAAAATGGGTTTTTCATAACCTTACCTTTAACTACAAGTTCAGTGGTTGTATTCATTGATTTTAAGTGATCACAGTTCTTCACTGATCTTTTTGTGGTGCTGTGAAGCGCTATACTGTATATATTTTTAATAGAGTTTTGGGGTAGTTGCAGCTTTCTTTGAAGGAAAACAGTTATGAAAGAGGTCACACCACAAAGTACAACTATTCCGTTTCCCGTTTCCTCCTGGTGTTTAGGGATATTCATCAGTGTGCTATTTGAAGCAGATTAGTAGCAAATCCAGTTGCCTCTTGTGTTAAATCACTTTTGAAGGATCACCGCATAGTCCAGTGATTTCTTCTTGTAGTTGTGGATACTATGCATTGTCTTGTCCTCGCTGAAGTTTTTCAGGTCTTTACTCCAGTGACCTTTCTACCTCCTAATCTGTGTGGCATGCTAGTTTACTCTGATTTGCATTACTGTTTTAAATGTCTGGCTCTGAAGAAGTTTGAGAGATTAACAATCAATGTATTGAGCTCTGTCAGCATACCACAGAAAAAGTAGCAGAGGTTGATTTGTACTGTACTGATGTAGTGGTCTAGTATAGATTCTTGTTTTACACCCCCCCCCCCCCCCCCCATGTGCAACAGTCTCCAGATATACATTTCTCTTTCTGTCCTCCATTCAGGTTTGCTTCAAGAAACCCATGGACCTCTTTAGTAAAAAGCAAAGGTTTTTAGAATCGCCACCAAGGAAGGTCAAAGTGAAAAGACAGTCTTCCTGGCCTTGCTCCCCCAAGCCATGTGATCAAGTAGATGGAAAGCAAACGCCACTGAAAAATCTGCATCAGGCATCTCTCTTGGGACTTCTAAAAATGTCCAAGTCAAAAAGAATTGTAAAGGAGAGTAAGTGGTTTTCAATGGAAGACTGTAGCATGCAGCACTTAAATCTGTCCTGTGAAAAAAAGACTGCCGGCATGGAATGGACCTCTGAAGGAGTGGCCAACTGTAAGATGCAATTTATATTGGATTTTTTTATTTGTATTGCGTACACTTTATTGGCTAACAATTTCTAAATTCTTGTGTAATCGGTGTTTGTGACTGAAGCACTTGGTGTTTGAACCATTTGTGCATCTAATATTACTTAATCTTGCTTGCCACTTGCCTTTTTAATTTAATAGCCTGAGGCATACTGCTTAAAAAAAAAAAAAAACCTTCCCAGAAGACTCATTTATTTAGACAAATTTGAGTTTGGATGTGGTTGAGTGTATTGAGTACATGAGAAAAGGAAATCTTTCAGTTTTTGATATACTGAAGTGTGGCGAGTGTGTGTAATGGAGATTCATGTTTTGCAGTAATCATATATTGGATATTTTAGTAGTCAAGACTACATAGAGAATGAGTGGAGCAAAAGATCTTCCCACCTTACGAAGGTGGCAATCCTAATAGTATGGCATCTTATTAGGGTGGTTTTACAAGTCTGGTAGAAACATTAAGGTGAGTCATAATTCTTATGTCACACACTATTGTATGAAAAGCAAGCTTTAAGAAATAATGCCTTGGCATTAAGAGGGACAACTAAGGTATGTGGTGACTTTAACAAAGTGCACAGTCATTCTTGACTGATTATTTATTTATTTTTGTGTGCATTTAATGCCAGTACTTTCAGGAGCTGTGTAAGCTGTTGCACACAGTTCCAGCAAGTAACCTGTCCATGTTGCAGGCTGTCTTGTGCAGTGTGGCAGCAGCATTCTTTGGAGCTTGGCCCCAGAAAGTGATAGCTGCAATGGTCTTCCTGTTAGCGGCTTTTATAATCTTCTCTCTTGCATGGCAAGAAAATGGGAGCATCGGATCAAGCAATGGTTACAGCAAATTTTTAATGTTCCGATTTGTACCTCTTGGGTACATGAGAAGAGTTTTAGGAGCATTCATTCGAGTTGCCTACACATCTGTGCAACATTTAGATTGCTATAGACAGATGCATCTCAAATGTATTTAACAAGTTTTGATACCCCAGGGCTATTTTAGGAGGTATCTGTATGCTTTGGCATGGGTGGCCATGCACTTGTTGGCTGCCTTCCTCTGGTAGAAGCAGAGGTGCCAGACCATAAGTTTCTGATTTCACCATCCACTGGTCAAAGTTGCACTTGAATTTGGTTAGGCAAGAACTTGCTTCACATGGATGGGAAGCCTGTTATGGAGAATAGGTCATCTCTTGAGACACTTCTGCCCCTCCCAACATGTTATTTATGTTGTAGACAAGGTTTAGGTCCCTGGATTGGGTAATTCTGTTGCTATTTGTTTTAGGTCCGTCAGAGCAGGATCAGAGGATGCTTTGCTGAGAACTGTCTACAGTAAACTTGGTTAAACTGGCACCCATGGAGATTGGTAGATGGCCGGATAGCTGTGGTTTCTGGTTGCTTGAGAGTTACTGTTAAAAACGGGCGTGACTAATACTGTACCATATGCTATTTGTTTGTTTGACTTGTTCTCAGGTTGGGGGGAGAGGGGATTTATTCCTATTTTCCTTTTTAAAACTCCTTAAAACTCTTTAAAAAAATAAAAACATAAGGTATGTTTCTGCAAGGGGAAAACAGTGCAGCATGTGAAAATTGTACTATAGCTCTTCGATTGTCGCTGGTTGCTTGAGCTCCAGTTAACAGTTTACTGTACGTCTGGCCTACAAATCTCAGAGACTTGAGTACAGAGATTAGATTTTGAGGCTGTCTTTGTAGGACACAACCTCCGTTGTTACATGTGCCTGAATAGGTACATACCAAACGGGACATTGTACTCCATGATTGGTTTGATAAGTGGGTCAGAACCAAGCCTTGAATTCACTAGAGACTGGCCTCTCTGTGGGGGTAAGACTCCCTTTTCCTAACCTGCGAGCCAGCTGGCAATCCAGTGGGTAATACAAATACTTATGCCTAATTTCACAAGTTATCTACGGTGCAAGTGAGGTAATGCTTTTGCCAGATCAAAGTAGGCAACGTACACCATTTTTACACTTGTCCATTGCTTTAATGACATTCCCAAAGTCCATCAGGTGGGGTAGGCATGGCCTGCCCTTGACAAAACCTGTCTGAGTGCTAGCAGTTAATGTAGCTGAATGTCACACACATGTGACATGTTGCTGATGAGTACTGCTGTTGGATAAGTGGCAGGGACAGCCTTTGAAATGTAACCTTAGGCCAAGGGCTCAGTGGCACACCTAATATCAGTGAGTACCATTCTCCACTCACTAGGTCTTACCTTTGAGTCCTTTTTATAAGATGACCAAACAACTTTCAGAGTTAAAGCAGCACCTCTTCTCTGTGGTTTTCACACTTCACATGGCTTCTTAATCTGTTTTCCACTGTTTGCACCCACTCCATTCACAGCCTTAAGCTTTTTTCCTTAATTGATGCATTCTTGATAAATATCAGATACCAGTGAATTTTGGCAGATGTTTTGTGTGTTCTCACTTTTATGTGTCTAGCAATTCCCTATCAGGCTTCTTAAAGCTAGAGGCTTGTATTTTTTATCTTGTACATCACTCATATCACTGAAACCCTTCTAATGGTATGTTTTACTGAATTGTATAGAATGAATAGGTTAGAGTACTGGTATATAAACCAGCATCAGTCTTCTAGGTCTCGCCCACAACTAGGGTGAAGGAGAACAAAAATGATAACGAATTCAGTGTCTGGCAAACAGATTTTGATGCAGATTACTGTGTGAGCAGACTAAGCCTTTTACAGAATCTAGGGTTTAGGGACCTTTAAAAATAATAGATGATAAGTGGTCCACTGGTGAAGGTGCCATGGTAACAAATTTCTCCCACAGGAGGGTAAATTTGCATTGAGTGAGCACAGTTTATGGAATAAGCTCACGAATGAAGTAAATTATTTCGGTTTAATTCAATGTCCAGAGAGAGATCCTAACTTTGGGCAACGTGCCCGCAAAGAAAGGAGGCCATGTCAGAAGTGTTCAATGATTATTAGAGAAAATAGTCCACACTCTGCCTCCTTTTTTCTTTTTTTTTGTGATTATCTACGGATAATGGTTTATTTGCATTCATGTACAAGTTCTTTGCAAGTCTGCCCTTGTTCAGATGTCTTGTCTCTTTCTCTCTGTCAAAAGGTATGACACAGGGAGGGTAAGTTAGGAAAGTCTGAGTACTGATACTCCAGACATGGCATGTATCTCTTGATTGCTGTAAGTAGCCACTGCTGAGGGATAGAATCCTGACTACAATCTGAATGGCCCATATTATCTACTGACTGGTGCTGGGGAGGACTGGAGTGAGAAGCTGACATGGGCATGCCCATCTTTGAGTGGCAGTTTTGCTTACTGCTTTACATCACTGGCAGGAAGGTTAAGTGATCAGTCCTAAGCCTAGCAAGTAATCTGATTAGTGAGGTAGCATGTGTACATCTCCTGAGAGGAAGTGATGGTGATGCTTGCAGCCATCTGGGGAGGGGAGTAAGAATAGTTTGTCAGCCTGCTGCCACACCTCTCATTTCTGAAGGTACATTGAGCAACTGCTTAGTTCATACAGCCCGAAAGCTATCTTTGTCTGGTCTGACGTGTTCTGTTACTGTTTACATGATTTTTAAAGTCATTGCTGAAATTGAAATGATTATATTTACTGTAGAATGATCTTCAGTCATTGTTGGTTCAGACTTGCATTTTTAATGGGATACGATTTTCCTTGTGTGTAAAATACTTTGAGAACTATGGAAAGAGTTGCAGTTGCACTGTGTAAGTAGTAAATGTAACATTTTATTACACATAATCTTATAGACATTTAAACTGAAAAATAATAGGGTGTGTTTTATCACTACACAACACTGTTTCTAGAACTTGAATCTGTTTTTAGGGAAGGTGTGTTTTTAAAGTATTGCATGGAGAGAGCCCCAATGTTTAGTGAGAGGGAGCTAATCTGCCCCCCCCCCCCCAGGTGGCATATACTTGGGAGTTTCTGCCCAATAGATTAGGTAGAGTTTTACCTGCATGATAAGGATCCGTTCTAGCTGCTAATGGGCTGTATTCATTCCACCACTGACTGTGTAGCAGATCAGTTTTTGCTTATGGAATGATGGGAATAAAGACGGGCTGTCATTGACAGGTGTTTGTAAACTAATTTGCATTTTGTGTTGAGACAGGTGTATAGATTGAAAAGTTAGTATTGATACTGCTCTAGGAATGTACAGCAGATTTTAGCTCTGGAGAACCATGTTAATCTTCCACCTCCTGAAAATATTTCTTTAAATCTCTGTTCTCCACCATCATATGGGAAGTGTCCAGAGTTCCTGTTTATTCTCTTGCTGAAGCAGAATTAGTGCTATGCCCAAACGGGTGTTATTGCAATAACATTTAGGGATGTGTTGATGGAAGCCACTGGTGAGGAAGAGTATCTAGTAGATCTTTATTTCACTGCTAGCAGGGATGGTTGTATGGAGTACTATGGCAGTTGCTGAAGGGAAGACCCCTGTTGTATCAGGTTTGTGTGTATATACAAAGTGCTCCAGAAGCCAGTTCTGTCTGGCAAGGGAACATTGACAGCACCCTACCTCCCTCCCCCCCAAAAAAAACGGGGTGAAGAAATGCTGACTTAACCTCCTGACAGTTTTTTCAGTTAGACTTGCTCAAAACTTCAGATTTCGATGTGTCCATTTTGAAGAAGCTGTTCTAAAAGCACCTTTTGATTAGTTTCCAACTCTGTAGTTAAGGCCATTGGAGCTTGTTGCCTTCTGTAGCAAGTTAATTAGACCTAATGAGAGCATCCAGAAGTGTTGAGAGTGTCTAACCTGTTTTTACAGTTTTGCGTAGAATATGGAGATGGTTCTTCTGGCTTGCTAAACTGGGTGGTGGACTGCATTGTTTAAAGTAACTACCTCTTGGCACCTCTTCATTGCTGAGAAAGTTAAGGTCCTCATTTTCAGTAAAAGGTGCAAAGAGTGTGATGAACTGTACTGCTGAGCCTTCCTTGGAAAACCTGTGCCAGTGGCGAATCTCTGTTTAATTCAGCCTATGACCCCTGGAGAGCACTCTGCCTGACTGTGGATCAGTTCTTTGTGCTTTCATAAATATTTGAAGGGGTCACTGGTGCTTTCCATTCCTGCTTTCATGTGTTGTAGAGTTGGGAAAGGTCTCTACGTTATTATCCAATAATGTCTTGCATGTAGGATCTTGACACTGCTACTCTATGCCATTTGGTCCTTGTGTGTGTATAAATACAGTGGATATAAAAAGTGTACACACCCCTGTTAAAATGCCAGGTTTTTGTGATATAAAAAACTGATCACAAATATTCCCACCTTTTTTAGTGTGACCTATAAACTGTACAATTCAGTTGAAAAACAAATCTATGGGGGGGGGGGATATAAAAAATAAAAAAAAAGTACAATAAGCTGGTAGCAAAAGTGTGCATACCCTTAAACTAATGCTATGTTGCAGCACCTTTTGATATAATTACAACATTCAGTCATCTTGGGTAGGAGTCTGTCAGCATGGCACATCTTGACTGGGCAATATTTGCCCACTCTTCCTTGGAAAAGTGCTACAAATCTGTCAGATTGCAAGGGCATCTCTTGTGCACAGCCGTCTTCAGGTCACCCCGCATATTTTCTATTGGATTTCGGTCTGTGCTCTGGCTGGGCCATTCCACTAATTTTTCTTCTGGTGAAGCCATTCTTTTGTTGATTTTGGATGTATGCTTGAGATCCATTGTCAATGTTGAAAGGTGAAATTCCTCTTCATCTTCATCTTTCTAGAAGATGCCTGAAGGTTTTGGGCCAAAAGTGACTGGTATTGGGAAGTGTTCATAATTCCCTCCACCTTGACTAAAGCCCCAGTTCCAGCTGAAGAAAAGCAACCCCAAAGCATGATACTGACAACAACCATGCTTCACTGTGGAGATGGTGTTCTTTTGGTGATGCAAAGTGTTGATCTGATAATCTTCACCTAATCCTTGACTGTGGGCTCAGTTCCGAACCCTCGGAACCAAGACTGCTGTTTTCCACTCGCACTCCCCAAACTTTTGAGCCCAGTTCTACCCATAATGCTCCTCAGATCTTGTTTTCCACATCGCAGACCAATTGTGCCTTCATCATGTCTTGAGCCTTGGTGAATATTTGAGAGTTTTATAAAAACTTATTTTCAATATCTTTACCTATAAAATCTGTAATAGTTAATTCTGTCTACCCCGCTCTCTTCTAACCCTTATTTTTCTTTTACTGTGAGGTATTTCTCCTACTTATCATTGTTGGTAACTTCCTCTCTTTACCCTTAGGCTAATCTCATTAACCATCGTTGGTATTTTTCCACTTCCTTGACAGGTGTGGAGGCGGTCTCCTCTGTGTAGGGTGTGACCCCGGTTCCAAAGCAGTTTCTCTCAAAATTGGCCTTAGTTGATTTTGAGTGCTCGTATTTTTTACTAATAATGATCAGGGGTGACTTCCCTTTTATGGATTTTGTTCTATCATGTAATAGCTTTCTCCTCTTATTGTAAAGTTTGTTAATGGCTGGGGTCCACCAGACTGGACGTTTGCCCTTTGTGGAAAGAGTCTTGGTTTTATTTGGGATTGCCTGATCCATGCAGTCCTGGAGGTGTTCATAGAAGGCATTTGTAAGGGCTTCCGCAGCTTGGGTTGTGGTTTCCACTGGCTCAGGGCCTTGAAGGATACCACACCAGTCTTGAGTAGTGTGAAGTTTGCTTTAGAAGTTCTTCACTATGGTCTTTTTGTTTGGGGTGGGGGCGGGATGTGGATTTCCAGTGAGATTAGTTTATGATCAGATCTCACCAATGAGGGATATACTTCGGTGTGGAGCATTTTGTCCCCATGTTTGTGACAATGAGATCTAGTATATTTTCTCCTCTCGTGGGAACAGTGACTAGCTGTTCCATGGCATTTAATTTATGAACTCCAGGAACCGTTGGGCTAGAAAGTTAGGGCTTGAGTAATGTTCCCAGTCTATATTCGGGTAGTTGAAGTCACCCAATATGATGGTGTTTGGAGATACATTTATACCCTCCAGTGTCTTCAGGAAGGCTGTGTGGGGTTCCTGAGTTTGAGAGGGTGGCCTGTAGCATGCTACAATTTGTAGAGCAGTTTTGCCTATGGTTAGTTGCACCTGGATGGTTTCTGAAGCTTGCGTTGCCACCAACCTGGAGGTGTGGGTATCCTTTATGAATATGGATACACCCCTCCTTTTGTGGTGTGGTCCGGGTTTTGGGGCGGAGCATGATATGAGGTAAAACCTAATAGTGCCGGGGTGCTCTCAGGAGCCTTGAACCAGGTTTCAGTTACAGCACAGACATCGATGTTCTCCATACTGAGAAGGGCCTTGAGTGCGTACATTTTGAGATTTAGACTTCTGGCATTGAGCAGCATTACCCTCAGTTTCTTCCCATTTTTGTTTTCTAGGGTGGTAGGTTTAGAATTTGAGCCTTGCCTAAAAGGCACTATGGGGTGGCAAGAGCCTTAGCCAATATCCGAATCCCAGGGTGACAGGTGCAAGCCATCCCTTGCGAAGCAGCGTGGCTTGTCAAGCATGTCATCCCAGGCAGACAGACACTGGATCCCCTTTGAATGACACCAGACATTAAGCCAATTGTTAAAGCTGATCATCTTGTCTCTATATTGTGGCATCATTCTTGGTGAAGGAAGGATACTGCTCAGGGTTAGGGTCATACCTGCCTGGGCTACATAATCAGAGAGCTCCTCTATGTCTCTTTTCATGTAGTCCAGGGAGGCAATGCGTCTCGGGTCGTTCACACCAGCATGGACAATGACTGTCATATTTGTACTTGCCGTGGAGTGACCCGAGTGCTTGTGTTATGTGGCGGATTCTAGCAACCGATAGGCAGCTTACTGTGACCCTCTCCTTGTTCAGCCTGGTGAGTGGGACGTCAGTGTGTCTGACTATGGAGTCACCTATGGCAAGTATGTTTGGTGTTGTATTTGGCCTTAAGGGCTGTGACTGCTTTGCACACTGCTTTTGTGGTTTATGTGTTGCTTGTGGGGTGTCTTGAGGTAGCAGTTGTTTGGGTGTCTGCTTTGGAGGCCTCTGCTGTTTAGGTAAATTTTTACTCGGAGCCTCCGAGTATGTCTTTGTGTGTTTATGTGTTTGATTCAGTGGAGTGGTAGCATTATGTGAGGCTGGTTTTGTGGTGTGTGTAGTTGCCTTCTCCTCCTGTCTGGTCTTGCCAGTCCTGAGTTGAGAGAGCTCAGCCTCCAGTTTGGCTAAATAGCTGCATCTCTCGCAAGTATTTGTGTTATGTGGGAGGAGGAGAGGGTTGTCTGTGTACATGAGGCAGCTATAACATTGCCTCAAGATTCCCAGATTCACCAGCTGGACCGGAGAGAAGATTGACAACTGACCTTTGGACATGCTAGAATAATATTGGGAATTCCTTAATTGAAAACAAGGGCCAGTGGGGAGTGAGGGTGTAGTGCTTTTAATTTTAGTGCTGACTTATATAATTGCTTTAGTGAGCAAGTGCCAGGTAACTTGAGTGCAATGTGTTACAAGTAACTAAATGCAAAAACGACAAACAGTAACTTTCTTTTCAAGTGAAACAAGGAAATAAGTACAGTAAGCAATGCAGATATCACTAGTGATCCACAGAAGCGCTGAGAAGTTGCGTATTAGGTGGAATTAGCTTCCAGGAAATAACAAGCAAACAAACAACAAGCATATAAACAAAGCTAGATTCAGCAGGCCTGGATCTAGTCTATGCTAAACAAACAAGGTGAACCAATTTCAGTAAGATACATTTCAAATATTCAGGCACTATAAACCTTTAACCAGAAATTCCCAGCTCAGAAGGGCAGAGTCCAGCCTCTTCTCCCACAAGAGTGCAGACCACGAACCTTCTTAATGTAAAATAACTGGCCTGAAGCCCAAGTGCCTAAACCAGAACTAATACACTTGGACACTGGGCTCTCAATCAGCAGTTCCCAACTTAGAAGGATGAAAGCTACCTGTCCTGCCACCACAGTGCTTGCCACAAACCTTCCTAATGTAAAACAACTGGTCTGAAGCCACAGGGAGGGTAAGTTAGGAAAGTCTGAGTACCGATACTCCAGACATGGCATGTATCTCTTTATTGCTGTAAGTAGCCACTGCTGAGGGATAGAATCCTGACTACAATCTGAATGGCCCATATTATCTACTGACTGGTGCTGGGGAGGACTGGAGTGAGAAGCTGACATGGGCATGCCCATCTTTGAGTGGCAGTTTTGCTTACTGCTTTACATCACTGGCAGGAAGGTTAAGTGATCAGTCCTAAGCCAAGCAAGTAATCTGATTAGTGAGGTAGCATGTGTACATCTCCTGAGAGGAAGTGATGGTGATGCTTGCAGCCATCTGGGGAGGGGAGTAAGAATAGTTTGCCAGCCTGCTGCCACACCTCTCATTTCTGAAGGTACATTGAGCAACTGCTTAGTTCATACAGCCCGAAAGCTATCTTTGTCTGGTCTGACGTGTTCTGTTACTGTTTACATGATTTTTAAAGTCATTGCTGAAATTGAAATGACTATATTTACTGTAGAATGATCTTCAGTAATTGTTGGTTCAGACTTGCATTTTTAATGGGATACGATTTTCCTTGTGTGTAAAATACTTTGAGAACTATGGAAAGAGTTGCAGTTGCACTGTGTAAGTAGTAAATGTAGCATTTTATTACACATAATCTTATAGACATTTAAACTGAAAAATAATAGGGTGTGTTTTATCACTACACAACACTGTTTCTAGAACTTGAATCTGTTTTTAGGGAAGGTGTGTTTTTAAAGTATTGCACGGAGAGAGCCCCAATGTTTAGTGAGAGGGAGCTAATCTGTCCCCCCCCCCCCCCAGGTGGCATATACTTGGGAGTTTCTGCCCAATAGATTAGGTAGAGTTTTACCTGCATGATGAGGATCCGTTCTAGCTGCTAATGGGCTGTATTCATTCCACCACTGACTGTGTAGCAGATCAGTTTTTGCTTATGGAATGATGGGAATAAAGACGGGCTGTCATTGACAGGTGTTTGTAAACTAATTTGCATTTTGTGTTGAGACCGGTGTGTAGATTGAAAAGTTAGTATTGATACTGCTCTAGGAATGTACAGCAGATTTTAGCTCTGGAGAACCATGTTAATCTTCCACCTCCTGAAAATATTTCTTTAAATCTCTGTTCTCCACCATCATATGGGAAGTGTCCAGAGTTCCTGTTTATTCTCTTGCTGAAGCAGAATTAGTGCTATGCCCAAACGGGTGTTATTGCAATAACATTTAGGGATGTGTTGATGGAAGCCACTGGTGAGGAAGAGTATCTAGTAGATCTTTATTTCACTGCTAGCAGGGATGGTTGTATGGAGTACTATGGCAGTTGCTGAAGGGAAGACACCTGTTGTATCAGGTTTGTGTGTATATACAAAGTGTTCCAGAAGCCAGTTCTGTCTGGCAAGGGAACATTGACAGCACCCTACCTCCCCCAAAAACAGGGTGAAGAAATGCTGACTTAACCTCCTGACAGTTTTTTCAGTTAGACTTGCTCAAAACTTCAGATTTCGATGTGTCCATTTTGAAGAAGCTGTTCTAAAAGCACCTTTTGATTAGTTTCCAACTCTGTAGTTAAGGCCATTGGAGCTTGTTGCCTTCTGTAGCAAGTTAATTAGACCTAATGAGAGCATCCAGAAGTGTTGAGAGTGTCTAACCTGTTTTTACAGTTTTATGAGAATATGGAGATGGTTCTTCTGGCTTGCTAAACTGGGTGGTGGACTGCATTGTTTAAAGTAACTGTACCTCTTGGCACCTCTTCATTGCTGAGAAAGTTAAGGTCCTCATTTTCAGTAAAAGGTGCAAAGAGTGTGATGAATTGTACTGCTGAGCCTCCCTTGGAAAACCTGTGCCAGTGGCGAAGCTCTGTTTAATTCAGCCTATGACCCCTGGAGAGCACTCTGAAGTCCATCCTGACTGTGGATCAGTTCTTTGTGCTTTCATAAATATTTGAAGGGGTCACTGGTGCTTTCCATTCCTGCTTTCATGTGTTGTAGAGTTGGGAAAGATCTCTACGTTATTATCCAATAATGTCTTGCATGTAGGATCTTGACACTGCTACTCTATGCCATTTGGCCCTTGTGTGTGTATAAATACAGTGGGTATAAAAAGTGTACACACCCCTGTTAAAATGCCAGGTTTTTGTGATATAAAAAACTGATAACAAATATTCCCACCTTTTTTAGTGTGACCTATAAACTGTACAATTCAGTTGAAAAACAAATCTATGGGGGGGGGGTATAAAAAATAAAAAAAAAGTACAATAAGCTGGTAGCAAAAGTGTGCATACCCTTAAACTAATGCTATGTTGCAGCACCTTTTGATATAATTACAACATTCAGTCATCTTGGGTAGGAGTCTGTCAGCATGGCACATCTTGACTGGGCAATATTTGCCCACTGTTCCTTGGAAAAGTGCTACAAATCTGTCAGATTGCAAGGGCATCTCTTGTGCACAGCCGTCTTCAGGTCACCCCGCATATTTTCTATTGGATTTCGGTCTGTGCTCTGGCTGGGCCATTCCACTAATTTTTCTTCTGGTGAAGCCATTCTTTTGTTGATTTTGGATGTATGCTTGAGATCCATTGTCAATGTTGAAAGGTGAAATTCCTCTTCATCTTCATCTTTCTAGAAGATGCCTGAAGGTTTTGGGCCAAAAGTGACTGGTATTGGGAAGTGTTCATAATTCCCTCCACCTTGACTAAAGCCCCAGTTCCAGCTGAAGAAAAGCAACCCCAAAGCATGATACTTTCAACAACCATGCTTCACTGTGGAGATGGTGTTCTTTTGGTGATGCAAAGTGTTGATCTGATAATCTTCACCTAATCCTTGACTGTGGGCTCAGTTCCGAACCCTCGGAACCAAGACTGCTGTTTTCCACTCGCACTCCCCAAACTTTTGAGCCCAGTTCTACCCATAATGCTCCTCAGATCTTGTTTTCCACATCGCAGACCAGTTGTGCCTTCATCATGTCTTGAGCCTTGGTGAATATTTGAGTTTTATAATCTTTACCTATAAAATCTGTAATAGTTAATTCTGTCTACCCCGTTCCCTTCTAACCCTTATTTTTCTTTTACTGTGAGGTATTCATTGTTGGTAACTTCCTCTCTTTACCCTTAGGCTAATCTCATTAACCATCGTTGGTATTTTTCCACTTCCTTGACAGGTGTGGAGGCGGTCTCCTCTGTGTAGGGTGTGACCCCGGTTCCAAAGCAGTTTTTTTTTGGGTTCTGTGCTCCTACTCCTCCATGGGCGGGGAGGTCCTGCCTTCCGTATCATGGAGAAGACACTATCCCTTGGAGTCCTAGTTGTTATCTTCCCTGTTGGGGCAGATATCTTCCCCTTCTCTTGGCCAGAACTGCCATTGACCTAATCCCCTGGACAGAGGGTGCAAAAGCCCCAGGTAATGCCCATCCTGATGGTTACCTCTTCAGAAACTTCTCTGGAACTTCCCCCGAAGAAGTGCAAGAGGAAGCACCTAGACTCCCAGAGGAGTACTACACTGAGGATACTAACTTCGAAGAAGGCGAAGGTTCCCCAAGGTCACCCTCTGAAGAGGTTTCCTTCGGGGACATCCTTGAAATACTGAAACAGAGGGGTGACTGGTCATCCACACCTTCCATGGAGGAGTTAGTATACCTGGAGGCTTTTTGCACCCAGCACTCCACTTCTGGGATTTCTGGGATTTCTCCACCCGCTGACGAACTGAAGTTCATCACCCAGTGGGTTTGGACCAGACTGCATAGAGACTATTCCTAAAAGGCCTGACCGTATTTTGTCTGCACCGAAGAAGGAACTACATTGGTCCAATGGAATCCATGTTGGTGGTAGTAGCAGCCACCAATAAAGCTCTCTGAAGAGTCACACTATCCATCCTCCTAACAAGGAGCACAGGACCTTGGATAGATTCGGGAAGCGTGTTTATGCTTCAACAACCTTTGCGCAAAGGTCATTAAAATACATGGCACACTTTACCAGGTTACAAAGAGACTTAATTAAGGAACTTTCTAACACTCTGGCAGGAGCAGTAGCTGTGGAGGTTCAGGACAAGGTCTCCTCCGAGCTTGCAACCCTCTAATCTATCTCCAATTTGTCCAGGAGGCTCAGCACATGCAGCCAAATGGGCGTTCAAAGCAGTGGATTTAAGCATAACCATCAGCTGGCATTCCTGGATGCACTTCTATGACTTCATGGAGCCATTCAAAGTGTCATTCATCAATGTACCCTTTTTTGGCCCAAAAGTTGAGACTGACCAGAAGTGAGCAGGGTGGCAAGACCCTGTCTGTCATGGGCATAAGTTTTACTCAATGACCCTACTCGAGGAATCTGAGGAGGGAGACTATGGTTCAAGAAATCCAAAGGGCCTTTCTATGACTTGTGGTAAAGATTTCCCCAGGGCAGAGGGGTAAACAATGCAAGGTGCCACCCTAGGGGCTAGAATGGACCACACAATCAGAGGTCCAGGGAATCCTTCTCTCGTACTTCCTATCAGCATCCCTGAAGGGATGCCTGACACTCCTCCTCTGGAGGCAGTTGGGAGGCGATTATCCCTACACCTACCAGCCTGGCAAACAACTTTTGGACAGATGTGTGCTCTGGAATAATATCCAGAGGCTACCAAATCCCCTTGTTCGTGAACCCCAAACTTCAGAGAACTTCCAGATGTTCCACCCAATCAAAGGGAGGCAGCAGCTTTAGAAATCCAAAAGCTGCTAAACAAGAGTCATCCAAAAAGTCCCACCAGACCAGATAGGATCCGAGGTTTACTCAAGATTCTTTAGTGGCAGAAAAAACTGGGGACTGGAGACAGATTTTGGATCTCAGCCGATTCCACAAATCAGTCAACCATACCAAGGTGACTGGATGTTTTCAATAGACCTCCAAGGATGCTATTACCACATAAAGATGAGAAAAGCTCTAGAAGGTTTCTATGCTTCTGGCTAGGGACCAGTCACTACCATTTCTGAGCACTGCCCTTTGGACTTGCCACAGCCCCCGAATGCATGGCAGTAATTGTAGCACATCTCAGACTGCAGGGTTTTAGAGTATTCCAATATCTTGATGACTGGCTCCTCACTACCACCAGGTGTCACTAGGGTATAGTCTCTTGCTATTTCTGTCTACACATTCCTAGGCATTTCAATAAATCTCAAAAAAATCCCAGCTGCAACCTTCACAATGTTTGGATTTCATAGGGGTGCAACTAAACACTATCTCAGGGATAGCTTCCCTTCCTCCAGAAAGACTACTGAACATCGGGGCTCTTGTGAGACAGATCATTCAGAATGACAAGAGTCCCAGCGAGATTAATTCTTCAATCCTTGGGTTTAATGGCCACCACAATCATTCTGGTTCCTCTAGTGAGATTGCACATGCGATTACTACAGTGGTTACTAGCAGTACAATGGTCTCTAACTCATCAACCAACGTCTTACCGAATTGCCAATCTCTGCAGACAAGACCTCAAATGGTGGCTTCATTTAGATCAGATTTTCCTGGGTCGGCCCTTCTCTCTATATCAACCCCAAGCCATAGTGACCACAGATGCTTCCCAGATAGGGTGGGGGGCATTAACTAGGCACATGGTCCCAATTGGACACCAACCTGCACATCAGTGTTCTAGAGATGAGGACAGTGCTATTGGCGTTGCAAGCATTCCAGGATTCCCTTCCCCTGGGCTGGCCCTTCTCTCTACCCCCAAGCCATAGTGACCACGGATGCTTCCCAAATAGGGTGGGGGGGGCATTATCTGGAAAGACTGTCCCAAGGCACGTGGTCCCAATTGGAGGCCAACCTACATATCATGTTCTAGAGATGAGGGCAGTGCTGTTGGTGTTGCAAGCATTCCAGAATTCCCTTCCTCTAGGAACAGTTGCAATTCAAACTGACAACATGTCAGTGGCCTGGTACATCAACAAACAAGGGGGAACCAAATCATATCCATTATGTCGAGAGGCACTCGAGTGTGGAAATGGGTGATTGTGCACTGCTATGAGAAAGCAGTTGGAAGACATTCTGGGAAGTTCAAATGTGATGGTGGACAAATTGAGCAGGACTATTTTCATGCCTCACGAGTGGTCCCTGAATCCAGTAGTGGTGGACGAGATTTTCTGTTGATTGGGCCAACCTTGCTGTGACCTGTTTGGCTCTTCCCTGAACAATAAATGCAGAAGTTACTTTGCCCTAATCCCTCCACCAGGGGAGTCTCCCAGGGATGCTGTTCTACGCAATTGGCCACCCGGTCTATTATGCTTTACCCCCAGTTCTGTTAATCTGTTTCTGAAGAAAGCAAAAAGGATGAAAAGTACCATAATCCTCATTGCCCCATTCTGGCCTCAAGTCTGGTTTCCCCTTCCCTTTGGCCTCATCCACTACAGAAACCATGGATTCTGGACTCTGGGTGAGTAAGCAGGTCTGGAACAGAAGGAATGGTTCACCCCATCTTGCAGCACCTCAAACTGAAACTGGTTTCTCCATTTTCCATGATTGCCAGACAAACCTCTCTGTCATCGCCCATCAAATGTAGTATTGCACACCACAAACCTACAACTAGAAAACTACCTGAGCAAATGGAGAAGATTTACCATATGGGCTTTAAATAAGGGACTAGTACCCCAATTGAATACATATTGGACTTCAGTTAGGAAAGGAAAGTGCCATGTGTTGTGGAATTATAGTAAAATCTCGTTTGTGGTCTGGCATCCTTTTATTGGCTATTGGAAATACAAGCGAAGTGGTGGTTTTATCAGTCGTTATCTTCAGTATTCCACTCTTGGACTTGAATACTCTGGTTCCTCTGCTTCAACTATAAAAGTTCAGTTGGTGGCAATCTCTAATTTTCATACTGGGCACAGTGGCTTTTCAATAATGTCCCATAAGCTTTCCATAGCCTTCCTGAAAGGGACCATTTGTGACACATGAGAAAAATTGCCAAGACCCCCTGTTAAAGATCCAGTTCCTCCATAGGATTTGACTACAGTCCTGCAAGCTTTAACCCAAAGTACTTTTGAACCAGCTGATTCTTGTCAGTTAAAATTTTTGACTTGGAAGACTATTTCTAGTAGCCATCACCTGTGCATGAGGAGCGTCTGAATTGCATGCTTTATCATAGGTAGGTACTAGGCTATCTGCCCAAAGGTATTTATAAGCCTAGCCAGAATGTGTTGGCTTTCGCCACCCCCTTAGATTAGTTCCCTGTGCCTCTGTCCAGCAGGGCCACTGAAGTGATCCCCGAGATAATCTTTCGGTTTCCCATCCACTAGTCAAGATTTCTTTTGAAGAGTGTTGGGCAAGGTGCTCTGCCTAATGTAGATTGGGATCTTGTTCCAAAGCATGGGAAGTCTCTAGGGCAGGAATCTATCCCTCCAGCGCATCCTATTTATTGTTGTGGTGAGGTTGAGATCCCTAGAGCATATGGCTCGTGGGGATAAGGTTTTCTTTAGGTGGAGCATGTCCATTTTAATTCTGGGTTGGACATGGCCTTGTATGTCAGGCAGAGATCACCTCTGAGTAGGCGGTATGCAACGGAGTACAGCTGTAATTTCTTCAATCGAGCTGTATAGGGCATCTGTTTGAGGCCAGTAATCCTCTTGGTGAGGTACTTCTGAGGTCGTTCCAGCTGTTGCAGGTGTCTTGTAAGGTACATCCCAAATGGGGCGTTGTACTCTATGATGGGTCTGATGAGTGAGTAGATGGGCACAATGACCTCTTTTGATCTGGATGCGAACCCTTTTGTGATTAGGTGGGCCACATAGGATTTTCTAACCACTTTGGCAATGTGATGATCAAAAGTGAGATTACTGTCTACATGGGTCCCCAGATCCCTTATCACATCTTCCGTATTTAGGGGACTACCATCAGTGTAGTAGTTTGTGGGTATTTTGTTTTTTCTAAAGGGGATGACTCTGCACTTTTTGGCATTTAGCTTGAGGCCATGATTTTGACACCAGGAATCCATCTCTGTGGGACCCTTTTGGAGGAGGTCTAGCCGGAGAGTCAATTATAGCCCCTAGTTTGCAGTCATTTGCAAACTTGGTCAGCCATAGTCCTGTGCTTGCCTGTACCACTGAAGTACATGCCGAACAGGAGTGGTCCTAGGACTGAGCCCTGGGGAACTCCACTTGTAACCGAGTTGGACCTAGCTCCTGCAACGCAACTCTCACCATGTGGGTTCTGTCCATGAGCCATTTGGCAACCCATCTTGTGACGTAGGGATTTATGTTCAGACTTGTGAAATTGTCTATAATACCAGAATGGGGAATGGTGTCGAAGGCCTTTGCAAGGTCTAGGTAAGCTGTGTGTACCACTTTTCCCTCATCTATAGTCTTGGTAACTGTCTCAAAGTAGTCCACCAGGTTTAGGAGGCAAGATCTGCCCTTAACAAAGCCGAACTGGGTAGGGTCCAGTGTTTGGAGGTTCCCAATGTCTCTGTTAATGAGTTCCATGATGATGCACTCCATAGCCTTGCAGACCAAGCTAGTCAGGCTTCTAGGGTGATGGTTCCTGGGGTCTGTTGTGGCTCCACCTTTTGTGAAGTGGAATAACTGCTGTTGTGTGCCACTCTATGGGTACATAGCCTGTGGAGAGGCTGAGTTTGAACAGTGCGTTTAGGTGAGGGGTTAGTTTGTCTTTGAGCTCGTGTAGGACACAACCTGGGACACTCTGGTCCCATTGATGCTGTGTTTTTGGCTTTGGAGAGGGCTGTTTTAACCTTGAGTGTCTGATTTCGGGGACTCTGCATTCTTCTGGTATTGTTAGTGGGGGGTGAGAGGGGGGTAAAGTTTGTGCTGAACTTGTCTGCCAGGATATTGGCGATATCAGTTGGTTCAGTGTATTTTATGCCATTCTGCACTAACTCTGAGCAGATCTGAGCATTGCCACTTAGATTCTTGACATGGCTAAAGAATGCCTTGTGGTTATCTTTGGAGTCCTTGGCAATTTTTCTTTCAAAGCACGATTTGGATGATTTTATGAGGGATCGAAGTTTCTTGCTGATACTGATCCGGGATGTCTTCCCTTCTTGGGATTTTACTCTTCAGTACTAGTTTCCTCCTTTCATTATGTAGCTTGTTTATGGCAGGGGTCCACCAGACTGGCTTCTTTTTCTTGGAGGAGTGAGTCTTGGTTTTGCTTGGGATGGCATGATCCATGCATTCTTGTAGGTGCCCGTAGAATGCATTAGTGAAGGATTTTTCAACTTGGACAGTGTTATCCTTCAGCATGGGGGCTTTAAAACTTTCCACCTCTGTCTTAAGTAATGTGAAGTTTGCTTTTGAAAAGTTTTTCACAGTGTTTTGTCCGGGGGTGGAATGTGGATATCCAAAGTGATTTGTTTATGGTCAGATCTAACCAGCGAGGGGTTTACCTCCAGTGTGGAACACCAGTCGCCCATGTTAGTGATGACCAGGTCCAATATGTTTGTCACCTCTGGTGGGTGTGTTGACCAGTTGAACCAGGGTGTTTGAGTTTATAAATTCTAGGAAATGTTGGGCAAGGGAGTTAGTACTTGAGTAGTTCTCCCAGTTAATGTTTGGGTAATTGAAATCACCCAATATTGGGGTGTTTGGTAGGACCTTTGTTTCCCAGTGTTTCCAGAAATGTGGAATGGGGGTCCTGGGACATGGTGGGTGATCTGCAGCAAGCTACAATTTGAATTGCAGTTTGCACATGGATGATCTCTGAAGCATCGTGCTGCGCCACTAACCTGGAGGTGTGGGTATCCTTGATGAATATGGATATGCCCCCGCCTTTTGTATTTTGGTTTGGGTTCTGTGGCCGAAATGTATGGTATGAGTTGTAGCCTGGTAGTGCTGGGGTGCTCTCTGGAGCCTTAAACCAGGTTTCTGTTACTGCACATATATCAGTTTTCTTCATACTGAGGAGTGCCTCGAGTGTGTGCATTTTGAGGTTCAGACTTCTGGCATTGAGTAGCATTACCCTCAGTTTTTTGTAACTTGTGCTATTTATGGCGGTAGGTTCGTCTTTTCTGCCTTGCCTAGAAAAGGCACTATGGGGGTGGCAAGAACCTTGGCTCATGCAAATCTCCCTATTTAATTTTTCACAAAGACCGAGCTCAACTTGGAACAAATCCTTTATTTCTTCCAGAAGTGGTTACTGAATCCAATATTAACCAGACCATACATTTACCAACTTTTTTCCTAATTTTACCAGTATAGGAGAATACGCTCTGCATTTGCTAGCTGTTCATAGATGGTTGTATTTTTATGTCCGCAAAACTAAAAAATTCTGTAAATCTGACATTATTTGTGTCCTCTGCCTTAATTGGTTTGGCCAAGTGGGTTGAGACACTATTTCTTTCACCTGTCAATCACAAGGACTTTAACTCCACAAAACAGAGCTCATTCTATGAGGGCTGTTGCCACATCAGCAGTTTTCATGCAAGAGCTTCTCTAGATGACATTTGTGCAGCAGCTACTTGGTCCTCTCACTATACCTTAATTGCACATTGCACACTAGATCAAATCTTGAAGTCAAGCATCCTTTGGCATTATGGTGCTTAGGAATATTCTTCTCTGAGACCTCCCAGGGTACAAAGTTGCTGAGGATTCTGTTCCACCATCAAGGATTAGGTGAAGATTAACAACATCAAAAAGTCTGGTCTTATCATAACGTTCCATCTGTTTTCATCTTCACCAATCCTTGACATAACACTTCCACTGTCCCCCATCCTAAAGCTCTTAGTAGGCCTCACTAATGCTGATCCAGTTTCTCATCAGGAATCCATAGATGGCCTCCTATTTTCTTTTTGTGTGTATATTTGTATGATTATCTAAAATTATGGCTGTATTCTGCCATCTGTCATCTGACATAATCTTTGTGAGAAGCATTATAGGTAGAGCCGGGCTTGAGGGTTTGGAGAGCAAGCTGAAAAATTTAATAGCACTGAGGGTTTGAAACCAAACCCACTGTCAAGGATGTGTGAAGATGAACAACACAGATGGAATATTATGGTAAGAATTCTTTTTTTTTTTTTTTTTTGTGCGCACCAAACATACCTTTTAGAATTGTGGCCAAAAAGTTCAACCTTGGTCTCATCAGGCCATAACATACTTTCACACATGTTTTTGGGTGTCTTGATGAAGTTTTTCTGTGTAAGAAAAGGCTTCCATCTTGCAACCCTACCCCATAGTCCAGACATATGGAGATGACAAGAGATGTCACATGTAGTACATAACCAGTACTTGCCAGAAATTCCTGCAGCTCTTTTCAGTGTTATAGGTCTCTTGGCAGTCTTCCCTGACCAATTTATATCTTGTGTTTTTCATCAATTTTGGAAGGACGTCCAGTTCTTTGCAATGTCCCTGTTGTCCCATATTTTCTCTACTTTTTCACGACTGTCTTCACTTGTGTTCCATGGTATATCCAATCCTGTGGAAATTGTTTTGTACTCTTCTCACTAATACCTTTCAACAATGAGATGCCTTTGATGCTTTGTAAGCTCTCTGTGAACCATGGCTTTTGCTGTAGCAGGCAACTGAGTAAATGTCAGGAAAATCCTACTAGGACAGCTGAACTTTATGGGGTTAATCAGAATCTCTCTAAATGATGGTAGGTGTGTACCCAAGAAGACTTGATGTAATTAAATCCAAAAGGTGCTTCAACAAAGTATTAGTTTAAGGGTGTGCACACGTATGCAACCAGCTTATTGTATGTTTTTTATTTTTTTATATTTTTTTCCCTTAATAAATATATATATATATATATATATATATATATATATATATATATATATATATATATATATATATATATATCACCATATTGACTGTGTGTGTGATTGTGTGTGTGTATGTGCTGTGTTTGCCAGGCCTAATACACAACCTTCATTGAAGGAACACCCATTCATATATATATATATATATATATGAGAATCTATATACCGTCTAACTGTGAGCAACAAAGCTATGCAGCACCACCACACTTATATATATATATATATAATATATATATATATATATATATATATATATATATATATGTAGGTGTATGTGTATGTGACGGGCACCGTCTAACTGTGAGGCAACAAAGCTACCGCAGTTTATATATATATATATATATATATATATATATATATATATATATATATATATATATATATATAATGTGTGTGTATAGATGTATCTATGTGGAGATAATACACACACCTTAAACTTGCTAGTTCATATACAGACCACTGCAAGATGGCTACTGTGGTAATTTAGCTCAAATCATAACAGGGAAATATTTGGTCCATTAGCCATGTCCAATGCCCTTCCGTATCAGTGTTGCAGCATTTGTCTGACATGCGGTGCTTGTAAGAATTTAAATGGTTTGGAATATTTGTCCAGACACAGGGCTGTCCTTGACGGGACATCCCATCTGTTGTGATTACTGCAACACTGAAAAGAAAGGACATCAATATTTTACACAGCTATACTTTGCAAGTGCTTTAAGGGGCATCTACATTCCGTGAACTGTGCACGAAGAACATTTAATTAACTAAAAACAGAAGCATTCAGCGATATCTGGTATCACAAAATTAAGGTTATAAATTGAAGTGAGTTCTTCCTTTTTTTGTCAGTCTTGATGGCAATTTGGTTTTGGAATCCTCTGCAAAGTTAGTTCAGGGAGATTTAAGAAATGCATTTAAAAAAAAAAATTCAAAACCTGATTTAATGCATGTTTCAATAAGACGTCGGGACTTGGCTGAATGTTTTGGATACAAATTGTCTGGTGGCTTTATTCAGTAAGCTGCGTTCTTGATGCCTACTGTAACATGGTTTAGTTGCTACGGTGCCCACTGTGGGAAGTGTAACTTGTATGTCCCTTAGGAGAAAGGTCCTGGACAGATGTATAAATGCAGTCACAGGAGGGTGCGCTGGTAAAGTATGGGGAAAGGGTCTGCTCTTTGTAGCTTGCTGCTATTTGACAGTCACTTTAACAGTTTAGAACATTAAATCCTGTCTGCAGTTTCTTGTATAAAATACAATTGACAGGAGATGCAATGCGGTTCTCAAACTTTGAAGTAACAAAAGTCTATGTACATTTCTTCACAGCTTAATTTGCTTTACTGGTCATAAAGCAATCTAGGATGAAATTTCTTTGCTTTTCATTGGCTGACATTCCTGTTTGGTAGACTTTATGTTCAGTCTGATATTCCAAATATCCTTTGGAGTCTAGTTAACTTAACATGTAGACACTCAGGCAGAGATGCCAGGCCCACAGTGTCCTATACACAGTGTGATAGGCCCTTTGTTCCTACTGTTAGTGTATCCCAAATTTTTTTTTGTCATTATTGAATTATGACAAGAC